>NC_139655.1:23130225-23730225 GCF_951799395.1 Argentina silus | reverse complement strand
CCATGCATTCCGGAATCTTTGAGCTGGAATGAATCTCAGGTCAACCCCTCTCTCACACACACACACGTTCAGGGACCTCCTAATTTACACACTGCCTCAAAATGACTGAACTCCACCCTACCTGTGTGTGTGCGTATTGTTGATTCTTGATTAGCAGGAGACTGGACTTGCGACTATAATAGGTTCTAGGAGTGAGACTGTAGGTGCTCTCCCATCTACGTATATGACGTGTTTCAGTCATTATCATATGTTCTAATCATTATTTTTTGTAGGGGAAGGGTCAATGTATTTTTTTCAAGCGTTCGTGAAGTGCTATGTGAAAAAATATTCTGCTTAGGGCAGGGTCATCAGTTTTTTTTATTTTAGAGGTCCGATTCCCTCCATGCCCCCCTCCCTCCTCCCATCATAAATAACGATCAGTACCTAGGCTACCCATTGAGGTTACTGCAGTTAATTTGTATGTGCTTCAGCCTTGGTTATGTGCTTGTGCCCAATGGTTTAGTCTGTGTTGCTCTGTTGCTGGCCAAGAGGTGTTCCTGTGTGCTTCTTGCATTGGTTAGGTCCACTATCATGTGATCGGAACAATGTAACCCAGTGCACATGCTCGATCGGCAGAGGCCTACCCAGGGGCTCCCTTTGGCTCTTGCTTTGTTTGAGACAAGATCAAATACTGAGCATGTTCTCTGGGCAGACAACGCAAGCTGGTGAGGAGGAAATATGCATTTCATTGGCGGATTAGCGACACAAGCTACTAGTATTGAAATGAATCAGGTGACATCAGACTTCAATGTGTCCATTCCATCTACAGTCATTGGCCGAAGCTCGTTGGCCTGCCTGGCCAAAAATAAAACAAGGTGAAATTAGGTGCTTTTTTTCAAACATTTTGGAGTGCTGCCATTTCCCCTTCATTAACTTAGGATTGCACTTGAATGCATCCTGTTCATTCTCTTACACACTGTAATAAATATTCATGGTTTTATGATTTATCACTTTCAATTACAGTCTCCAAACAATCTAACTACAGAATACCCTCAACATTCATATATAGCTAATCAATAGAACATTTAGTATTTATCATGTCAATGGTGCTAAACTATATAGGAGTGTTTAATTCTAACTTTATCTGTGCTACTGTATGCTTCGCCATGCATATGAAACAGGGAATTTGAAGTCAGAAATAAAAAGTGCCAGGTCTTTGAGTGAGTTCACTGTGAGATATGAGCTTGACATACACAGAGAAAGAGACTCAACAGACAACACTTTGTTGACAGTTGCCACCCATTCAGACTAGTAATGGGCATTTCAAATCTTTTCAGTGAGCCGGATCATTCAGCTCTTTTCACTTAAAAGAGCTGTTCATTTTGCTCCCCCCCCCAAAAAAAAAAAAAAAAAAACAGTTCTTCAGATTTGCGACTTGGTTCCCAATGTTCACCAAAGAGAGTTAGTTCAAAGATCCGGCTTGTTCATGAAAGACCCATCACTAATTCTGACACTTCCTCTGATGGAGTCTTCAAAGGAGAGGATGACAGGTTTTGCAGTTGTCTCAGCACCTCACCTGCATGCCTGTCAGTGACAAGCTGTGTCTATTGGTGCGTACCCAAAATCATTTTTGCATTCATTTAAAATAAATAATTGAACTATTGTTCATGAGAAAGTGCAACTGCCTGGTAAGGAGGGACAGTGGGGGGTTATAACAGCTCTAGTGGCCTGCTGAGAATCTCATCAAATACAACAGAAAAACACTACAGCTGTAATGCCGACAAGTGCTTGGACAGGAATTGAATCACAACAAACATCAACTTCTCTTGGTAAATCATAAATTTCAACATGGTCTTAGTTTCAAACCATGTGTCTTAATTTTTTCCAACTTAGATCTTTTGCATTGAAGTTTTAAAATGTTTTTAAAAAGTATTATGTTTCCTTGCACAATTCATCTTGAAGACCTGATTTTTGGGATACCCTTCATGTCGATGGGATGTTTTTTGTTGATTTGGTGAAGGGGATATTTGGAGGGCATAGAATCCCCCCCTTACCTTGCTTACAACGGAAAGGAATCACTCTGCTGTTCGCTGCTATCTTACATCGAGGCAAAACAGGGATTCCCGCTCGAGTGAAGGGAAGGGAATGCACTGAAGCAAACATTTCTTTCGGAATGGAAAGGAGCCCAGGTCTAACAGTGTTCAGGGGAGAGCTAGGCCCTCCTGTGACTTCAAGGAAGCCAACTCCAGCACTGAGCTAGAGGCTTAAGTGTCTAGGGCATGAGTGCCCAGACAAGGTGATTGGCCTCAGATGTGGATTTCCCTGTAGCCTAGCTTGCTGCCTGCACCTTGAATCGAGCTTGCTGGCTGCAGAGGTGAGACTTAATTTCCAACTAGAGACATTCTCTAGGCCCAGCCTAAGGGGGTGCCACAATTAATTGTTGAGTTGAGGAGATTGAGGTTGTCAAGTGGCTGCTATATGAATAGAAGTATGATTATATTCTGAGCTCATCTCAGAATTCAGAATCAGAATTATTTTATTTGGCCAAGTATATTTGCACATACTGGAAATTGACTTGATGAGGTTCATGCATAGGACATAAAACAACAATACATAAGCAAAAATCTGTATTTCATTGTTTGAATATTCACCTTTGTGGGGCTTCAGCTCAATATCTTTCTCTCTCCTTCTCTCTCTCTAAACCATGATGCATTAGGCATATGACAAATCATCCACACTTTTACTAAGGTATAAAATGACGCACACCGATACTAAATCATCCCTTGCTCAAACTGCACCAGACAAATAACCTTTTCACTTCTCTGTTCATCCATTGCACTGATTTCTTTGCATACAGTCTCATCAAGCTAGCATACATCTATAACTTGATTAACTTGTTTCCAGCGGAATCTTTGAAACCATTCATCTTCATTTGTTCCCAACTTAGACTCCCCCGGCTGATCCGAACCAATTACTAATTTATTTACTATAGGGATGAGCAGTCCATAATCAAGCAGTTTACATGTAGGAAAGCTGTGATTGATTGCAAGTTGTCACTAATAGCTAAATAATAAAGGTACAGCAGACAAGAGGCTATCTCAGCCACAGTCTATCGATCAACTACGACAACACATCACAATAAAATGTTCATAATAACTTTTTTTGATGGCCCTCAAAGTTCATGTCAACAAAAAAGCAAGGGCAGATACATGTTTAGGTAAGTTGAATATACAGTATATGAACTCCAGTCTCAGAGAAAGAAGTGTGGGCGTTGTCACAAGCAAATTTGACAACCTTCCTTCAGCAAATAGAACATCATAAGGTGAGTTATCATGATACCTCACCATACCCACCAGGGACACAAAGGGTATTCTATAACCTAACTACCAGATAGCATAAGGAAAGCTACAAAGTCCTCCCACTCTCCTGTAGGTAGAACTCACTGACCTTGCTTCTAAGTTAATTACTCCCTTTTACCCCTATGGCACAACCTGAACCTTCAACAAGGCGGCAGGATTACTTGGGCCCTTTCAAATAATGCAAACAGGATCTCAATTGCAAAGTGTAGAGGAATATTTTTGCTGAGAACAGCGTGTGGCTACAGTTTTTTTTTTTACAGGTCGCCTATGGGAGGACAGGACAAAAGCTCACCAAAATGACATGGATGTATCAGTGTGTAGAAACATTTCATGCGATCATTTGGTCATTACAATTTGTTGTAATGGCTTAAAAATAGACTTTATATGGCTCTGTCCTAGCCTTCCGAGCCTCTTGCTCTAGTCTTACACATACGTTACTAGGGAAACGGTGTGAGAAAGACGCGATCCTAGGAACGAGAACTGCTAATCTATAACTGAGTGGTAATTGGTCAGAAATGTATCCCCACGTGGGACTGTTGCCATCTTCTGCGTCACTCACAAAACCAATAGTAAATCAAGGGAGTGGCATTTCTCTAGTATATATAATCTGTTATGTGGCTTTCATCCTGGCACTAGAAACAAGGGAGGCACAGTAATAGGTACTAATGTTCGCTCAAAATGAGGGTGTGCAAGTATGTTCAATAATGTGCGTGTGTGTGTGTGTGTGTGTGTGTGTGTGTGTGTGTGTGTGTGTGTGTGTGTGTGTGTGTGAGTGAGTGAGTGAGTGAGTGAGTGAGTGAGTGAGTGAGTGAGTGAGTGAGTGAGTGAGTGAGTGAGAGAGAGAAAATAAATGCAACTGAGAATGAATAATCTACAGGGAAAACTGCAAAATGGAGCTTTAGTGGAATGGAACATTGGAGTGCAGTACAATGGAATTGAAGGGAAAATGTATTTGGTCGGGCATAGATGAGTGCAATAACAAGAAAATGTTTGCATTTGGCATGGCGTTTCAATGCTATCTAGCTGGTGTACACTATTTCCTTATACAAAAAAATATAAATCTCGAAAAACCTTCCTGTTTTGTTATAGTTATCAACAAAAATTTACACGTTTAGATATCAATACATAACACGTCTTGTTCAGACACACTGGGAGCAAAACAACTGAAAAGCAGGGCAGCCAAAGATTAGCAAGCTTACCATGGCCCATGAGTGAACAAAATGTGAACAAAACTAACAGCCCTTAGCCATGAGTGATGTGCTTTTGGACTGAGTGATGTGCATAGACTGCCTACACTCGCCTCATAGCCATATGTGTTCTAATAAGTGTTTGTTTGCTGGGCATTATCAAAGTAAAGGAATAAAAAAAGACACCCTTACCCCCACTAAGCAGTATTAATGAGATGCAACTTTAAGGATTCAATTTACTTTTAAACACTTCTGCAATTCCCTTTGATATCTGTTACCAGGAGGAGAAAGAGAGTGGGCACACCCAGGCTTTTAACAGCCCACAAGATGATCCATATCAGAGAGATAGCTCTTCTGTCTAATTACCTAACCTTCACCTGTGATTTCCTTTGAAGATGTCTGCCTCACAGGCGAGATCAGAGTGTGACTGCAGGCAGAATCACTTTTACACTCACTTCATGTTCTTTAGCTGCTCAATGACAATTTGTCTTGTTTTCTCTTTAAATTTTTCTCTGAAGTTCTATGATTGGTAATTTTAAAACTAATATTAGAGAAATTATATTTCAAGGAACATCTATGATTTGATATGCTGTTCTGTGCCATAGCACAGACTACCAAGACACAAATGAAATGGGAATCCACTTGAGGTATAACACCAAAAATGTAAGTTTATTTAGTTTTTCCAGATTCTCAACACACTATACGTCATATAAAAACAAAAAACATTACAAAAACAAAATCTTATACGTGGGGTACACAGAAATATCGACATGGGGAATGGCAGTAGGGAGGGGGAGTTGCTATGGGCAATTGTATGCAGATCTCTAATGAGGTAACTGAAGGCAGGCTACTACATAGAAGCGGTGCTCGATGTCAAAAAGCCTCCAGCTGTTTTCTTTTTGATGTGGGAGGCGACAAGCAATACAGCATCTTTAGATCTGAGGGTGTGAGTGGGTTGGTAGGAGCTGCTAAATAGTCAGATGTAAGACCGTTAAGGGTTTTATATGTTAAAAGCAAGACCTTGAATTCAGTGCGCTGTTTTACTGGTCGCCAATGCAATGATGATAAAATGGGTGATATGATCACATTTTCTGGTTCTGGTCTGGTGGCTGCATTTTGTACTAGTTGCAGACTTTGTATGGCTACGTTGGATGAACTGGATAATGCATTGCAGTAATCAAGTCTTGATATAAAAAAAATATATATATAATTTTTTTTTATTTGAAATTTTTCATTATCTTATAGTGAAAGAGAATTTCTTAGTTGCTAAATATTGCATAGGTAGAAATAAGATATTCTACACATGTTCTTAATGTGAGTGTCCAATGAAAGTTCAGAGTCAATGACAATATAACCTTATATCATTTCAGTACCAGAATTACTGTATGTCCTAGAATGATGGTCTGTGCCATCCCTGTTCTCCAGAATGGATAAGTCTGCTCATACAGGCTGGAACGTGTTGCGTGTAGCTCATGCTCCATGAGAAAAAACACAATTAGTGACTGCTTAACAAAAAGAATCTTGATCGACTAAGAGCAAAACAACCAAGTAGTCGACTAGTCGACTAAACGGGGTCAGCCCTATGTAGAATTACATATTTTTAAACCATTTGTGAAGATGAAT
Organism: Argentina silus; assembly: GCF_951799395.1. Lineage (NCBI taxonomy): Eukaryota > Metazoa > Chordata > Actinopteri > Argentiniformes > Argentinidae > Argentina > Argentina silus. Next base: position 23,724,077 of record NC_139655.1, on the reverse strand, counting down.
GATAGAAAGACATTTGTGAAGAAATTACATTTAATTTTTTTGGCAGGACTGATCGACAATGTATAGAACGGTTACTTTGGAGAGAGCCGTTTGGGTAGAGTGGCACTACTTGGCGCAAATCAGATGGTCAGGAAGGCAGTATTGAACATGCCTATGGGATCCCAGTCCTTTTTAAGCTGACAAGTGCGCTGTTGGTACTGGCCACAGTGTCACTTCAGCGGGTGTCGGGGGATGTGATGGGTATATCTCAGTCATTGGTGTCAAGGTGGTACGACAAATTTCTTGCTGGGATGTTAAGGCGCACCAACACGATCCAATTCCCCAGTACACAATCCAAAATAAACAGTCCATGTTCAATCCATACATTTTATCAGAACAAAACTGTAAGACTATTTTAAGAGCATTTAGTTGGGGGTTATTTGCCTACACTCTTACAAGCATTCACGCTGAGCTGGAATTTCAGTGATGACATTGGATTTTTGCAAGGGTTATATAAAGGGTTTAATTTGGACACTAAAGGAGATAGAACGAATGCATACACATACATATACATACAGATAAAAGCAATGTAATGTCGACATATGCATCTGCAACTGAGCCTATCCTTCAATGTAACATGAGGTGACAGAGAGAGAGAGAGCGTCTTGGAATGGAATGTCAACATCTGCAAATTATAACCCATCTGCATCAACCCATGCCTATGGCTCACACACAGAAGGATCCATATTCCCCTTCCCTCCTATGGAGCTAATGCCTTGCCACAAGCACAAATTGCAATTCTATTAATCTTGAGGAAATCAAATCAGTGAATCTGTCCTCATATTCTTTCCAGCACCTGTTTCCATGGAAACCCGGAGGCCATCAAATCAGGGATGGATAAAAGATGATTAAATATATACTTGAAATTACAGAAGAGAATTTCACTTTGACGTCACTGAGAAGTGAAAGAAAAATATTAGAGAAGACTATAAGAAGGAACAGAATATATAAGGAACAGAATATGTCCATAAAAGTGGCATACAGTAATGTTGAATCAACAGCACATGACACTTATTACTCAAATGTCATATGATAAAGTTACTTATGATCTGAATATTGCTTGATTCCAGGGCGTATCAAACTCTATTGAAAGACTAAATAGTTTAAATAAATGTTATTGGATACCAATTGACCGACACTGTTTCAACAGCCAATGAACCCCACTCTGACATGCATGCCCATCTACAGTACATTATACTGTATATTGCCAAAGAGGATGGCACAACAGCAGTGGCCTTGTGTCTGAAATTGACGTTCATTCATACATACATACTACTATATGTAGGGCACATCAGGGTTAACCTGCCTTTGTCAAAAATGTCTGTTACTTCATGGCCTGGTGAAAAGGTCAGCACACACATGATCTCTCAGTAGGTGGACACAGCTGGGGCTTGTGGGTGAGGACATTATCCCTCCCTCAAATCTGGCAATTAAGTTGATTATAGCTAACAATGAGAGTATAGAGGACTCAGACAAGACGTGGGTGTATTTTGTTTAGCTGGACTTATTCTCTTTGTTTTGGCTTACAGTTACCATGGAAATGTGTGTATATTCACTCTCGGTGTGTCTGTGTTTACCTTCAGTACTCACAGTTGATTATCTTGTTCATCAAATTGTGACATTGCAAGTTATTATCAGAGTGCTGCCTTATGCTGCTTCTGCTAGTTTTCTAATATCAGCTATTTATTCTTATGAGGTGGAATGGTGGCAAGGGTTTAGTATCTATCATTGGGCCAAGGCAAGGCACTGACAGACTGAAAAGTACCTAATAATAACTTTTGGGGGGTCTATTTGAACTGAAACATCAGCTTGTGTACAATATGTAATAACATCGTTTTTGTAGAATGATGTAATACTACATCAATACACAGATTTTTATCTTAATCCATAATCCTGGCACCTGGTTGATAATGAGTGTACATCCTTTCAAGCATAACATTTGATAGATAAGGGCAAAACATGCTGAGGTGTACAAATAAGGCAGTGATTATTCTTCCTCCCAGGGTGGCTAATTGTTTGTGTTCCCGACAAGGACAAGGAAAGACAAAGTGTATTTTAATAATGTTAATCTGTTATTTTGTGATATGATCCATTTTAGGAGCCAATAGGGGGAGAGAAAGAGGAAGACAGAGAGAGAGAGAAGTTTGATGATTATCATCTTGGCCAGGGAAGGGGAGTGAGTTTAGTACACAGCATGTCATTAAACATTAATCATACCTAGGCTGGTGTATAATAATTAATTGCACTGGATTGCATGCATGCTATTGTTCCTTACAAAGTTATGCCATATGTTATTTCCTCTCTCTCTCTCTCTCTCTCTCTCTCTCTGCATACTTAGTGTCTGGGTGTCTGTCTGCACGCCCACCACTAGCAGGTGTTACGTGTCATATATGAAAGGAGCATCATTTGCACCTGTGTGACAAATCAATTATTTGTGTGCTTGTCACTTTGCCTTCCGGGGATTGAAAATATGGAGGCTGGGAGGTTTTCTCAGATTATGATTTTGGAGTGTAAACACTGTGGGTGTTTTATTCCTCTACTTTGAGTGAGTACAAGGCACTGATCATAGGTTGAAGGGGGGTAAAAGTAACCCATGTCCACATTTAAGAATATTTTGTTTATGCCGCTGATCGGTAAACATTTACTTTCAAATAAATGAATAGGGTTAGGGTTATACATAAAGAAATATTCACAAATATTCACAAATAAAGCAATATTCACAAGTGAAACCTCTCCTAGGTGTGATCATACAGTAGTATACCAGGGAACTGGTAACTGCTGAGATGATAGGCATTCAACACTTTCCTATAAGTGATCTATGACCTGCAGGTAACAGAGGTCAATGCAGGAGTGTATTGATCTTTGTGTACATGGATCATTGCAACACTCTTGATAACAAGCCTAATTCTTCCACTGTATGTCCAAAGGGATCTATCCCTGCAATGTGTTTTGTGTATGTCAGTCAATAAGAACCTCAACTGAATTCACCTCTTCCAATAATTCACAACCTTGGAACCTGAGGGGCCCTGGAACTTAAGGAAAGATTAATTAACTTGTGTGTGTGTGTGTGTGTGTGTGTGTGTATTAATTAATCAACTCTGGGCCTATATAAAGAAGAGAAGATTTAGGCTTTGAAAAGTACAAAAGTACTTGTAATGGCTTGGACTTTTCTGTGGCAAAACAATTCAACGTTTATTACCCAATACATCAGTCATGAGTATCAATCAATTTCATAGCTTGAATCAGCACTTAGAAATATGCAAATCTTACCACTTCAAGACAGTCAACTCTGAGTCATCTGAGTTTAACTACCTATTTGCCAGTTATGTGTTCTCTGTTAATTTACTACAGTACTGTAGACCTTGTTCCATTTCCCTCAGAATTTCTTTTCTTTTCCAATATTCCAGTTTTTCTACAGTTCAGAGAAGATTAAGAAGATTTGCATTTAAATACTTCGGATGTGATCCCCTGATATCTATACAGTAGCCTTGAAATGTGGCCATAAATGGGGTTAAAAAATACCTCTTGACCTAAACCATTATGTTTGTCCAAAAAAGTAAATAAGACTAAAATGGCATGAGATCAGATAGTGTGATTACATGATTGCTAAATGATATGCACCAATAAATACTCTCCTTCCAGGCCATGAATGAATGCTTAGGTGATTCCAGCATGAATTCAAAAATCCTATTAAAGGATGAGTGGAGACAAATATTGTGAAAAATTTGGGAAATTAAATCACAGGCACTGAAGGTATTTGATTTTTGAGAAGGTAAATTGGAAAGATTAAAAGAAATAATACAGTATATATTATTGTATATATACACTCACCGGCCACTGTACATTTTTACATTTACATTTATGGCATTTAGCAGACGCCTTTATCCAAAGTGACGTACAACATTTTAAAACTTTTTTTTAAATATATTTTATTAGCAGGAGAGAACTTGTACAGGGGGGTAGCAGGGGAGAAGAGGTCTCGGGGTTAGGGTTAGTATAGGGGGGGTAGTGAGGGTGAAGCGGTCTTTAGGAGGGACTGTTAAGATGTAGCTTGAAGAGATGGGTTTTCAATCTACGGTGGAAGATCGGAAGTGACTCTGCAGTCCTGACCGTTGTGGGAAGCTCATTCCACCATGTCTGTATTAGGTACACCTTGCTAGTACTGGGTTGGACCCTCTTTTGTAGCCCATCTGCTTCAAGGTTCGACGTGTTGTGCGTTCAGAGATGGTCTTCTGCATACCTTGGTTGTAACGAGTGGTTATTTGAGTTACTGTTGCCTTTCTATCATCTCGAACCAGTCTGGCCATTCTCCTCTGACCTCTGGCATCAACAAGGCATTTGAACTTCAGCAGGTCGTCGTGACCATGTCTACATGCCTAAATGTATTGAGCTGCTGCTATGTGATTGGCTGATTAGATATTTGCGTTACCGAGCAGTTGAACAGGTGTACCTAATAAAGTGGCCGGTGAGTGTATGTATGTATATATATATATATATATATGTATATACATACAGTGACCTGCGTAAGTAATGGGACAGTGAAACATTTAAATCAAACAATTAACATGAGGTTAAAGTAGAGATTCTTAGCTTTTATTTAGTGGTATTTGTGTACACATTGGTTTCACTATTCAGAAATTACACCACTTTTTATGCATAGTACTATTATGTACTTTTATGCATGTATTTCAGGGTACCCAAAAGTAATGGGACAGATTTATCATATGTCGGAATTAAGCACTCATGTTTAGTATCTGGTGGACAATCCTTTGTATGCAATAAATGCCTGAAGTCTGCAACCCATTGACCCCAACAGACGCCGGATATCTTCTTTGGTGAGGCTCTGCCAGGTCTGTACTGCAGCCATCTTCAGTTGTTGTTGGCCAGTCAACATCTTTTTGGTCCTGAAAAACTAGCTAGTTGCTAAAAGGTGTTGTAATTTCTGAATGGTGAAACCAATATGTACACACATATCATCAAATAGAAGCTGATAATCTCTCCTTTAACCTCATATGAATTGATCATGATTGATATCTTAGGAATCTTATATACTTTTCATTAAGCTTCAGCACTAAACCAACATTAACTTATTCACAAAAGACTATCTCTGTATTGTATCTCTTGAATTATGAATGCACAGAAGAAAGACAACAGCAATGTTAGGCCATTGCATTTGAGAAGCAAATCTAAAATGACATCATATGCTAATTCAAATCTGTCAAGACAGATAAAAGTCTAATTTTATAGGTCAGCGGAAGTTATAAATATCAGCTTTAGGAAAGAGCATCAAGGAAACCTCATGTAGACCTGCTAGCAGATGATTGGCTGTCATGTTCTGTACTTTCACCTGTCTGTGTTTTGAAGGAAAGAGGGGTCCCTCCAGAAGGAGATGTTCTCCCATTCACCTCCCAACTGAGAAAGACGTCAGGACATTCAAGAACATTAATGCAGACATACTCTGTCTAGCCTACTTGAAGCTATAACCAACAAGAAAGTTCTATGGCCAAGTCTTGCAGATGTTTTTTTCTTATTATTTGTACTGCAGGCAGTCCATTAATATGGTATTATAAAGGATTTATAGATGACTGATAAACATTTTGGCAAAATCCTGCATCCTTTTGTGTCCATGTCTCGTCGGCATCCTTCCATCTGTGTGAGATAATAAGGAATGCAGCAGCAAAGTCTTGGTAAGTGGTAAGGGGGAACAGGTTATTTACTCCCACCTATTCCTGCCTTAAAACAGCTCTTATTGCCCCTGTAATTGATTTCTCCCTATAGGTGTAGTAATCAGTACTCCATCTCTTAAATCTGAACATTATCATAGTTTGCTTTCTATGAGGGAAGGTGAGGTACAGTAAGTTGTACAAAAACAGTGTCTGTCTGTCTGTCTGTGCAGATTAATTCCGTACAATATCATATGGAAAGTAATGTTAGAGAACACATAAAGATGCTAATGTGTAGCCAGTCAGTACGACATAAATATGTTTACAAATCAGGCAACGTCAACCGGCAGGAAGATACTAAATGAAAAATGCAGGTACGTTGCTGGTGGTGCAAGCTATTTTTCTACTGTAGTACAGACCGGAGGAGCCTTGAACATCAAGGAAAGAAAAACATCTTTCAAAGTCTGAATGGTCTAGATGTTATATAACAGCACTTGAATAAAGAGAGTGTAGATAATGTTGGCATCCGGGAATAACCAGTACCTCCAAAGGTTTTAGGAATTCAGAAAAACAAATAATTTTTACATCCACTGTCATGTATTCTTGGGATGTCACAAGGTGTTTGTTATTACCTTTCTTGGTCCTAGAGTCATGAAACCTTTACAGACCATGGAGGGTGATGAGTACTTTCTAGCTATGTAACACAATTCAGATACATGGGTTCCCAGGACGCTACAGCTATTGGGTATCTGCAGAACCCATGCTCCAATTGTTGAAAAGTTCACGTACAGTAGATAGGAAAGTATGGCACATTAAGAATTAAGATTATCTGATGTAAGTCAGTCCAGTCTTTGGCAGTGCAGTCCGTTTTCCTCTCTCCCTTATAACGAGCCCTTCTGGCACAGAAAGACCTTCTTCCACACTATCTCCCTGTTCAGGTCAAAAGCATCAGAGATGTATTCCGTTAAATTAATCTCCTCTCCTCAACATGCCGTTGACTCACTCAATTAATGGTGTGCTTCCCCGCGCCGTTGGTTCAGAGGAATAGCTAACGAACCGGCCCCTCTTACACACACCTGAATGGAGAGGGAAAAAAGAAAAGAAAAGAGAGCGATACCAGTGAGTCCATTTCCCTGTCCACTCAGATAATTGAGTTTTCTGAACTCATGAGCTCCTGCTTGGATAATCGCGCCTCTTTGCTTTATCTTACTCAAATCTTTGCCCTGCTGCGTCATGCTTTCCACACAGGGCACCTCAGTACAGCTCAACCATAGCCAGCAATGTAGTCCTGCATACAGTCGCAAGTTTATAGTACTAGGGTACATAGATGCATATATAAAGGAGTCCATGGATATTGAAATGTAACATAAATGGGGTAATCTGAAGGGCATACCATCCACTTATTGTCAGAGCAGAACTACCACAATTCATCCATAGAATGTTCTGGTGCTTTCTGCGTGAACTATGATGATATTGCACCAATGTTAGTTGGAGACCTGCGCATATTGGCATGTATCCATTCACAAAAATGATGACTTTCTATCAGAAATGGATTCATGTAGAGTTGTTGTGTGTTGTGTTTAGAGAAGCTGGATCAAGTATGCATTTTGGATTATTGATACACTACCCTGGTATTTTATTAACATTTTATATCTAAACCCATTTGGAAATGCTGGACACACTACAGACACTCTACAGCACTCCGCCACCCCTGCTGCTGTGTGTTCATGTTCTATGAAGATCCAACATGACATGGTGTTTAATATAGATTAGTGTGCTAGATGATTCAGAGGACAGATGCTCATGTTGGAGGAGAGACTATATTCTCACGACACAGTATCTAGGTTAGTTGCTTGTCTCCATCTGACTTTTATCTCGTACTGTTCCTCCACACCCCCCACCGCTCCTTTAAGAGGGTCCTGAGTGGATATAGCAGAAGGTCAGCGAACTCTGCTTTGAGAACTCTGCCTTTTGTGAGCAGTGGCAGTGGGCAAAGTCTCCATTATCTACACAAAACATTTAACATTTATTTAAAGCAAATGGAAGGTCACTATACTGCAGCTTCCATTGCAGTATAGTGAGCTACAGTGCAAAGAAGCCATCATGTTTTTCTGCTAAATAACATTGATACAGGTATTTTTCTTAACATCTGGTCAGGAGAGATAAGAAAATCAGGTGATGTTCACCATGTCCAAAACATTTTTATCAACCAAAACGCTTGTCTTAAACTATATTTGTGAATATAAGGGGCAACTATTAATTTGCAAGAATGGGTCATACAACCTTGCATCGAACGTTGTTTCAGACCATTTGCCTTTGAATTGTGTGAAACATCCATTGCAAACAATAACATTACAATAAAATTGTCATTTAGAAAATGGGAAATCACTCGCTATGACATTAGAAGGAATTAATTCAGACCATATTGTGTATTAATCAACACAGCGGGAGTTTTTGGGCTCTCTTGGCAAAGCTTGCCACCACCCTGGAAGAAACATATTTTCTCGCCTCAAAATATATTGACAACAGTTGGAAGGTGCCAAAATGTAATAAAAAGTGCCAAAAAGGCGGAATTGTGTTGGCGGATTATGTACTGCATAGTCTATCCAGGGCTAGTGGCTTTGCTTCAAAAATCTCAGACTGCCACCCATGCTGAAAGGCCACTCATTCACCATGTTGAAAGGTGTATCTCCTATTTGTTGACACTACCTTCCCAGTATCTCCCCTGCTGTGCTTATGATAGCCTGTATTACTTCCTGCGGTGTGATGTCTGTCCTCTAGGCAGTTCCCCGTTATCTGGGCCTAGCCAGCCTCATACAGGAGAGCTATAAATGAGCACTGAGAAATATGATAGCTCATGTGTGAAGATACCTGCTCTCATTAACAAAACATCATGCAAGAAGGTCTGTTTACACTACTCTTGCCATTTGGTAGCCTGTCTAATACTCACCTGTCCAGTGTGTGTGTGTGTGTGTGTGTGTGTGTGTGTGTGTGTGTGTGTGTGTGTGTGTGTGTGTGTGTGTGTGTGAGTGAGTGTGTGTGTGCGTGTCTGCATGTGTGTGTGTCTGCATGTGTGTTTGTATGTGCGTGTCTGTTTCGATGTCTGTATGTGACTCCCATACCATACTGAAATTTCACATTCTAACAGAATCAAACTAGCATATTGGATTCTAATGGAAACCCTTTTGCTCTCTACTCATATCTTAATGGGTGGTTGGATTATAAAATGGAAAAAAAGTATCTTCATTTTTCTCTGAATGAGGTGAACCCTTTCTCTGCTTCATTTTCCATTTGAAGAGATAAACAGCTTACCTTTGGCACGACCCATTCCACTTTAATAAGTGCTAAGTACCTCCAGGTCCCCTTTTCTGAGCTGTTAATTTGATAAGTGAAGGGATCTTTCACTTACCAATCATATGCTGGACAATTAAACCTGTATCTGAAGAATAGCGACTATCTAATTTTCAGTGCCAATTATGTGGAACCATTCAAGTTAACTGGTAACACTTTACAATAAGGATACATTAATAAGCATTCATTAACATTAATTAATGATTAGTTAGAGCATAGTGTGTTTCACCACAAACTACTATTACACCATGAACATGAACAGAGTGTTATGAGGATACCCGTTCATGTAGAAGGATGACATAAGCTGAATTAAATGTAAAAGTGATAAAATGCTCGGGGTACACTCAGTGCTCCGTTGACATTTCACAATGTAACAAAACATTTTGAAGAACAATAATGTTGCATTAATATGAAAAGTGTTTACCAGAAAGGGAAAATACAACATGTCAAGTCTCATAATCGTTGTATTGTTTTGTGTCCTGCAGATTCAAGAAGAAGGATGACGAGTTCAACAAGAAAGTGAGCCTTGAGTCAGGTAGCCTAATGCGAGTTAAAGTTTGTTCTCCATTGATTTAATCACCCTTATTTTGACCGTCCTCCAATAACAATAACACTCCAATAACTTTTGAACAGATTGTGATAGAGACATGCTGTTTGAATCATTGGCTTTATTTTTGATTATGAACATATTTGGTAAAGAAATATATTTTTTATTGAACAACCTATAATCTGTTACTTTTAGGGTTCCCTAAAGAACGTATTGGTTTCAAACACATAGCCACATTTGGCCTGTGGTGTTTTACAGTTTAGTTCCTAATGCATTGTTTTATGTGACTAGACAGTGGTAAGTGGCCTATGTAATCTAAACATTTATGAATTGAAAAGATTGATCTTAAAAAAAACGTCTTTAATTTTGGAAAATGTTAAAGGTCCAGGTTTGTATACAGTACAAACATGTTGTTACTGCCAGGGGTGTTCTAGGGGAGTGGACTCACCGATTTTCACCTTTCTGTCTCTGGTGGCTGCCTGTTTGAATTGTGTGCACATACAGAAATCCAACAGCTAATGTCCGACACTGCAAGTCCATTTTGGGGGGGTTGTGTTACTATTAGGGAGGATGCTGTTGTTTGGAACTTCAAACTAAATTTCAATTAGTAAGTAATCCAAAAGTAAGTGAAAGTAATCAGATTACGTTACTGCTTTTGAGTAATCCAACATATTACGTAACCAATTACATTTTTAAACAGGTAATCTATATTCTTTAAGTGACTACTTTTTTAAAGTAACCTTTCCAACCCTACTCGCTATCATTAGTAAGGTGTGGATTAATGAATGAATAGTTCTAATTTACAATAAGGATCACAAAGATACTTAACTAGCACTAAGTGCTGTTACGTAATTATTTTAAGCATATTCAGGCATTATTAAGATATGAATACATATGAATAGTTATGACTTACAAAGCTACTTACCTAATCCTTAATTGCCATTAAGTGATGATTCATAAGTATATTTATAAGCATATGCATGCATTATTAACTCCCATGTTAAATGGTGCATATTCGAACCAGCTTCTGAGTGGGCACAATTGATTGGTTCTCACATACTTTGTATTTGCATTTGGTGCAAGACCTCTTATTACTTGCTTCTTTTGTTGGAGTGAAAAGTGATGGGGCGGTTCTTAAGACAACATGATTTGTTCAATTAAAAAAATACAGCCCCTTCATTATCAACGCATTATTATGGGTAGTTTAGGAGCTAAGTAGAGCTTTTTATTAGTAGAGTGTGACACTATGACATGTGTGTTTGTACTATCTGCTTGAGTATGTACTGTATGGATGTTTAGTTGTAACGTTTCTACACTCTTGTCTCCGGCCGACAAGATTAGATCACGATTCACTTCATAGAATCAATTTCACAGCCTATTTCAGCAGCATCCCCTCCAAGATCAGGCTGAATGTCATTTTAGAGATTGATTTGTCTCACTCGGGGTGCACAAGCTTTCGCAATGTATTTTTCTGTTTTTCATATTTGCCTGTAGAAAATTTGTATTAGTGTGGGACTTACCTTAGGTCTCAAGGAGACAGTGGTCATACTCTGTTAGTGGCAGAGTCTTTTTATACTCGTTTTGAACACAACAGGAAATGCTAGAGATTGCAGAATGCCCATGATTCGAGTCACTTGAACTGACTGAAGTGTGAAATATTTGGGGTATATTTTCAAGTGAGTGCGAATGCAGACAGGATTATTGCCGTGGAGTGTGCTATAAATGATTTTACCACTCAAGACACTTGATTCAACCCTAAGCAGATCAAACATTGTTATGACAATAATAGCTTGTGTGCTCTGGCTGGTTTTGATGCCGATATTGACTTCACTATGGTTATTTGAGGTTGACAATCGATGACAGTATCTGACTCCTGTGTTTTCATGAAGACAGATTGTCCATGAGTCTTGCGAGTTAACACAGCATGACACCTCTGTGTCTTTGACTTGAAGCAAACTCTATCTGTCAAACATGTGCTGCCTCGCTTTTCTTTTTTCAGCAAACCACCCTGTCCCTTTTACATAGATGTGTTTACTGTAAGTCAGCTGCAAGGCTACAGCCATATTCAGTGACTGAAAGTGCATTTACAGGACAATCTGTAGGATTTGTGGATTCTCTGAGAAGCTTTTAGTTGGGTCTCTATATTATTCGTTGCTTGCTTGCTTATAGAGTAATCAGAATACTACTCTTGAGAACACATTACCAATAGTACCACCTAAATGTTGACATTTTAAGGTTAAGAGTGAGTATTATCATTCCAAGTTCACAGCTGAATAAAAGCAGAGGAAAAGGACTTGATCCATGCTCCTCCAAAACAGTTCTGACATGGCCAAGCAACAGTGTGATGTTCAGCCAGACTGAGAGAGAAAAACAAACAAACAAACAAAGAGGCAGAGGAGCTGGAGGTCTGTGTTCCACCAGAGCAGGTGGTGGAGGCCTACAGATGCTGCAGAAAAGCACTGGAGCAGATAATGCCCTTGCTCTCCAGATTACCTTTGGGACCCGATTACTGAAGACTGTCCCCATATGGGTCTGCTCCAAGCTGGTTCTGCTGGGCTCAGCTGTTTTGACTGGTTCTGATAGGCTCAGCTGGGCCTCACCTGTTCTCCATGATCGTTTAAAAGAAGCTGAACAAGTATTTCACTGCATTTGTTTCAACTAATCTATAGACTAGGTTAGCTGCAGCTATATTCTTCTGTTGATAACTGAATGTGTTAATACAGTCTCCAAATTAATACGTTCGAGCAGACAAAAGAATACGTTCTGTGTGAACGTGTTATCTAGCTATACTGGCAGGTAAATATGAAAGGCAGAAGGCTGCATGAGGAGGTCAGCGGGGTGGTGGAAGCATAAACCACAACCCGAACATGTTTATTTTTTTTTGGGGGGGGGGGGGTAATTCTTGCTAATTGTTGTTGCTTATGCTAATATTTGCTAATGCCTTCCCCTGACAACTCTAACCTTAACCACTCAAAGTTAATGCCTAACCGTAACCACTCAAAGTTAATGCCTAACCTTAACCACTCAAAGTTAATGCCTAATGCTGCCTAACCACCACACAAGTTGTCAGTACTGTATCTTGCAATTCATGCAACTCTTAGGCAACGTATATTTAGTGTTTTACGTATCTTACGCTGGTATAGCCAGATAATACGTGCGCACAGACCATATTTCCTTGGTCTGCAGAAACATTCCCCCATGTTGGAATGTTTACAATGCTTTGTGAACATGCAGTATGTAATAGAAAATACTTTGCATGAAAACCACTCAGATCTTTCCATCTCTCAGTTATGTGTCATCTACTACCATCACTCTTCCCGATTATCTGTTACATCTTGATGTTGCAATCATCAGACTTGCTGATATAAAAGTGTTTGCCAAGGGTTATCATATTTTCATAATATGTCTTCACTTGTTTCATTTTCAAATGTTTGACTTTGTATGAAAACATATTTTTTCAACAAATACATTTGATTTCGAGTGTGAAAGAGGGATAGAGAGAGTGCTACCAATGTGATGATGCATAGCCTAGCTACATGTCTGTTTAGTGTTCTGGTGCTGGTCACACTGTGTCATCTCTGTGACACACTGTGTCTCCATATCGTCACACTGTGTCACACAGTAAAGGTCATCACCCAGCTGTGTCAAAAACGTCCTCCGTCCATCCAACTAAATCACAGACTGCAGCTCACTTTATCTCTCATGTCAGCTACCATACACCCCATATCCCCTTTATATAACTCTATCTCATAACTACATCTCTATGCTATAACCATAAGGGAGAGAGCTCTTTCCCTAGAAATACTACCTTATCCTCGCCACCTGTCTCTACATTGTTCAAACTAAGTTAAATAAACCCAGGGAATTACAATATTTCTACAGAACCTAGAGACTCCACTGGTGACAGGCAACCATGTTTCCATACAAGGCTATATTCAGGCTATTTTCTTAACAGAAACAAAAGAGAGGTGCTCCCTGAGCAAGATAAGTCTGAATGGAGACATCTTGACTTATCGACTCACAAGGATCGTGACCTCAATTTTCAGTGTCTACCACCAGGAAAAGAGAGGCACATTCATGGTGGGAGAAGGCTAGCAAGTCAGTTTGTATTGTTTTACTCCTCAGGGCAAAATCATATCCACAAAACACCCTCTCCCTGAACCCTCTCTCTGGGTCACTTTGGGGTGGTGGGGGTTGATAACACAGACTGATGTTAATAGAAGTGTTTGTGAGGTTTATAAAGTGCAGAGAAAAAAAGGCATTGAATCTAGCATCCTCTCTTCTGTTTTGTGTGGGCCTTGGACTTCTGTAAGGTAATTTTAAAATACGAGTCTGTCACTTTTAAAAATACCAGAATTTTCCTCTCAATTGATTTCCCATGTAGCTGACACAGTAATGCCAGTAGCTTGTTGACATCTTGCAGTCAGCCACAGTCCATCAGGTGACATGTGTAAATAAGACTTGATTCTCCCTCTGGGTTTTGACATTAGAGGAAATCAAGGTGCTTAGTGTTGTGCGTTCTCTCAGATGCTGATGGCCACCTCAACCGTTTATTGTTCTATCTATTCCAGTAGTCAAGTGAATATCTGAACCATAAACTCTGATCACATCACATACACATTCATTCATTTTTGTTTAATGAATATGACCATCACTGGGGGCACTCTATTAGAGTCAATGGGTGTGTGGCCAATTTCAACAAGCACAGTCACATAAAACCATCTAGGAATCCATCTGGAAATCATTGAGAAATCCCTCCCTCGACTATTTTGGTGTTCTATTTCATTTTCCCTCACTACACTGACTTGAATGCTGTGTACACAGTCTCTCAATGCAATTTCATTACCTTGGTTTTTACTTGTTATCCCCTCTAGCTGTGTCCATTGATTAGATGGTGGAACAGGATAAGTTTGAGGAAGGCTATTATTTGCTAGTAATTGATTACTTTGTCTGTTTAGCAGCAAACACTGAAGCAGAGAAGTGTCCCACAGAATATGTTTACCTGACAATACCATAATCTGAGAGTACAAACACAATTATGTAATCAAGGAGACATATTACAAATGCAAATGACTCTAATTGCAGGCATGGGTTTAAAATATTCATATAAATTAGTCACAACGATTCCATAGTTCTACTCTGACAAATAGAACTAATTAGGTCAGTCAGAGCACAAAGAGGCAATTTGAAAAGCAATTACTGTTTCCAGTTAGTACTTGAAGGATATTGGATTGTATCTGAATTATCAAATCCATGAGTAAACCCATAACACTGAGATTATCAACATCATTTTGAACACAATATTCAACCAATTTACAGATGTGATACTGAGTGAAAGGTTGTATTGAGAGGACTATGTCAACCACTCTTTCAGGCAATGGTGGAACAGATCTGAGGCGTAGGCCTAAACTGAAGATTGGATAGTCTAAACCTATAACAAATGATCCAGGGCTAGTATTTTTAATTTGCTAATAATGATTCAAGTTGGGGATTGATATACTGTAGTTGGTTCTATATCAGTTCTAAGGCAGAACACTTGCTACCTTCCTCTGTGGACAAGAGGTGTCTTCTCCCAGCATTGCTGTCTCTGCAAGCAAGTAATGATGTACAGCTCTTTCAATTAGCTCAGAGCCTCTTGTACAGTAGCCAGCGATCTGCACACCCTCTTCACCATAAATCAGGTTAGATTAGAAGCAATCAGAAAAAAGGTGAGGTGGTGAAATGTGGGAAATACATCAATGTTCATTTAAATTTTACATTAGTTCATTTTACTTGCTTTCATTTCCGCATCTCCCAACACATACTGTAGTTTGAAAAAGATTAGTTGCAGTGGGTGCCTTGAGTCATCTTATGCCTAGCTAAATCATTAATTTGCTCTAATTAAAGAGGACAAACCTATTCCTGTTATGCATAGTTATACTCTCTGAAACGGCTGTTTTTGCAGCTGATTAATGTTGTTTATGAACAGACATTCATTACATTTATTGGTCGTCTCATAGTGTGAATGAATATGGCTTTCATTGTACATTCATCAACTAACATTACGTTGTACATAAGGTATGTACCCAGAAGATTCCTCAGGTCCTCTGGCACTGGCCTATCCCAAAGCCTAGGACCATGAGGCATGGAGAGGCAACTTTTAGTTTGCATGCACCCAGCCTCTGGAACAGCTTACCAGCTGATCTGAGGGAAAATTTGGACATTTTTAAAAGACATTGTAAAAAATACCTTTTTAGCTTTGCTTTTACTTAGGGTGCTTTTAGTCTTTCAGTTATTTTAGCACATCCCTTTACTACACTTGAGACACTTTCATCCTGGGCCTTGCATTAGTTTCTCTCTGTTGTATTTGTTTGTTTTTGTTCGTTTGTTTTTATTTATTTTTACTGTAAAGCTCATTGTATTGCATCCATGTATGAAATGTGCAATATTAATAAAGTTGGATGTGATTTGATTTGATTATTCTTATACACTTTAGTTCTGTTCTTTAGAGACTCATTACTGATGCTAGTAAGGCACTGTGGGAAACAGAGTAGGAGTGGAGAAGAAGATACTATGTGCTAGGGAGAGTAGGGGGAGAATTTGAAAGGAAGACCCGCCCATCCTTACTTTTTTAGAGAACTAGTATACACAGTAGGTATATTAAATGGTTGCGAGCGTGGGCAGAAAGTGTAAGTAAAACAACAACTTCTTCTATCTTAATCCAGCCTGAGCCCACACATCATCTGGGGAACGTACCACTAGATTCTGAACAAAAAAAACATTCTCATACATATTGTATCTACACATTCATTCTTTCAGAGTTATTCCCTTTCCCAGGCTTTATCATGAAGGGTGTTGGGGCCTTAGGCGTCAGCAGTCTGAATACCATCACAATAATTCAATCAGATTGCCCAGAGATCTCATTACAGGGCTAGAGCCGCTCGCTAAGCGTTAGACTTTGAATTCTTCATTTCAGTCAGATGCCTGTCGAAGGCGGTGGGCCCAGTGATTGACAGCCTGAAGGTTCTTTCAGGGTGAGTTCATATTGCATTCCACTCCCATTTCCTGTACCAGTGCTTAGTCATTCAGACTCACACATTGCTTTGATACCTGGTATCCACTCTGAAGGCTGGTGGGTATAAGGGGAATGTTATTGTGTTTAAGTGTGAGTGTGTGCATGTCATCTTAGGTACGTGTACTAGTTAGTTATACAGTAGTGGGCTTGCACTCTCACTAGGATTTTAAACATTTAGGGACAGCTTCCCAAACACAGATTAAGCCTACTCCAAGACTAATAAGCATCTACAAAGGAGATTCTTCATTGGACGTGTGATTTAGTCCCGGATTTGGCTTAATCTGTGTCTATGAAACCGGCACTTATTGGACTACTGAGGGGCCCTTCAAGCCTTGGAAAATGTCACTAGAACACATTCTACTCCACTATTGCCCCATGGCATTGGTATATTAATGATGTTTTTCTATTATGGCTTGGAAACCAAACCCCAACTGCACCAGTTTGTCACATAGAGCTACCCACTTCTGATGAGCTCTTGATGTCATGGTGAATACTATTTCACCTTCAACTGAGTTTACCTAAATTAATATCTTGAGAGTTGACTTGATTACTGCATCTTTGTTCTAGCACAGGGCTCCTGTGGTGAGAACACTCTAACAGTATTTGAACATATCTCAAGGGCAAGGCATGTATTGCACTTTGTCAGTTAAAAGGTACACAGCATCTCACTGATGAAATACAAACTTCCCTGGTTTCAAGGCTTTTCTCTGTTGTTTGATTTGCTGAAGTCCCACTGTGTTGCGTAGGAAACTGAGTTATAGGAGAGTACAATGCATTTATTTTCCTATTGTAAGGTGGAGCTCCATAAGGTTTCAGTAAGTTTGCAGTATAAGGTACTCTATGCAGCTGTAGCTAACAGATTTCTCACACCTGTCATCAGTTGAAGAAATTAACAATTGTTGATAGAATACAAAAGGCACATACAGGTGATCTGAGCACCTCTTTGGTTTGGATGTAACCCATCCCATTTCAAAAAGCCACTACCAAAATAGCTCAAAGTTATTGATGAACTGAACACACTTGGATTTGCAAAAAGACTGCAAACAGAGAATAGTCGGCTGAACTTGCCAATGTCGTGCTTGTAGCACGGAAGAGGCCCAGAGATAAACACATTCTTTCCGCTTGCTTGCACAGTCATCTTTCAGAATCTCCGAGAGGCAGTGTCATTAATGCCAACATGCACAAGATTGTTAATCAAATTGGTACAGTTATCCAGCAGTAAGTGGAGTTGCCTATCGATATTCATCACCCGTGCACCAGAGAAAAAGGTGCTGGTGGGATAAAGAAACATCCTGAACAATAGAATCAACCAATCACAATGGTTGACGTACTTGTGTCTAATGGTGGAGACTAGGTGAGAGGTGATAAGGGGGGGACAAAACCTTGAATCGGTTATAAAATCACAGCTCAGGATGAGATGGCAGTGATAGCAGGAGATGTTGTTGCTTCCCCTTGCGTTTCCCCTAACCTGCTTCCAATGGGTTTTGGGGGCATTAAACTAAAATAGGACTAAAAAAGTAACTTTGGCTAAAATCAAACAAACAGAGAGGAGAGCGGGAACATTGTGCTTCAGTGTTGGCAGGTGTGACACCAGTCAAGGAAAAGGGCCCGTAGTTATCAAGCCTCTCAGAATTAATCTTAAGAATCACGCTAAAAGCGTAGTTATGACTAAAATAACTCATAGCTCAGAGTAGGAGCGTTATGAATTTTCTTACTCACTCTGAGCAGGACTAACTCTTATGAATTAATTTCTTCTTGATTTGACTAAATATTTCGAGCTGCAAAGGACATTTTGATGACATTGCTTAGAATGCTCCCATATATCGGGTTTGCTCCAAACGATGAATATCCAATGCAATCGTAGTGACACTAAATTAAAATAATAACACAAGTAAATCAACATAACAGTACATGATTGATATCACTTTTTGTTCAACTTGAGGATAAATAATTGTTATGGTTATTTTGGTATAGGCCTTATCATAGTATCACAATAAACTAGTAGGCCTACCACAATACCCTATAATGTTTTTTTTTCATTATGGTTAAGGGGTTACGTTAAACCAATATCCATGAAAGCAGATTGTTTGCAGATCATTTGACGTTGAGTGGTGGGGAAAGCAATAAAATCTTGTGTGGTGCTGTAATTAATTAATGTTGGAATTATTGCGCTTGTAATGGTTGTCTGTGATTGACACAAATCGTCGCTATTGCACTGCTGCAGTTTCCCTCTTGCCAAAAAGTGCAAGAATTATTTTCATTTCTCCATTTCTCCGTTATGCCATCCCTATCAAAACGGTATCTTTTAAGAAGCTCTGCGTTGTCAAATGTTTGTAAAACATTTCTCCTATCCTGAAATATGCATGCACTGTGCGTGCAGCCATCCATTGTTAACTCATAGGCTACTCGTAACGAGTTAGGACACCTCTTGTGGAATCTTGATAACTTGCTTTTATTCATACAGTATGCATAAAAGTAGTACCAAATGTGCGTCACTCACATTTCGAGCACTAATGAGCTGTTTTTCACTCTGAGAGGCGTGATAACTACCGGCCCAGGTCTTCTCACTGCACACACTCTGTTCTCGCCCACACACTCCTTCTCTCCAACATGTGACTTTCAGCCCCTGAAAAGGCACCAGCCTTGTCTTGTCTTGCCCTCTGTAATGACATTCCCTCCCACAGCTCGGTCTGTGTAGGCTTGGCCATTTAGCTGACTTTCTCCATTCTCTATTGGATAGTCAGCTATCAAATGTGATTCTGCCTCAGGTAAACAGGGCAGTATCGGATCAAAAGTAACTTAAATTCAATTTTAAAATTCTATTAAATTCAAATTCAAACTTCAGATGTGGAAATGGTACAGTACAATCAATGAGGGCATACACATACAGTACAAGACACCAGAGGTACAGAGGCAGAGTAACTCTTAACATATTACATACAGTTAGGTCTGGAAATATTTGGACAGTGACACAATTTTCATAATTTTGGCTCTGTACACCACCACAATGGATTTAAAATGAAACAATCGAGATGCAATTGAAGTGCAGACTTTCAGCTTTAATTCAAGGGGTTGAACAAAAATATTGTATGAAACGTTTAGGAATTGCAACCATTTTTATACACAGTCCCCTATTTTCAGGGGCTCAAATGTAATTGGACAAATTAACATAATCATAAATAAAATGTTAATTTTTAATGCTTTGTCGAGAATCCTTTGCAGGCAATGACTGCCTGAAGTCTGGAACCCACCAAATGCTGGGTTTCCTCCTTTGTGATGCTTTGCCAGGCCTTTACTACAGCTGTCTTCAGTTGTTGTTTGGCCGTGGGTCTTTCTGCCTTTAGTTTTGTCTTCAGCAAATGAAATGCATGCTCGATCAGGTTGAGATCAGGTGATTGACTCAGCCATTGCAGAATATTCCACTTCTTTGCCTTAAAAAACTCCTGGGTTGTGATTGGGCTTTCGCAGTGTGTTTGGGTCATTGTCCATCTGTACTGTGAAGTGCCGTTCAATCAACTTTGCTGAATTTGGCTGAATCTGAGCAGACAGTATATCCCTAAACTTCAGAATTCATCCGGCTGCTTCTGTCTTCTGTCACATCATCAATAAACACTAGTGACCCAGTGCCATTGGAAGCCATGCATGCCCATGCCATCACACTGTCTCCAAACGTGGTTTACAGATGATGTGGTATGCTTCAGACCATGAGCAGTTCCATGCCTTCTCCATACTTTTTTTCCCCCATCATGCTGGTACAGGTTGATCTTAGTTTCATCTGTCCAAAGAATGCTTTGGACAGATGAAACTGTAACTGTATCCTGCAAATCCATGGTGTCAATCATCAAAAAAATACACAATAGTGGGCGAAAAACTGAATACGTGTGTAGATAGAAACATTTTCTCAGCAGGGACTCTCAACTCCACTGGGAATTGAGAGACAGGCAGCAAACAATAGGTAATATTCAGACATCAAGTCATTCTCTTACCTCTCCACCCATACCCTATCATTAGTGTGAGAGTAAGACTGTCTCTTGTCTACTTGCAATCACACAATACACACTCCTCCATAAAGTCCACAACCACAGAAGAAAGTGGGCTTTTTTCAGTGCTGTGACATCCCGTCCTCTTTATTTCCTCCAATTCTTTTCCTGTTGTCTTTTCTCTTTTCATCCGTGAGCCTCACCAGCTGTTGTTGCAGATGGATGAAGCAGGAACAGACCTCACTCTAATAACACTATCTATTTCCACATAAGCAGACAAACAAATGGAACCATCCTGACTAACCATGCAAGGATGGAAGGATGTGTGTGTGTGTGTGTGTGTGTGTGTGTGTGTGTGTGTGTGTGTGTGTGTGTGTGTGTGTGTGTGTGTGTGTGTGTGTGTGTGTGTGTGTGTGTATGTGTGTGTGTGTGTATGTGCGTGCGTGTGCACTCATGCATGTGTGTGTCTGTCTGTCTGTCAGTCTGCCACAAGAGTAGATGGGTTAATGCCGGTGTCCTGCCAAAATTCTGTCATGGTCACCTAATCATCCCCTGCTTTCAATTAGCTACTTAATCCCCTCTCCTCTCCCCTACAACAAGGTCATTGCTGCAACTCACCTGGTAAAATAATGAATATAATAAATAAAAAGAATAAGAATAAGAATAAATAATAAATGCATATGTATGTGTATTTTGTATTTCTATGTCTAACCCTAGCTTGCCCTAAGCATTTTATTGCACCGTCTATGTTTGTATTCTGTGTATATGACAAATAAACTTTAATTTGATTTGTGTGTGTGTGTGTGTGTGTGTGTGTGTGCGTGTGTGTGTGTGTGTGTGTGTTTGTTTATCTATTTCTTGCTAATTGTTTTGCCAGGCACCACTCTCTCCTCTAATATTTTGCTTATGCTTATGCTTAATCTATATTTGCCTTTTCTCTGTCCACCATTTCCCTATTTTGCCATTCCCTGTTGTAAATCCCACTTATTTCCCATTTTATCTCTATCTCTCCCTGTCTTCAGCTGTATACAACACAATACTATTGCTCTGCCTTTTAAATCTCCTCCTTGTCTAGGGTCCAATCTCATCACTTTTTGATGTTGACTTGCAAGCCTGTAGATATACAAGTACAGAACATTAACTTGAAGGAGAGTTCTGTTGAAAGGCCTTTGTGAGAATCAGCCCCCTATCAGATGATACCATCGATTGTCACACAGGAGTCGAGAAAGTCAGACTGAAGACATTCAGTTATCAGATTTAATTCCATACAAAACAGAAAAGCTGGACACAAACAACTTATAAGGATGGAGGATTGAGGGGGAGGTGAAAGATAACACCCTGTTGCTGCAGATGTACAGTAGGTTGGCATTTCGGTCAATGCTTTACCTCCAGTGTTGATTTACTATTTCAGGCACACAAAACATTGGATCATGCCTTGTTCACGATTATGATGGCCGTCAGTGATAAAGGTTGAAGATAGATGCTTTTTATAATAGATAAGCCAAAAGTTAGCTTTGTAATGGTATTTAAGACGATTAAGCCAATAGTGTTTGGTAGGTAAAATATAATCTCAGTGTTTGAAATACTGTTATTCAGACCACACTAAACCTCTGTTTAAGGTCAGGTGACATAGTGAAGTTATTTTCTCTGTAGCTTTTTTTTTAAACAGTCAGCACTCACTAAAATGACAATCACCAGTGACAGCATTTGCAGTTATAGCAATGAAGTCTTCACTGCATAGAGAGAGAAAAAACACACTGACAAAAGGTAACACAGGAATTATAAATTCATAGCTTAGCTGTCAGCCTTAATATGCATGTACATTGCCTTCGGATAGTATTCAGACCCCTTCACTTTTTCCACATTTTGTTGTGTTACAGATTCAATTTAAAATGGATTCAATTTGCCAATTTGCCATCAGTCCACACACAATACTCCAGAATGACCTCATGTACATAACTATTCAGACCCTTTGCTATGACACTCTTTAAATTAGCTGAAATCCAAAAATGTCATCAACAAATCACTCAATAAGTTGAATTGAATCCATCTTAATGCAAGGATAATAGTTCATGTAATTTTGGAATTAATATCTTTGTTTTTATAGGGTCTCTGATTTGCATAGGAATCAATTACACACTGTGTAGATTAGGATGTCACTACCAACTCAGCAAATGTCAAAATTTTCTCTTGATCCTGACAAACTCCCCAGTCCCTGCCAGTGACAAACATACCCAGAACTTGATGCAGCTACCACTATTCTTCACTCGAGAGATGGTGCGGAAACTGCATTACATGTGCTGGATTTGCACCAAACTTAAGGCTTTGTAGTAAAACCAAATAAATACATTTCCAGCCACTTTCTTTGCTGTATCACTTGAATTCATTGTTGCAAACATTTTCCATTAAGGGATTCTTTTTGGCCACTTGATTATAGACCAATTGTGTAGAGTGACTGAGATGATGTTGTCCCATCAACTGTGCTTTTTCCTCTCCACCATTCAACTTTGTAGATTTTTCTCCCCAGGCCTCAGGGTCGCATTCTTGAGCAGTTTTGTTCTTCTCCATTTGCTCAGTTTGTAATGACAACCTGATCCACACAGTGTGTAATTGATTCCTATGCAAATCTGAGACCCTATAAGATTTCAGCTAATTTTAAGAGTGTCATAGCAAAGGGTCTGAATACTTATGTACATGAGGTATTTCTGTATTTCGATTTGAATAAATTCACTGACATTTCTAAAAACGTGTTTTCGCTTTGTCATTCTGGGGTATTGTGTGTGGATTGATGGCAAATTCTTTTAATTTAATCAGTTTTCAATTAAGTCTATAACACAACAAAATGTAGAAAAAGTAAAGGGGTCTGAATACTTTCCGAAGGCACTGTATCTCTGCTGTCTTTTACGTTCTGCTCTTTGCAGGAATAATGACATGTCTCTGTGGAGCCACTCAGGGTGTACTGTAGAAATGGAGGAAGGTTCCATATTGAGTCCAAGTAGCTAACTGATTTGAACTTGTTGTGATCGCTTTCGTCCCTGAGTCCTCCCTTAATGTAAATTAATCTGTGCCAATCAGCGTCCTTTCAGAAACTTTAACCCACGCTGTATTGCAGCATTTCTGATTGCATCCTTTGATACTCTGATTGGTTTGGAACAATACAATTGCTGATGAATTCACTTTGCATTGTGCCCCTTAAGTGTGATGTAGTCATAATCAACCTCCAAGATGGCATTTCCAGACTGAATTATATGGAGTGAACAATACATTAAAATATAATATATAATAAATACAGTGCCCTGCGTGAGTAATGGGACAGTGAAGCATTTTTTTCTTCTTTTGGCTCGATACTCCAAAACTTTTTTTAAATCAAACAATTACAGTTTAAAGTAGAGATCCTCAGCTTTTATTTGAGGGTATGAGTGTACATATTGGTTTCACCATCTAGAAATGACAACACTTTTTTATACATAGTCCCCCTAAGTGGGTCCCCAGGCAAAATGAAGGTGGCCTTCACAACCAAGAGCCCAAAATGACAGAGTGCAATCACTTGAAAGGTAGAAATTATCATTGATTTCTCATCAAATTGCGCAAGCATGAATAAATGCAAGGTAAATAGTGGAACTTATACCCAAGTGGTTTCACTAGAACTCTCTGGCTCGTGTGATGACCTGTCTCATGCATCGGTCCTCTATAAAGGAGAGCTCATGTTTAAAGCCTCTTGTTCACTCAGAGCTGTAGCTTAGCAGTGTCTGCAGCCTGACTGGCTCTTTACCTAGTGGACTTGACTCTGTGCCAGAAGGTATTTCATTTGTCCATGCCGTACATTCACAGCTGTGTATAGAGCCTGTTGAGAGACCAGGTCCATAATAAGTGAAGCAAGCTGTTGCCCAGAATGAGGTTTTGAGGCTTAGATAAGTAGATATGGGTCATACCACATCAGCTAAATGAGGCCGCACTAGGACGTGACCTGGCGCTTGACCAGACCACAGTATCGGAGGGTGGAGAGAGAGAGGATAGAGTCACAGCCATTACTACTGCAACTCTGGGTGAACATCCAGACAATCTTGTCTGGAGACAATCACAGATGATATTTTATTGGTAAGCCCAGCAGGCACAGACATTGCAGAGAAAGAGAATGACTGAGGGGGAAGAGGTAGAGTGGGGTGAACTGGGGCAAGAGAGTTGTGGCAGGAGGTATGGTAGAACATAGAGGAAAGTAGATGGGATGAAAGGAGAGAGAGAGACAAGAGAAGAGACAGACTACAGCCCAGTCAGCAGAGAAATGGTCACGCAGATCTGGCCCACTTCTGTTTTCTATCGGTGTCCGGATGCAGCCCAAGTACAACTTTTTTTCCCAGGGCCAGATCTGGCTGCCATTCTCAAGCCATAAATAAGTTATCACTTATAAATGGTCCAGATATGGGTCAGGTCTGGTTGCTTAAGGCTTAGATATGGTAACCGTACCTTTCCCATTTGTGGGCCATAATTCCAAGTGGTAACTAGGCCACATCCACATGTTGGCTAAGATTTAGCATTTTCAGGGCAAGGATTTGACTTAGGTATGGCGACTAGAGCCGGTCCATTTCTGGCTTATGAAACAAAGTTGAACCTCGGCCACATCAACATTCTGGCCCAGGTTTGGCCTTTGTATGGCAAAGGACTGGCTTAGTTTTAGAAACCAGACCTGGCCCACTTCTGGATCATCATTCTAAGTAGTGACATGGTCCACATACTGGCCAAGATGTGGCCTTGTTATGGTAATGATTAGGCTTAGGTACGGCCACCAGAGCCGGTCCACTTCTGGCCCAGGAAACAAACATTCTGCCCAAGGCATAGTCTATTTGTGGCAACGGCCTGGCTTAGTTACAGCAACCAGATCTGGACCTGTTCTACTCAAATTGTGGTCAAGATCTGGCAACTGTACTGCAACCAGATCAAGCTCACTTATGGTTGTATTATGGCAGTGATTTGGTTTACTTATGGCAACCATAACAGGCCCATTTATACATGTACTGTTGAGTATGCTGAGACCCAGTCTTATGTATGGTAACCATTGTAACCATCATTGTTGCATTGTCAGAGATTTCACATTTGTATGGTAACTACAGTTTATACTCCTTTATTCCAAGTGGGAAGCATTAACATTTCAATTGGGTTCACTATATGCTTATTTTTCACAATAGTCAGGTGACACCTTACCCTGAAAGTAATCTATGAGCCAGGAGAAATGTTACCATTCAGATTTGTTGAAATAGCCTCTGCTAACAAAAAAGGAGCTATGGAAATACGGACTAAGTTTCAAATTTGTGGCCAAATCACCACAAATTCACACAATACAGAGACAACACACTCACCACACAAAATACAGTCACACTCTAAGATGGTTTGCCTGATGAAATCTAGACTTATCTTTCATTAATTGGCTTTTTATTTGACTAGCCACACTGACAGACTCATCAAAACCAAATGAGATGAGTCTATTTCTTCAGATGTATGTTTCTCTTTTTTAAAGGGTAGTCCCACTCTTGTATTTTTTTCCAGTTTTTATTGGACAGACAGTAGAGAAAGACAGGAAGTAAGGGTATGTCAGCAGGACATGGGCCGGATTCAAACCCATGCCAACATGGCCATATGTGTGCACTGTAGGCCATGGTGCTAGACCACTGGACCACCCCAGGCCACACCTCATCTGGTTTTGATGAGTCTGTCGGCCACAGTCAAACTCTTCTAAACTGATGAGATGAGTAGATTTCCCCAAATGATCTCTGTGTTTCTAAACACTGGTGGCTCAGTTGGGTTTGGATGTGACTTGGGATTCCGTATGAGATAATTTCACAGCTGCTTTGAAATCCAAAACCACCAGTTTATTAATTTCGAGAAATTTCACAGAATTTCGGATTCATCTTCTTATTGGCAAGGACTGTATGCTATAATGTTCCCAGTAGTGTATCAATATTCCTCATGTAAGGGTTAGGACTAGTCAAGTAAGGGGAGAGGAGGGAAGAACATAGGGTGCAAGGTGAGACGTGGAATAGCGTTCACAGAATTAACATTTGCATAGCATTTCTTAGCAAAACTAACTTATTTGGGCTACATACCGCAAGAGTAGTTTTCGAGTAAGTTTGCCAGTAAGAAAACTGTTAATTCTCACCCAGTACTGGTCCCCCATATTCAGACCTGTATTGGCCTAGTAACAATCTGAACTTATTATAGCCATACACTACATACAGTACCAGAGTCGGCCCATAAGCAAAGTTCAAACTGTCACCCAGTACTGGTCCTCCACATTTGGACCAAAAGTGGCCTAGTAATGACAGGAAGGTATCAGGGCCAGATATCACATCCCAGAGCTGGCCCATGAACAAAATGCCAACTCTCACCCAGTACTTCTCAACCACTCTCAGACGAAAGATGGCCCAGTAACTACATGAACATATCATGGCCACATTTCTTATACCGGAGCTGGCTCACAGGAAATTGCCAACTCTCACCCAGGAATGGCCCCCCACATTTGGACCAGGTCTGGCCCCATATAATACTTGCAGATTCCGGCACTCAGCCATATGTGCAACCACAAGACCAGATCTGCCCCACAATTGTCTGCTGACTGGGAGGGGCCTGTAAGAAAGCTGCTACATGAAATATTATATAAATGTGGAGGATGATTGGATAGTTATCCTGCATATTTGCTATGAAAGTACAGTTGTTTCCCAAGAGTAGCTCTTATCAATCTCTCTAGTGAGTTTGTACAGCAAGGCTTGTTATTCTTTTGTTACAAAATTATCCTGAAGCACACATTGTGGCTGAATAAAAACTTTTCTGCAAACCTGATTCTACAGTTCCCTCGTCCTCTAATGGATTGTTCCTACTTATTCTAAGAAGATATGTATTCATACACTTGTATGTCCTCTAAATGAAAAAAAAAAAGTATTTGTGAAGAGATTTAGTACTTCATATTACTGTGTTTCTCTTGAGTATTTGCGACAACCATTTTCTTTAATTTATTGTTTCTGCCTGCTTGACATCTGGTAAAATTGCTAATGGTTTCCCAAAAAATCCAACAAAACTAATTTGTGCAGCATGTCATGAGAACAATTTAGTGTAATACCAGTTACAGTACACAGCTAATTGCTACTTCCCAATCTTCGCAAGCCCTTTGGTGACAATATAAAACCTTGCAACTTTCTGATGGCAATTTCACAAATATGGAGCCCTCAGCTTGATTGCCTTTATGGAGCTCATTAGACTTTTGACCTATCAAAACTCAAAACTACCTATCTGGTAAAAGCAAATGGAAATACATGTTGAGCCTCTGCAGCTTATTAATCGTCAAAGTAGAATTGTTGCCATTGCCTGTGGCTTGTTCTGTGGGTAGCATAATATCTGCGAGAAAGTTGACATCAAATTCCAGTCTTAATTGGGTCCACGGCCCTAAGAATTGTCCATTAAGGTGCCATCGCTAAAGGGTGGGATGTTTCTTATGTTATGGAAAATACAAATTTCAGCTATAAAACACTGTTAAAACTTCCAACAATTGTTAAATGAATACTGTATACTGTGTAAATAATTCAAACATGAAAAAGTGGGCCACAAAAAATGAGAGCACTGCATATTGGAGTAAATGCATTTCATATTCTATATTAATTACATTTCTCTTGTGGAAATATTGTCATCCAGAGAATACCTTTAGTTTAATGACATATCTGAACATGTTCAGTTTCCATATGATTGGAATGTCACAAATTATTAAGGAAATACGATTTCAATCAACGATTCATAAGATATTCATTGAACTTTGTCTTTCGTACTCTTTGAAAAATGAGCTCTGGAAAAAAAAGATTGTTCATCACCATAGAAAGTTGTCAGTGGAATAATGTTTCAACTTCACAATAGTCCACTCAAATATCAATGTATTTTCTGTTGCCTTTATACTCAGCATGACTCACAGTTCCACACTTGTATTGTCCTTGAATGATTTGAAAAAGGTTTCAAACTTTAACAATGGAGCTTCTCAGAAGAGGGATCTTGTATCCACATGCTCCCATAACATAGAACAATACATTTCAAATCAAACAAAAGATTGTCTGTTGGCCTACTGGAAAAAAGGCATTTTTCACCCAATTTCATTAAGCGTCATCTTTGCAGCTTTTCTTGAATGTCAAATATTGTTGTAGAGAAATTGGAAAAGTTCTATGATTGTAGATATTCATGTTATTATTTAAAGGAGGGTTACAGTGGAATCCTTCAAGCCAGTTTAGACGTCTCTGTTAAAATTGTCAGGGTAGAAGGAGGAGTGGGGTACTGACTGGAGGGAAAGCTTTTATAGGAAAATGACTGGGTTTCTGCTTTGAAAGCAATGCAGTGGGACTCTATTAACCACAGATGCCCGGACAAAGAGTGGGCCAGATGGTTTGAGGAAGTTTGAGACTTGAGAGAATTTTGTGGAGAGGATTCAACTTGATTGGGGGGTCATTACATCTCCTGAGTGGCATGTTACTATTGAAAGACTGACACTTATTTACCAAGAGGTGAGCAATGAATAGAACGACTGGATATGAGTTCTGTACTAGGAGCTTTCCCCTATCATTTAACCTTACCCTCATAAAACTCATCTACTGTACTGTAAATTCAATCTCAAATTCTCAAGCTTGCTATGGATCCTTAGGTGTTGTTGTGGACGTCCTAACAATATGGCACATCTCCAATCTCTGATGTTTCTCAGTTACACATATTATTAACTCTCACAGTTTAATGTTGATCAATTGAAAAAATGCAAATACATTTTGCACCCTGATATGAGTGTTTCCCAGTGTCAGACCAAAGTGTCAGTGTGTGTCCTCTCTGTCAGGCAATCCTGTCTACAGGAACGTTCTAGCGGCTGCTCCTGTGCTGGAGGTGTGAGACGACATAATCATAAGCAACATGTTTATTTTTATGCTTTTTTAAATTTATTTATTTATTTTTCTGATTGTGTTGTGATTTAATAAGCAGGGGAAATTGACTTTGCTGGGTTTGAGGCATTATACTGGAAAGGTTAGCCAAATAGAGCAGGTATTAGTGAATTACCAAGTCAGTTTCCTGTATGTGCAAATAAACATGGCCAAATAAAATAATTCTGATTCTGATTCTGAAAGTGAAAGAAAGAAGAAAAGAAAGACTGTTTATTTGCCATGCAATCAATTCACATCAATTGTTGGAATGGGTCTTTTTGCACACACCCCCCCCGAGACAACACACACGCACTGCACACCCCCCCTCCGAGACAACACACGTGCACACCCCCCCAGGGAGAACAGAGCGCTGGGCTCTGGGCACAGGGTCAGCCAAGTCAGCGCCCCTGGAGCAATTCGGGGTTAAGTGCCTTGCTCAAGGGCACAACGGCAGTGGTAGGGACCTGGATATGATGCCAGCAACCCTCCAGTCACCAGCTCACATCCAGATCCCTCCTGGAGCGGGGATCGAACCAGCAACCTTCCGATTGCTGGCCGGCCTCTTTAACCTCCAGGCTACCTGCCGGAGGGGGGGGCTTCACTATTCACTGGACTGACTGACAGTCATAAGTGGTCACCTGGTGGTTCAGCGGAAGTGAGGGCCTGGAATTGTTCGATTGGAGCCATTGTGTACACTGACTCCCTGTGGGAGTAGAAGTGACGATAATCACACAACCTGTGGTTGGCCCAGTTACATATTTAATGGAGAATGTGTTTGAGAGAGGGTGTTGGAGACTGAATGTGCCATGTTTCTATGAGCTGTACATATAAGTAATAAAAAAAAAATAAAAAAAATGTGGGAAGTCTCTATTTACACATCTCTCTAATTATTTAATCATAGTTCCGTCTGACTGCTTACAATGTTGAGTGTTATTGAGCGTTACTTGGATATGCAAGTATGCAAATAAACATAATTGATCGAATGACTTGCGTGCAAGGCTTGTGCTGTAAGTCAGTCTGGGAGCAGGGCAGTGGCCCTCCAGACAGACATGCCATATGAAGTGTATCAAAAATGCCAATATAGTCTTTGTTCCACTACCCAGCAGCCACTGTACAGTGCTTTAGAGCCAGGAGGTATACAACTGCCAGAGCGGCTAAGAGTGATACACTTCAATACTTATTGATAAAATGACTGCTACTCTAGACTGAAGAGTCATATTGACCACAGAGACCAATATCTACAGACCAAAGATTAAACAGACAAAAACCTAGCAGACAGTGATACACATTACCATATAGAAAGCTGATCCAAACAAACAGTGATCAAAACAAACAGTCACAGTACCAGTTCCATTTTTTACATTTAGCGGACGCTTTTATCCAAAGCGACTTACAAGTACATTTGTCTGAAGTAAGTGAATCATCTATACATCAGCTATCATAAGAAAAATCCATGCTTGGACCAGGTGCCATTGGCAGTCACAATGCTAGAAGGAAGGATTACTTTATTATTTTTTTATTTTGTTAATTTAACAGTAGAGGAATTGTACAGAGGGGTAGTGGGAGGTGAAGAGGTCTTTAGGAGGGACTGTCAAGATGTAGCTTGAAGAGATGGGTGGAAGATAGGAAGTGACTCTGCAGTCCTGACAGCAGTGGGAAGCTCGTTCCACCACCGGGGCACCAAGACAGTAAAAAGCCTTGACTGAACAGCATGACCACTGCATCCTCGTAGAGGCAGAGGTGCCAGGCAGCCAGCCAAGGTGGAAGAACGGAGTGATCGGACAGGGGTTTGGGGGCTGACCATTGCTTGCAAGTAGCAAGGGGCTGTTCCCTTTACCGCCCAGTAGGCGAGCACCAGGGTCTTGAATCTGATGCGAGCTGCTACTGGGAGCCAGTGAAGGGTGGTGGAACGAGGGAGAAGGGTGGCATGGGAGAATTTGGGGAGAATGAACACCAGACAGGCAGCAGCATTCTGGATGAGCTGCAGAGGTGTGATGGCAGAGGTGGGGAGCCCGGCCAGTTTGCAGTAGTCAAGGCGGGAGATCACAAGTGCCTGGAACAAGAGTTGTGCTGCTTCTCTCGTGAGGAATGGACGTATGCTTCAGTTGTTGTAGAGGAAGAATCTACAGGAGCATGCCGTCATTTGGAGATGGGGTCAACTAAAGAAATCGTTGTACACTAATATAATGTTATTTATGTTGCCATGTTACGCTACAGTTGTCATAGAGAACATAATTTATACATGCAATTAATTTACAAGTCCCTTAAGGTCCCTCTATTTTAGCTCACTCCTTAATATACCGGTAGCAACTTGCGCTCTTGTAGATATCACACTGGTTAGGCTACTCGTAAAGTCTCACTTCCAAGCTGCGTAGACTACAAAATCATTTGAAATGCATAAATGAACACAACCATTTTATTATTTTTCTGATGTAAAATGGAATTGATTACAGTTCTCTAAAATATGCAACATTTTGGCTACAGTAAAATCAATGTTTGCAAACAGATCTACAGTTGCTCTAGCATCTCCAAAGAAAGGGGTTCTCCGGAAGGGGTTCTCCCTGTGACAGACAGTCCGGTCCTGTGTTCAGCTTTTCTGGCACATGGGTTAGGGTTAGCCCAAATGTTCACTGCTCCACATTAACAAACTCCACAGACAAGGAGTTGGAGAGAGCCGAACCTCCTTTATGCCACCATGGATGTATTGTCCGTTCTGACCAGGACATGATGTCCCTGCAAGAACGAAAGAAAGTGCTTGAGGGCTAGAAACACAGTGTAGAGCTTGCTCACATGTATGTGGACTGTTTGAAAATGACACGACCAACACCACTGACCCAGTGTCCATTGTGTAACAACCCCCCCCCCATCCCTGAAGTGATGCGTCAGTTATCACAACCCGTCGCTCAAGGACTCTCCCCATGGGTGAGCCTGGAGTCAAGGGATGGGTCTCTCCAGCATGCCGGTGCTGCCAGACACCATGTGGAGAGAAGGATCCAGGTGTGTGTAGCCAGTTAACGAACATTAGCAATGCAGAGGCTAGTTATGTAGGCAGAACACCTTTTCAACACTAACTGCAAAACAAATGACAGAATATTACCTTGACTTCTTTTTTTAATGAATTTTTTGTTAACTGGTATGGCGCTTCCGGCTCTGCCTCTCAGTTCCGGGAGGGGCCCCGACAGGTCCAAGGCCTGGGGCAACTGGTCTGCCGAACTTCTTGAACTGTGAAGGAGGAGGTCTCATGGTCATGACTGGGGCGGGGAAGGATTTCTTCTCCGACGTCCGTCGTTCCTTGAGAGAGAGGACGGTGGTGTAGACATCCTTGTCCTTGCATCTCGACTCGACTCTCACCTTCAGATCGTCAAGAGCCACCCCGAACAGCACAGCTGGGTCGACGGGGCCATTGAGGATGTCAACGTATACGTTCCCGATCTGAGCTCAATTTTGAGACCGGAGGATGCTCTGCGGACTGCATCCATGAAGGACATGTCCGGCTTGGAGGAGACCTCATTCTTCAGCTCTCACACCGCCAAGCTGGAGCTCAAGGCGGGTCCAGCGATGGAGGAAGAGTTGGGGGGAAGGCTGAGGCACATTGCCCTAGATGAGGCGCTCCGCAGCAACGATGCCCTCCATGTACCTGATCCTCCATCCGAGTACCCCAGCGTCCAGCTTGGCCATGCATGGATTAAACCCAAGCATGGTGGGCAGACTGAGTGAGAGTCTTGTTAAGTCTTGTGGTTATTAAGGGAGTTGGCTACAGCTGTAGCGGGGCCAACAACTGAAAGAGTAAAATCTCCCTAGAAAGAGAAAACTCCTAGTCCACACACCGAAGTAGTACAGCAATGAAGCAAAAATGGTGAAAGGTAGTTACACAATGTCAATTGTCTGAGAACAACAGTAGTGTTGCTATTTCCTGCTAGCTCTGTTTGTGCAAAGTGCAGGACCTTGCAACTGTCAGATTTGCTGTGCTAATCTGTCTTATTGATGACAAACACGCTAGTAAGCCAACCTCCCAGTAGGTAGCTGAACCTCACTTGTTGCTAGTGCTGATGTTTGATAATGCCTTCCCCTGAATTTACCCTTACCTTAAACACTTAAAGTTAATGCCTAATACTGCCTAACACGCAATTCAAAGTTTACTTCTTACATAGGTCACACAAGTTCACTTAGCTCATGTAAAATACCTTCAGTTTTTGACGTATCATCCAAAAATTTCTGATATGCGTCAACTAGAACATGTAATTGGGAATGCATACGATAGTGACCTATACAGTAGTACTATCCTGTAGGTATACAATTTACGAGACTGTGTTGTTAGATTGTGACAACAAGATTACAACTTAACACAAAGTCCCTGAAGTAGACAAAACATTAGATCTGTGTGAGACACAAGAAAATACATACAGTATAGACATTTATTCTGAAGACCACTTTTTAACAGTCAAACATGTGTTCTGTCTTTGACAATCACAATTTTCCCACACTTCATTTATGGAACTAAAATAAAAATGTAATAAAAATGTCACTATTCAAAGATCCCTTGGTCATATCTATTCATGAGGTCTAGAAATAATACATCCTGTTTTGTTTTGCTTTTATCCACATTCTAAAGTGCCATTCATTTGTATACCAAAGCTGAACTTTATCCCTCTCTCTCTCTCCTTCATCTCTTTTATCTACAGCGCCCTGTGTAAGGGACATGGGACAGTGACATGTTTTTTCTTCTTTTGGCTCAAACAATTACTATGTTAAAGTATAGACTCTCAGCTTTTATTTGATGGTATTTGTGTACATATTGGTTTCACCATTCAGAAATTACAACACTTTTTATGCATAGTCCCCCTATATCAGGGTACCCAAAAGTGATGGTACAATTGGCTTGACAGGTGTTTCTGGTTCGTTAGGTGTGTTCAGTAACATAATCCATTTTGCAGTCATAAGAGAGCTCTCAATGTCTAGTATTGATTCTAGGCTTTGTGTTTGCCTTTGGAGTCTGCTATTGGTATCTGTCAACATGAGAACCAAAGAGACAATGAATGTCAGGGAAGCCATTATGAAGCTGAAATATCAGAGAAAAAAAATAGATCAGAAACATAAACAAAATCTTAAACCTACCAACATCAACAGTTTGGACTGAAAACGGCCTGGTAGGCCAAGGAAGACTACAGTGAATGACTGAAGAATGCTCACCATGATTAAGAATACCCCAAAACAACTGTCCCACAGATCAGGATCACTCACCAAGAGGTAGGCGTGAATGTCAGACACTATCCGCAGAAGACTTCACTAGCAGAACTACAGAGGCTACT
Organism: Argentina silus; assembly: GCF_951799395.1. Lineage (NCBI taxonomy): Eukaryota > Metazoa > Chordata > Actinopteri > Argentiniformes > Argentinidae > Argentina > Argentina silus. The sequence goes on along the minus strand of NC_139655.1, from coordinate 23,689,204 downwards.
CTGCAAGATGTAAACCACTAGTTAGCCACAAAAAAAGGATGGCCAGGTTACGGTTTGCTAAAAAGTACCTCAAGGATCCTGAACAGGAGTTCTGGACAGATGAGACAAACAATAACATGTACATGTACATGTACATGAACAAGAGTGATGGCAAGAGTAAAGTGTGGAGAGAAAAAAGGGAACTGCCCAATATCCACAGCATACGACCTCATCTGTAAAATATGGTGGAGGGGGTGTTATGGCTTTGGCATGTATAGCTTCCACTTGAACTGGTTCACTTGTCTTCATTGATGATGTAACTGCTGATGGCAGCAGCAGGATGAATTCTGAAATATAGAGAAACATTGTGTCAGCCCAAGTACAAGCAAATGCCTCTAAACTCTTTGGACGGCACGGCATACAATAGGACAATGACCCCAAACATACTGCCATAGCAACTAGGGAGTTTTTCATGACCAACATTTGGAAAGTTGTTGACTTGCCAAGTCTATCTCCAGATTTAAATCCTATTGAACATGCATTTCATTTGCTGAAGACGAGACTTACAGCAAAATGTCCTCAAAACAAACAACAACTGAAAACGTCTGTAGTACAGGCCTGGCAGAGCATCACCAGAGAACATACCCAACATCAGATGGAATCAATGGGTCGCAGACTTTCGACAGTTATTGCATGCAAAGGATTGTTGACCAAACACTAAACATGAGGACATTTGATGAACCTGTCCCATCATTTTTGGGTACCCTGAAATAGGGGCACTATGAGTAAAACGAGGTGTAATTTCTGAATGGAATTTGTACACAAATCACATAAAATAACCTCATAGTAATTGTTTCATTTCAAATCCAAACTTCTGGAGTGTAGAGCATATACAATATCCTTTCGTAAATAAGCTTGAGAGAGAGTCATTAATTATAGGAGAAAGTCATTACATTTCTTCCGTATACTGAATAATGGAGCTCGATGGAGACTTGTGCCTTGGTCATTAATACATTCATTACCGGGACTCAATCTGGCCCAAGGATACAGCTGCCTAATCATCTCTCTGCTCTCTGATCCTGCAGAGTGACAACACTTCCTTTATTACCTTGTTGGCTCTGTCACATCACTATCTACCAAAACACACTAATTGCTCTGATCTTTAGGACACTCTATTATTCCAGGGGACAAACAGAGATTGGGATCAGGGAGCTTCTATCTGAGGGAGCTACTGTAGCAAGAGTCAAAGATTGGTGACTTGTTCAAAAGGTTGAGGAAAATGCAGAAATCTGGAGGTCAGAGGACCTAATTCCCTATGCTAGGAGCAACTTGAACTTGGAAATGTTTTGGTCTATAAAGCTGGCTTAAAGGCCATGTTGGACAAGATGCAAACATGTTTTCACGTGCATATACCACTTGCCTGCGTGCAATGAGCATGGCATGCTCCGAAATTATCTACTACTCCATAGCTGACAAACATGGTTAGCGAGAAAACATCAATATAATGTATACCTAATCCATAAGCTAGAGCAGAAATCCCCTCAGACATGCAGTCCATCACCGAGGCCCACAGAATAAGATCAAATGACGAATGACACTCATTGTAGATACCATAAACCTATGGCTAAATTATATATTTCCCTTACTGGAGAGCTGTGTTTCATGTACTTGCTTTTGATTGCACACATTGTAAACTGTATAGATGACATACTGCCCATTCAGCTCCTGCTCCTATCCTCAAAAGCAGGCAACAGTGCTTTAAATTAAAAGTTAAAAAACATTTCACAGTAGGTCTGAGTAAAGCATAATTGAAGGGCACACTCTGTACATATGTCATACAAAAACTCAATGGTTTTGTACAAGCTTAATTGACAGATCTTATTGACAGCTGGGAAATTTAGCATTTTCCATAGTGTGATAACGATGCCCACGTATGAATAGCTTAGAGCCGCTAAAGGTTTAAACTGCCTTTGAGCATAATAGGAGCATTTTGTATTCCTCTTTGCTTTCATTGTGTCGGTACAGTTAGGCTGAGTCTATTGGCATTGAAGCTGAAGTATTCAGAGAGAGAGAGAGAGAGAGAGAGAGAGAGAGAGAGAGAGAGAGAGAGAGAGAGAGAGAGAGAGAGAGAGAGAGAGAGAGAGAGAGAGAGAAATATAATGCAGGGCTGTAGTTCCCCTTCATTCAATAGAAGGATACGGAGCAGTAAACACTAAGCTGTCTGCAGCCCTGTCATAAATATTATTGGGTTTGATATGACGAGAACCTTAGAATAATCCTCTTGCGCTCTCTTAAGCAAGTTGGGAGATTTAAGTACATTGAATAACCATGTGTGTGTGTGCGCATTTGCATGTGTGCGTGTATGTGTGTGTGTGTGTGTCAACTTAATTTGTGCAAATCCACAACTTCTGCCTTTGGTGTATAATGTTTGATTATAGCCCACCTAGAGCATGAGGATAAATTATTCATGCTGAACAACATAGTTAGCTTGCATTTGTTCAGGTGGAGCACTTTAAGTCGAACGTCAGTTGACGGACAGCTGGTTAGGCTTAGGCTTAAGGTTACGTATGCAAAAACATCCATCACATGTTCAGGGACAAGGCTTAAAAGCAGATAGTTGTAACACTCCACCAAGGTTAAAGAGTGTGAGGCCACTGGCTATGACAGTAATATTTGTTGGTCATCCCACCCACCGGCCCCGGCCTCCACTCTGTATTTAGCCTAGTCTTCGTTCCCTGCCATATTGGTATTTGTATGTCATGTTTGTTTAAACTCCAGGCAGGGAGCTACACAGAGCAAAGCCATCCATTCACGCCAAGCTTATGTATTGTATTGTATTACCATGTATTACCAAATGTATTACCATTTGGTTAAACCGACATGAGTGTCCTGACTGAACTGCTGAAATAATAAATATCTCAAAAATACAGCAGAAAGAAATTAATAACACTAGGTGAGTACATCTAAGTTCCCAAAAATATCAATCACCAAATCATGTCCTAGTTTAAACATAGATAGGGTTCGTACGATTTATTATTATTTATTATTATGAAGTCCTACAAAAAGAATTTAATTTATACCGTGTTGCAATTATAACTCATGAGATCTTAATGTATTTTTCCTTACCTCGCTGGTTACCTATTCTCCCATAACCCTTTGCACTTCATTATAATGCCCTATCAGCACTCTTCTCCCCTCATCTTTCCTCCTCTATTGCATTATTCACAAGTTTCTTCAGCTGCAGCAAATAGTTTGAGTTGACAGATTTTGTGTATGGCCCTGGCTTTAGATGCAACTGGAAGCAATAAACCAGTAGGAAGGGAGGGCGAAAGGGAGGCATTACAAAAAAAGGAAGGATACATAGCCTGCTTTACAGTAATTTTACTGTTACTTTACAGTTAGAATACCATTGCAATATTTAAGTGTATCAGAAACTCTGTATTACTCTGCTTTTCATCCACAGATCCATCTCTCCCTCCCTCCTTCCCTTCATTCTTTTTTCCCCATGTATCCATCTTCTAATCAACTAATGTCGCTTTTCCATTGCATAGGATTTTAGAGTATAAAGAAACCCCAGGTGTGTAAACCATGGTCAAATCCAATTGAATATAATCTTAAGAGAGCTCAAGCTCATTATCATACTATGGATAACAAATTCATTCCAAACATGTACAAGGGCCCAATGGATAACTAATGTATTATTTTTCAAGGTGGATTACATGATTGCAGCTATTCCCAGTCAAAGCAGCCATTTCGCTTTTTTTTTTGTTGCAATATTGAAATACATAACAAAGGATATCACTATACAGCAGCAAATTAATCTTGAGTGAGCAATGCAATTATGAGTGATTGAACAGGAAAACGTGTTGTGTCAACAATTTAGTTTATGAAGAGCTGTTGGGGTGTTAAAGAGATAATTACATTAATTCAACTGTTCAAATATTGGCATTTTTGATAACCACTCTAAACAGCACAAACCTAATTAATCACACAGTGAATGAGTGTGTGGATTGTGGTGGTTATTTCATCTCTTTATGACCGAAACCTGGCAGAAACCATATGAATATTTTTTCCTGAATGAGACAACTCCCAATGCCGGTCATGATTACATGGACACACCACGCCTGGAGGGTTGTGTTGGTAGAATTGCCATTTTCAATCGTTGGGATATAAAAACAAGCCTTATCCATCCAGGCTCCCCTATCTTTTGAAATCCTTGCCATTAAGCTACCTGGGCCTGTTGCTGTTGTCTACCGCCCCCACAAGCCTGACCCTGCATTCCTCTCTGACCTATCCACATCCATTTTGATTCTGCAGACGGTAAACTATCCACTGAATTCCTGGAGGTTCTCAGTTGTTAACATCATGCTGATTTCCACACACACAACCGTGGCCATATCCTCGACCTGGTTTGCTCCACTGGCATCACTGTTGGAAATCTGACTGCCACTGACCTCACTATCTCTGACCACCAAGCCATTCTCTTTGATGTTGACATCCTCACTCCTGACTCGAAGCACCATCAAGTTCCAGAACCTCAAGGCCATCAACACTGACTCTCTCTGCCTGCGTCTCTGAGTCCATCTCTGACTCCCCTCCCCCAAATGAGTCAGACTCCTGTACATAACTGATGAAGTTCTACAACAACACTCTGTCCACCTGCCTGGATCAACTATCCCAGATGAAGACCAGGTCAGTGTCATTCACACACTCCACCCCCAGGTACACCCCAGAGCTGCATCAACTCAAATCTAGAGGACGTCAACTTGAACGACTCTTCAAGAAAACCTGTCTCACTATACATGCTGAGGCCTATAAGCAACACTAGCAGCTGTACAGAGATGTTCTCCAAGTGCCCACCCCTCCTATTACTCTGATGTCATTCAGTCCAATTGTGGTAATCCCAGAGTGCTGTTCAGCACTATCAACAAACACCTCAACCCAATGGACAATCTTCACCACTGACAAATGCAACTTGTTTTAGTCATTTTTTCAAACCAAGATCGACAAAATCTATAACCAGCTGTCCACCTCCTCTGCCTTGTCTGAGCTAGACTCGGACATCTCTCTCATAAACAGCTCCTTTTCTCCAGTTTTTCTGAAATCACCACCTCTGACAAAAGTGGTTGCAGGCATGAAGACCTCAACTTGTGCCCTGGAGCCAATTCCATCCACCTTGGTAAAGGCCTGCCTCCCTACAATCAGTCTACAATCATCAAAGCTGTTAACTCCTCCTTCTCAACTGGTAATGTCCTCCCAGCATTACAGCTTGCTGCTCTCACCCCCATATTTAACAAACCTGGATTGGACCTGGACAGCCCCAACAACTATGCCCATCTCAAACCTGCAACAGTCTTGTATTCGGGGCCACCAACAGAATCCTCAACAGACTCAGCTGCCCACTTGCTCACTAGAACCGACTACAGAGATCACATCTCTCCAGTCCTCCAAAACCTCCACTGATTTCGGATTCAGTTTAAGATTCACTTCACCACCTACAAAGCCCTCAACAACATGACACCCTTCTACCTCTCTGACCTCCTCCTCCAGCAGACGCCTACCTGCAGTCCCCGGTCAGCTGATGCCAACCTCCTTGTCCCCATCACCAGGACTAAACACCAGCCCTGGGGAGACCAGGCTTTCTTCGCTAAAGCCCCCTCTCTTTGGAACACTCTCCCAGACCACATCAAATAATGTTGTTTTTACTGATTGTGTGTTTGTTTTACTTTTTAGTTATCTATCTATTCTTGTTCTCTTCATGGAATGTAGTGTCTTTGAGTACTGAAAAAAGCGTGATACAAAATAAATGCATTATTATTATTATTATTATTATTATTATTATTATTGTTGTTGTTGTTATTATATTATTATTATTGTTTAGCGTTATCATCTGGCTTTTGCTCTCCCCTCCAAGGCCTTCCTGTCACCGTGGCAGCAGCAATAGGGAATGGTTTGATAACTTATCTAGCTGAACTACAGAACAGCCTGGCTGACATTAGACCCAGGTGGCTGATACAGCACTGTGGTCCACATTTATTTCACAGATTCTTGCTCTGCTTTTAAACCCTTTCCCACCTTTTTTTATAGCTGAATGGTTGTGGAAAATGGAGCAGACAATGGAACAGGGATGTTGTGAGTTCAGTAGCAGATGAGGTCAGTGGAGGGCTCATATTCTTTTGGCTGATATTATTAAATTGTTACTGGCCTCATATTCATACCAAGGAGATCTTTCATTGGCTGTTGATGTTGTTTATATTGCAAGTATAGGTCTAATCAAGGACAAAACACTTGGGAAAAGCCAGAATGTTACAGTAATCGTGGTAATCAGTTTTGGGGACAATATGACCACTTATGCAATCCCACTGTATCCCCTTTGAAATCCATTGAGAGGAATCCTTTTACCTGACAGCAGGAGAATCACTTTTACATGCTGGTGGTCAAAAACAATGCATTGTGTGCGTGTGTGTGTGTGTGTGTATGTGTACATACTAGAGGCTAGAGTACGAACCATTACTCTACAAAAACAATGGCATTGGTTAGGCAAGTGCATTACTACTTCAGGTCTTAGGAAGGTGGTGTCACTCCTCAATTCTATCTAAGCCATCCACACATGAGCACTCTCTCCTAATGTAATTTTTTCCTCAAAATTCCTATTTCTTTTATTCAAAGCAGAAGAAGACATGGGAGGATTTAGATTAAATATAAATGGGATTTTATGCCTGAGGAGCTGCACAGCAATTTATGTTCAATTAAATTAGTCATGTTGAAAATTATAATTAGTCATGTTAAGTGAAAAGATCACCCAGTTCCAGACACTGATAGAATGTGTCATGACTATTAGCCGCCAGTCTTGTTTTTTTCCCTCTCAGTAATGTTTTTTCCAGATTCAACTCATTTTATATCAAGCAATGTAGCCAGGGGCATAGGTTTCATTAAAAATTGCATTTTTGTCCCCCCCACTTTTTATCCAAAAAAAATCACATTTAAAAGCTGCAACACCAGGTGTTTAAGGACCATGCAGAGGCGGGGCGGTAGACGGACATGTAAAGGCACTGAGGCAGCTGCTGGAAAATCACATGCTACCTGTTGCTGAAGCTGAAAAGGAGTGATCACGGATTATACAACAGGTTGATGAAAACAACCACTGTGATTGGCCGAGAGGTGTCAACGACATGATTTAATAACGATAATGTCACAGTTAAATCACCTATTATGATATTTCTCCGTCACATTAGATTTGTGTATCACGTCACAACGTTTGTAGTTTTAGGAACTATATTTCTCAGGGCCAGGAACCACTACAATCTATCACGAAATAAATACTTACATAATACATTGTTTTCTTGTAGCAATTTTCTGATTTATTTTTTGTGTTACCATTGTATAAAAGCAATAATGCCCTCGAGGCCATGATTTATTATCAATATTGTCACTTGGTAGGGCTTTGCCGGTACTCTGCTGCACGTCGTGCCTCACAACTCCCCCTACCCGTGACAATATTGACAATAAATCACATCCTCGAGGGCATTATTGCTTAACTGAGTGACTGTTTCTCTCCTCGGATGTAGTTCTATCCTACATCATACGTTCTAATCCTTCCTGTGGATTTGTGAGGGAGACATGGAACGCATAGACGTGGAAGATATGGTGGAGGGAGTGCCATGTGAGGTCAGTCGAGATGTGTGACTGTGTGTGCAAATAGTAGCACTGGGAGTGGGAAGACAGAGAGGGAGAGAGATGCTCAAGGATCGCTAAAAATAAGATCAACAAATTCTGATCAAATCTATCAAATTATTGATAGTTATTGAAATTATTGACTGAATATGCTTTCAACAGCATGTTCATTTGTGGAGAAGCATAAGCAAAGTTGCTGAATTGATCCATTCAGTCCATACTGTATGTAGTTCAGAGTGTCCCAAAATGCAGTTCCTAGCTGTTAGCTAGAAAAACAAATCTCCTGGGAAAGAATTACCACTGAACCCCTACATAACATATGCATACGACCTCTGTAAAAAATATACCCTGTTTATGGCCCTGAGTGTTGCCTATCTTAGACTGTGATCCAGACGTTTGCAGTGTGACTCACCACCAGTGAAAGAACTGCATAGCTATAAAACAAGCCATGAAGCACCAATGACTGTTTGGGAGCTCAAGAGCCCCATGGAGGCTGCTTGGGAGCTCAAGAGACCCATGGAGGCTGCTTGGGAGCTCAAGAGACCCATGGAGGCTGCTTGGCTTCACACAGAACCTTATCAAATCTCCCTGTCTGTCCTGTAAGTCTGGCTTATAATTACAGCAGAGTAATTTGCCTGTGATTGCTAAATAATCATGCAATTAGGTTGGTCATTCATAGCTTTTTTTTTTTTAAGAATTATAAGGGTGAACATTGAATAGAGCCAATATAATAATATACGAGGAAGATAAGGGGGAAAAATATTCAAAGATGTATTTTGTGTAACAGATTCTCTCATTAACCCCGCTTGATTCTGCCATCTCCACATCATTCTATCTGTGCCATGCAGTTCTTCCATAGCCTCAATTATTCAAAGGGGCTGCAGACATGGAGTGTACCTCTGCTAAAAGATTCATACTCAGAAGGGCAGCTATCAAATATTGAGGTAGCCTTTTACTTGTACGATATCCATTACAAATACTATGTTCTTAACCCTGCTTTTATGTTGCGGCCAAATTGAGTTTGACATCACAGAAATGCTTTTTCATCATGAGCCTTAATGTAATCCTCTAGGTTGAGGTAATGAACTTACTCAAAAATTAATAAAAGGGGAAAAAAAGACAGACTTAGGTTACATAGATGATGTTCTGGGTCAATTTGACCCGGCAGCTAAAGTGAATAGGCTTTGTTGTGTTCTTGCACAAAATAAATGTCTATGTTATTCCCTCTGTCACTCCTCATCCCCCTTCATCACTCTCTCTGTCATATCTGCACACACACTCACACAGCCATGTGCATACTCACGCACCCCACACATGTTTGTGTGCATGTACACGCACAAACACACATTCACACTATTACACACAAACAGATCTGCTAATGCAGACCCTCTTTTTCTCCATCACACAGACACACATTTGTACTGTGCAAGCATGCACACACACACACACACACACACACACACACACACACACACACACACACACACACACACACAAACACACACACACAAACACACACACACACTTAGTATGAACCCAGAATATGTGGACCCTCTTTTTCTCCAACGGGACAGGGTCTGGGGAGGGCATACTGATAAAAGGGTCCCACACCTACACTCTCTCTGTACAACAGAACAGTATGTTCTCTTTTGAAACATGAGCAAAATACTTTCAGTCATCCTTTTTGACCATGCCAATTAGATTGAGGAAGAGGTGTCTGACACCCAAACTACCAACGCTGTCACAGCACCGTAACATCTCCGTACCAGGAGCCGCAGTTTAACAACTCACATTGATCTATGAGACGTGCAGGAGCGCATGCAAAAGCAACATGTCTGCGAAGCAAGACATGTCTGCTTGAAGCAGCATAGGTTTATGCTTCAAGTCTATTTTCCTCGGCAGCGAGAGCGTTGCAGAGGTGTAGATGCAGAGAAGTAAGCACAAAATATCAAATACTTAAACATAATCTCATTCATCCTAAATCAGCCTATTTTGTCATCAGATCAAGGTTTATGGCAGGGCATCTTGTCTCGCTCTTGGAGCTGTGGCGATATGCTGTTGTTTCGGTGTGAGACTGACAATGTAGAAGTGAACCATTAGGAATCATTCTCTGATGCAGAGAACATTTGCTCACAGCCTGAAAGTGAGGTTTTCATGTCAAATAATGGAAAACTTGAATGGTCCCCACTCCCCATCCCCCCATGAAAGTCAGGGAAGAGTGTCTGCTGAAAACATCGAAAGGTCCCAGGTCCCAGAAGATATGCTATTATACATGTCAAAGAATATCTTAATTGTTTATCCCAAGAGCAAATAAAAAAAATATATATTATGTCCATTTTAGCATAACATGGTTGCAAATACTGTGTTTTACGATGAAAACAAGTAGATAAATATAAGACAAATGTGGTCTGTATGGAATAAACCCTAACCCTAACCCTAACCCTAAAATGTTTAGTTTTTTTTTTATAATCATAGGTGGTCATTAAGTTTCTTTTCTTCTATTTTAGACTTGTTAGTTATAAAGCGCTGGGTCAATTTGACCCAGAACATAAAGGGTGTATAGCCTTATCGAACATAACAGGAGGGTTAAAGGACAGTCATGAGAATATTCTCTTGAGAGGGATAGAATTGTTTCCAGTTATCAAGTGGAACTATGTGTTGCAGGAATTTAATTAGCAGCAACAGAATAGCAAACTGTTTACGTTTGGTGCATTATTCAAGTTGTTGCTAAAAAATCCAATATCCCAAAGAAAATTGTGGAGGCTGCTGAAATGTAGAAAATAGGTTCGTAATTTTCCTGAACAATCATTCTGCAGTCTGGTCAACAGGATGATTACAGCGAGCTGTAGCGGTATCATGGACACTGTGACAAGCGTGCTAAATCACGACAAAGATATTTACTGGGGCGCTAATGTGAACCAAATATCCTCGAATTCCCCTTAACGTCAGGTTTCAACCTGTGATTGCACATTAGCAAGAGTGATTGGTGCTCTCTGGCAGCTGTAATTACCAAAGTGTCTTCAGCCAAGGGAGGGGCAACTCACACAGGCAGGGGGCAGTCTCTGTCTCAATTAGTCTGCTCTGTTTATCCCTCTCACTCCAAACACACTTCAATGGCACCGAGAAGGACGTCTGTCCCTGCAAATACAGCTGGCGGTTGGATCCTGTCCTTGACATAACAGTGGGGAGAAGTTATTTAAAAGAAGCAAGCATTTAAAAAAACGTTCTTTGAAGTCTGAGATAGTCTTTTGAAGTCGATGATGGAGTGTTACTCTTGAATATGTGATGTGCAAATGAATAGAAATCCTTTTGATGAAGAAATTCAGAAAACATCTGGCGTATTCTCCCACAAAAGCTGGCTTTTTGGTCGTAGGGGTTAGCTATGATAGCTGACATGCTTTCTGATAAGTAGCTCAGACTAATTGTTATTTTTGTCATCAGTGTTTATTTCAGCTTTCTTTTTTTTCATTAATGCTGAGTCCAGTGAGAACCACAAATCCAAAGCTTGCTGCCACAAGCTATCAAAGTTGTGTATTTTCCTCACAGATTTGAATGTTTTTTGGCCCTGTGTTGATTACAATAAAAGTGCCCAGTTATGGTCTGACCTCTCTTCAATCGGGTAAAAGTTTAGTGAAGTGGTCCCAAAATCAAGACCACATTTTCACTCTTATTTTTATGTTGTATATACTGGAGATGAGTAATTTATAGTACATAAACACTTAAATTCCTACACATAAATAACAAAACGAACCTCATCACAGTTACGCTTCACAGCTGGTTTGTCCAGTTATTGGCCATGGTGGGAGGAGGTTGAAGTCAACTGAGCAATATGTCTTACACTTAAGACACACACACACACACACACACACACACACACACACACACACACACACACACACACACACACACACACACACACACCTCAGGGTGTGCTGTATATCACAGCTGTATATTTAGAGTGAAAACAAGAGAGTGAAAAACACCACCAGGTCTTTGCGCTCTCTGTCCACCTCATCATACTCCACCTCGCCTGGAGAAATATGTACTTTATAAAAAAAAGCACAAAGAGGATGACTCATAGAACTCCAGCTGACACGGCACTGGAGTGTCAGTGAGGCGCGCAGTGCTGCAGGGAAGGATAGTCGGTGATGGACCAAGGGGCTTACACATGGGTCAGGGCAGGACTACAGATGGTTCACATGCCCTCAACACAACATCACTGGAGAACACAGAGGTAAAATCGCATTCAGTAGAGAGGAGAGTACATAAAATGGGAAAGGTTAACAAGTTTGTAGGTCCTTTGTTTGTAGGGCTTGTTTTCTCTTTCAATTAAAGTTTTATAAAAGCATAGGCTACAGGATATGCAAGTCACTATCTTCAGGGTCCATTTTCATCCAATTTTATCTTATATGGGTCAGAGAAAAAAGTCCAAAACTTATTTAAAAAGGAATGCACATCCGTTTTACAAAGGAAGTCTTTGAACTTATGTTCCCACGATCTCAGTGGTGGAACAAATTTCTGCTTTGGAGCTTTGATGCATTTTTCAATCAGCCGTTGAATTCTGCAAGCCTTCAGACTGGAGCATGATACAAAATAGTCGGCAATCAAGCTGACAGATATACAGTGCCCTGCGTAAGTAATGGGACAGTGACGCATTTCTTCTTATTTTGGCTCTATACTCCATAGTCTATACTAAAAGTTTGAATTTGAAATCAAACAATTACTATGAGGTGAAAGTATAGATTCTCAGCTTTTTGTCGACAATCCTTTGCATGCAATAACTGAAGTCTGCGACCCATTGACCTCACCAGAGGCTGGGTGTCTTCTCTGGTGGTGCTATACCAGGCCTGTACTGCAGCTATCTTCACTTGTTGTTTACTTTGAGGTATTTTTGCTCAACATTTTATCATCAGGAAATTAAATGCATGTTCAATAGGATTTAAACCTGAAGATTGACTTGGCCAGTCAAGAACATTCCATTTGTTGGCCCTGAAAAACTCTGTAGTTGCTATGGCAGTATGTTTTCAGTCATTGTTTTACTCTATGATGAAGTACCATCCAATTATGTTGGAGGCATTTGCTTGTACTCAAGCAGACAAAATGTTTCAGTATACTTCAGAATACATTCTGCTGCTACCATCAGCAGTTAATTCATCAAATAAGGCAAGATAGCCAGTTCTACTGGCAGCTATACATGCCCAAACCATAACACCCCTCCAACTTGTTTCACAGACGAGGTGGTAAGCTATAAATGGGCAGATCCTTTTTTTCTCCAACTTTCCACTTGCAATCACTCTGGTACATGATAATATTCATCTTATATGTCCTACTTCTGCTGGTTGTTTTAGGTACTTTGTAGCAAACTGTAACCTGACCATCCTTTTTGAGGAAAAGTAGTGGTTTGCACCTTGCAGTGAAGCCTGTGTAGTTTTGCTGGTGACGTATTCTGCGGATGATAGTCTCTGACACATTCACGCCTACCCCCTGAAGAGTGTCTCTGATCTGTGGGACAGTTGTTTGGGGGGTTTTCTTAATTATGGTGAGCATCCACTGTAGAAGTCTTCCTTGGCATGCCAGTCCGTTTGCGATTGTTAAGCTCACCTTTTTTCCTTTTTAATGATATTCCAAACTGATGATTTTGGCAAGCCTAAGGTTTTTGACTTCCATTAATCCTCATTTTGCCAGACACCAATAGCAGACTCCAAATGCAAACGCAAAGTCCAGAATCAATACTAGACATTGACAGCTCTCTTATGCCTCTTATGCCTGCACGAATGTACGCTTACATTACATTTGAGACATTTAGCAGACTCCAAAGCGACTTACATTTGTCTAAAGTAAGTGAATCATCTATACATCAGAAACAGATCTATGCTAGGACCAGGTGCTATTGACAGTCACAATGCTAAAAGAAGGAAGAATGTACAGGGGGGTAGTGGGGATGAATAGGTCTTTAGGAGGGACAGTCAAGATGTAGCCTGAAGAGAAGGGTCTTCAGTCTACGGCGGAAGATAGCTGACAGTCTTGACTTTAACCTCATACTAATTTATTTGATTTGATTTCAAATCCAAACTTTTGGCGTATAGAGCCAAAAGAAAAAAAAGTGCTTCACTGTCCCATTACTTACGCAGGGCACTGTAGTACATAAAAATGGCTCTTTCATCGTTTTTGAGGAACATTTCTTTCTCTTTGAAGTTAAGTATTTTGCTTTGTTTTTCACCAGTTGAATATGTTTTGAATAACTTCCAATGCTTGTGGGTGCATCTGTTTCAAATGCAAATAATTGACTTGTAATTCCTTTGAGCTTAGTAAAAGAAAAACAAGCCCTAAAAACAAAGGACTTACAAACTTGTTCATCTTTCCCATTTTAATGTACTTTAATTTGTCCAGCTGTTGTCAGGGATCAGTTACACTATTTGTAAAAACAACTCATAGTGCGCACATGGCCACAACCTCTAACACACCAGATATGCCATTGGTACATCTTCAGTTTTGTGTATTGTTGTTGGTATATTTTTACATATAGTGAATGATGAATGCTGAAAAGTTCTTGAATTTGTTCTTACACACGACTTAAGAGCAAATTTAGTTTACTGTAGTTTATTAAGAATTGTGTTGTGACACCTATGTTGAATGCACTGTAAACACTGTTTGAATTGATTTGATTAAATGCACACCTACTAAAGCATATATTCCTCCCCCAGTACAGTTGCAGTGGTACTTATCGCAGTGCTTATGTCTCTTTGAAGTAAAGATTCTAATGAGGGAATATCTAAGTTCCCACATAACAAGCTCTGTCACTGCATTACAAACTCTAGCATACTCTAAACGCCTGTTTAAATACTTTCACGCCCTAAAACCGCCAGGTGCTTTGGTGGTATCTTTGAAATGTAAACTGGGAGCCCATCGGGTGTGCATATCATATCCATTTATGTAGATGAACTCACTGACACCCACACTGCTGTTGCAGGTCGCAATACTGGTACCATCTGGTAAAAGCTAGTGTGTTCCAAGAAAGATGGCAGCCGGATAGATTTCCAACTGCCAAGGGGCGACCCAGGACAAACACTTTGCAGTACAAGACATGCTTACAGTGGATAATGGATTGGCATGGTGCCAGGAACCTGACTATCCACCTGAGGCCACAAACATGGGTCAAATGAGGGGGATGGAGTGAGCTGTTGAGGATTAAACGCTGACCAGTGAAATGTTCAAGGGTAACCAGGCAACCATGTACATCAATTCCACAAGCAAAGCATTTCAAACAACTTGTCTGTGAGCAGGTAAGTGAGTCTGTTGAAGAGAGATTCTGTGCACTATGTTTGAGACACAAGAAAAGGTTGGTTCCAGTTTCCAATTAAAATGTACTTTCTTTCAACTCCCATGTTTGATATGCTAGAGTTTGCTTTTGTCCCACAACATAGATTTTTGTTTCTAATTATGATGATTCCCACCTTGGTAGCAGATTCTCAAATCAAGTTAAATCAAAATCAGGCAATGATTAATCTTTTTCAATGTCTATACTTCTGTGTCTGAAGAATTAGTATATTGGCAGACTTATTGCCATTTACAAATTCTCCCTAGCTAATTGTATGGCTCATGGCGCTACAATAACCATTGAACTTAGTGAGGGGGGGGGGCAATTTTCTAGTGAAATGAGCTTTGCTCCAGGTGAGGAGAAAACTCCTTTCAGTGCTACGTTTGGAGATAAATTGTGCTCTCAGAGACTCAATAATGCTGTGTCACAGAATCCATGCTGAGCACATTACAATAGGGTACTTACTGCCAGCAATAGTGACAATGGTGGACATATCACTTACACCCAATTATAGTACATCATTGAGTGAGGGTTAGAGTGAAAGACCTACAGTCATGAGAAAAAGTTAGGACACCCCCCAAAATATTAAGTTATTCTCTTAAAAATATGGACATATCAATATGTTATCTTCTTTCTAACAATGTCTATAGATAAAGGGGATGTAATTGAACAAAAAACTATGAAAATGTAACTTTGTAATCATTTATTTAACGAAAAATTAACAATAATGCCAATTCCTACTGAGGAAAAAGTTAGGACACCCTATGCCCTAATAGCTAGTATTGCCCCCCTTGGCTGAAATAACCTCAATTAGACGTTTCTTATAACTGTCTACAGGTCTCTGACATCAATTGGGAGAAAGTTTTTCCCACTCCTCCTTGCAGAATTCTTTCAGCTGTGTGATGTTCGAGGGGTGTCTTGCATGCACAGCCAGTTTCAAATCAATCCACAGCATCTCAATAAGATTAAGATCCGGGCTTTGACTTGACCATTCCAGAACTCTCAATTTATTTTTCTTGAGTCATTCCTTGGTAGATTTACTGGAATGTTTTGGGTCATTGTCATGTTGCATGGTCCACATCTGCTTCAGCTTCAACCTTCGAACAGATGGTCTCACATTTTCCTCAAGCACCCTCTGATACAATACAAAATTCATAGTGGATTCTATGATGGTGAGCTGACCAGGCCCTGCTGCAGAAAAGCAGCCCCAAACCATGACATTTCCACCCCCATGCTTCACAGTTGGTATGAGGTTCTTGTTCTCAAATGCTGTCTTGGTTTTGCGCCAAACATGTCTACTCTTACTGTGCCCAAATAGTTCAACTTTGGATTCATCTGTCCAAAGCACATTGTTCCAGAAGTTCTGGTCTTTCTCTAGGTGTTCTCTGGCAAACTTTAGTCTTGCCCTGATGTTTTTTTTTGACAGCAGGGGTTTCCTCCTTGCACACCTCCCATGTAATGCAAACTTGTTCAGTCTCTTTCTTATGGTGGATGCATGTACTTTGACATCAATTGTGGCAAGAGATACCTGTAGGTCTCGTGATGACATTCTGGGATTGTTGGAGACTTCTTTAAGCATCTTTCGGTCAGCTCTTAGGCTGAACTTGCTTGGGCGGCCTGACCTGGCCATGTTGGTGGTGGTTTTAAATGTTCTCCACTTGTAAATTATTTTCCGGACAGTGGAATGGCCAATTTCGAATAGTTTGGAGATCTTTTTATATCCCTTCCCAGACTCATATGCATCTACAATTTTTCTTCTGAAGGCCTCAGAGAGCTCTTTTGATCTCGCCATGGTGATGCAACTCACTTCAACAATCAAGAGCAAACCAAACTAAATATCTGAGGTTTAAATAGGACAGGCTCCTCCAAAATCCTCTGTAACGATGTTCTAATCATTTGCACCTGATGTGGTGCTCTTTATTATAATTTTAGGCATTTTAAGTGGAACTAAATGTAGGGGTGTCCTAACTTTTTCCTCACAAGAAGATTGCATTTCTATTAATTACATTTTACCAATAATTTTTTAAATAATTTGTTTCAGTTGTATTTGTTTAGTTATATTACCTCAATTTTTCAATATTGTTCAAATGAAT
This sequence comes from Argentina silus, assembly GCF_951799395.1. Lineage (NCBI taxonomy): Eukaryota > Metazoa > Chordata > Actinopteri > Argentiniformes > Argentinidae > Argentina > Argentina silus. The sequence continues at coordinate 23,672,140 of NC_139655.1, read as the reverse complement.
ATCAAATGTCCATATGTTTGAATATGTTGAAGAAGACAAAGGTTTTCATAGGGTGTCCTAATTTTTTCTCATGACTGTATGTAGATAGTCCTTGCGGACCTTGTTTGAGAACTACCACTACAGAACCACAGACTGATGCAATTTGTTGCATTTATTGATACTATAAACTGTGAACGGATTAGAAGGATATTTCAGTGTTTGATGTGGTGTTGCGCAGTGTGCTGTCAAAGTAGGAACACCTGTCTGAGAGCTGTGTGAGGCAAGCGTTCCTTTTCTGTTTGACTGAGCAGCTTTACCAGGCTGCCTTGGCAACGATCAGAGCATGGAGACTGTGGCAGGGGGAAATTAACAGTAGTGGAGTTGAAAATTACACAAGAAGTCAGGAAGTCAATTCAAGGAGTTCTGGAGAATATCTTTATGAACCCACTGGCAGGCCTCTTCAAACTGAAATGGTGCACTATTGAGAACCCTTTCTACCGTAGCACAAGTAATTTCACTGCAAGTCCTAGTGTAGCACCGCTCATGTTTCTGCTCAACACTCTAATGCTGGGGCCTTTTGTGCCAGTCATTCACAACAACAATATTCACAATAACCACATAAGAAATGGTTTTACTTCTGTATACTTGAAACATTGACATTACATGAGCTTGATATGGGGTTGCAATGTTTGTAGTTTTTGATTGTTGTTTAGACAGCCAACGAGATGATGTGGTTATTTGAAGGTCAAGAGGAGGAATGACAGCTCTATTGCACATGGTCTCTGCTGTGTGGTTATGACCAGGCCTCATGCAGGTTTATACGCTCTCTGCATCATCGTGGTCCTGCAGGCTGACGTCTCAGACACCCCACGTCTCAGACACCCCACATTTCACTCACAGCCCTGCCACTCTGCTGGATAGACAACTTTATACAGGTTGTAAATAAAGTAAACAGCCACACCAGCAGGAAAAGAGGAGATGAAATCAATTAGAGCCCTGTGCTAAAAAAAAACCTGACATGAAATATAACAGGGACGAGGAAGCAGTAAAGAGGAGGACGTGTGGCCCTGTGACCACTACTGACTGGTGATTTATCTGACCAGAGAGGCAATCTACCACTACGTTGATTTGCGGACATTCTTCATGCCCTGTCTGCAGACATCAATATGGATGTGAGAGTTGCAGCCCTAAATTACTGTTAGATGCTCATTACAGAGCTAAGCTCAATCACATTGGAGTGTGAGTGTGTTATAGTGTGTGTTTGTTTGTATTTGTGTGTGTTGGCGAGTGTATTTGGTTGAGTGTGTGTGTGGTTGTGGTGTAACTGGGTTTGCACCTGCACATGCATCTTTTTTAAGTGCCTGCCGATAAACATCAAGGCCAAGAGACAGGTTAACTATTAGCTGTTTAATCAAGTTCAGGCATCATTCTTTATCTCTCCCATTCACTCACGCACATGCACGCACACACACACGTGCGCACACACACACACAGACAGACACACACACACACACACACACACTCATTGAATAGTCAATGATAGTAAAATAAGTGTAGATGAAGTATATCATTCTATTATATAAGCTTATGTCAAAAGTCAGAAAAAGCAATAAAAGAAAAGTGTTTCTTTTCATGAACGGGCCTTTGAACAGACAGAGTGATTTCAGTCTCAGGTGTAATGAATGCCTGACAGAGAATGTCTCCTCTGTAAATCACATGGCTGCTCTCTATTTCCTGGATGAGTAAACAGCTTCCTCCCTCGTCCAGGTACAAAACAAGCAAGTTTTGGAGGGAAACTTCACTGTCACTCAATGGTGTATGACATTTTGGTGGGGTTGACATGGACATCAATGTTTTATGCTTATGCGTGATATAGAACTAAAATAATCTTTTAGTTCTATATTTTCAGCATATGCCACCGTCTATCTAACCCCATATACAGTGCCTTAATATGGTATTACCAACATTTTTTATTAATGTCAAACTAATACCCCTCATAACTCATCTCATCCACAAGCAAACATGACAGGCTGTTTTAGGCCACAAATGCACTAAAAGCAAGCCTGTATATGTGAAAGGGCAACATTATTTGTGTGAGTGAATGTGAATGAGGTAGAGATGTTCTGTGGCTGTCTCTAAGGGGTTTGTGTTTGTTGATGCTGCAGTGGGTAATCCTAACAGGCCACACATTGTGTTTGTCTGAGCTGTGAGGAACTGTGAACCTTGGAGACAGTATAAGCTGCCACAGCAGAGCATGAATGAACACCCACACATCACTGGCACCACCACACAGTAGTCTCTGTGTGTGTGTGTGTGTGTGTGTGTGTGTGTGTGTGTGTGTGTGTGTGTGTGTGTGTGTGTGTGTGTGTGTGTGTGTGTGTGTGTGTGTGTGTGTGTGTGTGTACTTGTGTGTATGTGTGCATGTGCGCGTGTGAGAGAGAGACAGAGAAACAGGGCACAACAATGCTGGTGATATCAGTAGGGCAGTGGTGTGTTTGTGTATGGTTTATGTGTGTTCACACAAATGTAATAGCATTGCAACAGTCTCTGTGTTATGAGGGTAACTAATCCTATTTACTGAGATAGGATTGCATCCATTATTTAGGTATTTGATCTCAAAGCTGAATTGATGTTATCTCTTTGTCTCAGGGATACTAAAGCAGGAGACCATGAATACTGTTGAATATCTTATGCTGTATCTTATTTCAGGTTTATTTAGATGCTCTCATGGGTTATGTTGCTGAAAGATTTTCTTTAAAAAGCCTATATTGGACCTCATTACTTCCATAGAGCCAGTCACAGATACAGTGCAGTAATTCTAGCTACCATAATTGATTGTTTTAAAAATGATTTAAAGGCTCTGTTTAGATAGGTCTGTCCTTTCTGAGATTCTTCAACTATCATCAGTTGAGGTTGTTAAGGGCAGCCATTTGGGCTCTAACTTGTTAAAACGTCTTCTATGTGCTCCCACTAGAGACCCAGGGGTAAATTACAGTGCAGTTCACATTCTAACTATCTCTTACCTCTCGGGACCACTGCTGTTAACAAGGAGGTGCTAGACATTACCCTTCATCTAGACTCTCATTATTCACTTGACCTGCTTTTAAAAACGTGATTTCCTTTTTGCTATGCAAAGCTGTGGCACAACAAAGCAGCTCTTTATCATGATGCAGAGTATATCCAAGAGAACTTAATCATAGTAATACCAGTCTAAGGGTTTGATGAGATGTATTGTACAGGGCCAGTAAGGGCCATATACTGTAAGTGAGAGGGGGAGAAAGGTTGTAATGTTGTAAATCAAGGCCGAAAGACTGCTGATGTGTGTAAGAAATAACATGGTAAATGTGTTTGTTTTTAGAACAAGGGGTGTTCAAGCCACCCTCTGATTGAGTGACCTGTCCAAGGATATTTTAGATAAGAGAAATATGACATATATGGCATGTAACATTTATGTACCATCAGAACTCCTGTTCCTGCACTATCCTGAGAGAGAGAGAGAGAGAGAGAGAGAGAGAGAGAGAGAGAGAGAGAGAGAGAGAGAGAGAGAGAAAGAGAGAGATAGATAGATAGAGAGAAGGAGACCGACCCCATACCTAATCTCTCAGCAGCACCAGGTCGGCAGGCTAATGTGTGCTCATATCCTGTCCTGTATTATAAATGGTAGCTCATGTGTCATAACTGTAGGCCTGTCATTTGCAGTTTGGACCTGTTTGCTCAGTGTGCACAGATGTGGGCATTGCCTAATGGAATCCAGTCAGCGTGGTAGATATCGGCGGTTGGTCACGCTGCTAAGCCTAGATAACGTAAAGCTACCTCTCGCTCTCTCTCTCTCTCTGGAGTCGTTGCGAGTGTCCTGGAGAGCCCTACGGAATGTTACTCATATTCTGACATTTCCTTGAGATAAACGACTTAGAAATCCATATTTATTTGTATTGAGCCACTTTCTTCGCTTTTTCCTCATAGAATACAGGCTGTTTTCTATTTAGAGACCATTATCAGAATACAAATGTTGAAGCATTTCTGTCCCCAGTAACCTGCCAGTGGTATTATAATGTGGTTTCAGGCCACTTTAAAGGCAAAATGTTAAGCTGTCATTGAAGAGGTCTTCTATTAATATTAGCTTTATAGCATTAGCAGAGCCTGAATGATATTGAGCTTCAATGTGTTGACACTGTGAGGTGCTTTATCGTATGATAATTACATTGGTTAATCATGTCTAAATGAAAACAAACACAGTGAAACCAGTGTATAAACGTCTAGACAGTAACTTACTTGGGTTATGGGTTATGGGTTTGTAGTATTTTGATGCTCATTATCAATCAATACTTAATGAACTCTTTGAATTTGATCCATGATTATCAATTCAACCAGAAAAAGAGGCCATACCGAAAGCAAGAAAGTTTGTTCGTTAGAAATGCATGAGCTGTGGTAAAAATTGGGCCAGAATTTTAAATGTGATCTTATAAACTCAAAACATTTATATTTGATAGGGTAATAGAATCCTCAGTGTAGGACAGGGAGAGGAGGAGGATACAAGACCTGCATGCATAAACTACACTTCCAACTTTGATTTTGTTACCAACTTCTACACACATGCTGATATAAAACACTCACCCATCGACATATAACATATAGATTGAGAATTTAACCACACGATTGTGACATCCTTCAATATGTCCATATTGACATAATTTGTTCAGTATCACATTTCCAGTAGTTATACTTTACATGTGTAACAACATAATATCACTTGTCATAGACTGGCATAAGTTGTTGAGGCATGTGTCTTGTTTAATAAGCATCATCACGCAAGGTTGTTTGACGCATTATTCAAGCACAACCTCTCTCCTTCTCATTGCAGCTCATGTTGTTGGACGTCTCCTCCCCTCCGGCTGATAACTGACTGTGGAAGTTTCCCGCTGGTGTCATAACGACGGCTGGCATCCGTGCGGTCTGCACACGGCAACGGAGGTCATCTGTGCAGACAGTTAACTTACAAACCTCCTCACCTCGCTGCCATGGTTACGTAAGGAGACAGACTGTCAGCCCTGAGCCATCCCAGCATGCACTGCTCCTGTCCGTGTCAACACGTCACAGTGTCCAAGTGCACATATGCTTAACAAGTGGAAGTCTTGGAGGGGCCTGGGGACTAGCCCACCGTGTCTAGCCTACATATCCAAGTCCTGCAAACTCAGTCTAGAAATTCATAGGGGGAAATACAAGTCAAGTCTCGATCTATTGCATCGTAAGATGTTTACTGGACTGTCTCTGCAGAAAGTAGAAAAAACTCTCTCAGTAGAAAGAACATAAAAGTATAGAGTAAGCATAAAAACACATACATTATTAACCAAAGGCCCTTTTTTGTATATGTGGGGATTAGTATTATGCAGATTTCAGCATTATTTATAAAGGTTTGTCCATGAGTTTTCCGCTATTACTCATATGGTAAACACAACACCAAACCAATTCTAGATACATGAACTGACCAATAGTAGGAGTAGTCTAGAGCTCCATGTATTCCCTGAGCTGGTACAGTTGTTAGACAGATGTGACTGTTTAATTGGCCTGGCCTGCACCATATCTCATCCTGTTAGAGAGGTCTACTATATTCTGTCATGAATGTGAAAGTAAATGTTATGTGGTTATGAAATTAAAATTAGAAGCTGTTTTTTTATTATCCTGATTATGCAAAAGTGACAGAACATTATTGATAACCTAATACAAACAGCAAAATGTTGCTCTAACCCAAGGCACTACATTTTGACTTCAGTCAGCCCTCTATTCTCAGAACCCTGTTTAAAGGATCCATGATGCCTCAGTTCTGAAAGTGGTGAGGTGAATACTGAGCAGGTTCCCTGTGTCTTGTAGTAGCTATTGGTTGTTTGCAACAGTGTTTTAATGTGTGTTTGTGTTTGTGCCCCGAGGCCAGCAGAAGTGTGTGATTGGCAGGGTGAGATGGAGGCTCTGGTAGAGAAGATACTGATAGGATAACACAACACACTTTTAGAATGGCCCAGTACAAAGAGAGCTGAGCCTCCAGCTCTATAGTCAGAGAGAGAGATAGAAGGCGGGAGAGGGAGAGAGATAATGTGTGTGTATGTGTGTGTGTGTGTGTGTGTGTGTGTGTGTGTGTGTGTGTGTGTGTGAGAGAGAGAGAGAGAGAGAGAGAGAGTACTAACAACATCAGCAGACATTCCACCTAGGTGGGATGAGTAATATGGCACACATAAGTTGGTATGCATACAGTACCTTGTTTGAATTCCACCTGGAGACTAGAGAGTTCTTCCTCTGCATTACCTCACATTAACGACAACAGTGAAGGAGACTAAGTGATGGATTACCAGTCACAATGTACCCAAATGGCATAGGGATAGAATTTGGTACATAAATAACAAACTAATTCAGATGAAAAATCCATCCTAAGTGGATAACAGTGGCAGCGACGCTGCAGTCAATGGTCGTTTTGGGCTAACATACACACACATGATCCATAGTGGGAACAACCTCACTAACTGAAGAGGATGGACAATGTGTAGAAGCCATAGAGAGAGTTTACTTCAACACTGCCTCCTCTTTCTCTCTCTTTTCTTTCTCATCGCTGTATCTCTACCTCTGTTGTCTGTTTTTTTCTTTCCCATATCCCTCCTTCCTTCCCTCCCTCTACCCTTTCTTAATGACTTACTACCAACATCCGTCTCTCCTACACACTTGCGCTACATTGCTTTTGGAACAGGAAGGAAAGGTCACAATATGAATGCACAAAATGGCAGGATATCAATCACCTCGGTCTGTTGTGAATTTTGGCAAGATCTCCACATATCCCATGCAGGACCACAAAAAAGCAAAAACAGCAAGATGGAACTTAGAAATACAAAAAAGGCTGCAAAGGCAAGTAATAATAGAGAGTGATATGTTAAAGAATCAAAGGTGTAGTCACCACATGAATCCCCCTCCCCTCTCCCCTCTCTTATGTCCCTGCCTCTTGCTGTGACTCTAGAGAAAGATTGACAGGGGAAGAAAAAGCTCACCTCACTGGAATGATGATAGTATGGAATCATCTCTCGATCTCTCTCTCTCTCTTTCTCCAGTAGTAAGTGTCACATCTTGTCCTTCTAGGAGATTAGAATGCACCCTGGCTGTCTGTCTGCCCTCTCATTAATCACAGTGAGACTGATGTGGAGGCTGAATATATAGTACAGTGTGTCCTCATCAAAACACTCAATACACAGGGCAATTCTGAATTCATCAGAATGCTACATAGCATCATAATGCTGACTATACGGTACAGTGTGTCCACAACAGCCTCATACACGTGGGCAATAGTGCTGAATATACAGCGTAACAGAACCTAATGCTAAATATACTGCACAAGAAGTTTAGACTTTGGGACTGTTGAGTTACAGTTAATATAGACATAAGTTCATATCTTCATACTTCTTAAATGCCTCACACTATTTATGATAGTAAGCAATATTTATATCTTCTGGTGTGACTGAATGTTTTATTCCTCGATTGATCTCTCATATTAAAACCAGTGAAACTTAAGAGGGCTCATTAATGAAATCTATTTCTCCAGGCAATGTGTTTCATAAGCAAGATTACCTTTGATCAATCACAGACACCCACATACACACACACACACACACACACACACACACACACACACAAATGCACACACAAACAAACAAACAAGAGATACATACACACGCGCACACACACACACACACACACACACACACACACACACGCACACGCACACGCACACACACATACATACATACGCACACACACAACACACACCATTGTTCATTTCAAACACAAACATAAGTACTCACATATTCAGACCTTTGCAGGATTTGCCTTGCTGACCAAATGTAATCCTTGCAGTAGCTCAAACAATGACAAACACTGCCCAGGTTGGAATATTTGGATTTGGTCTTCAGAGAGAACACAAAACATCTATCACAAAAGTTTTTTCCACCACTACTTTGCTCAGGTTATGACTTAAGGTTATGACTTGTTAGTTTAACCTTGTTGATACCTAGTTCGGACAGCCTGGGAAAATCCTTTGCCGAAAGTAGCTACAACTGGTGGAAACCAGTTTGATGGTTGCGAGTGACCCCGCGCAACACATTACACCAATCAAATATCTTGACTGGGCTGAGCTCCAAAAACATAGGCATAGGCAGCAACTCTCTGCGAAATAGTCCTCTGCAAAATAGCCAAAATCACAACAAGCAACCATTCTACAGCCATGTGGGAGAGAGTTCTTGAAATGTAACAGTAGTAGTTTTAGGATTAGATTAATTAATTTAATCTAATTTAGACTTGTCTTAAACTATATTCTGGCTGTGACGGGCTGTGATTTAAGCTCTCTCTCTCTCTCTCGTGTCTCCGTTAGGACAGCTTACTTTCAGGGCTTCTGCTTTAGCCTTACCTTGGGATGGACTCTAAATCAAAAAGAGAGTAGGGTGTCAGCAGGAAGAGAAGGAGAGGAAAAGCTGCAGTAGATTCAAGTACACACTCTGCCACTGTATGTCATGGTATGTGGCATAACTTTGGTGATTTATGACCGACAGAAATGCTGAGTGCAGAATATAGAGAAAGAGAGAGAGGGAGAGGGAGAGAGAGGGAGAGAGAGAGAGAGAGAGAGAGAGAGAGAGAGAGAGAGAGAGATATGACAATGATGAAGCTATATGTATCATAAACAAAGTATTATTGACATCTCTGAGTTGTTTTGTTCCTCACATAAATGTTGATCACTGAGTTTTTTTAAGTTAAGGACTCAGTGTCACACACAGACACACACATTGAGCAGTACGGAGTAAAATACACAATGTTGCCAGTGCAAAAGACACAACAGACTGTATGTGCAGTGATCTGTTAAAAAGAAGGCTTGGTTTTGAATCATGTGGAGTTGATTTAGTCCTAACACCGATACAGTAAGGAAACAAACAAATAGGTTTTGAAAAAGAACAAATAATGCCATAAGCATGAGCTGCCACACACACACACACACACACACACACACACACACACACACACACACACACACAAACACACACACACACACAACATTATGTCACAAATTACATATTAACCCCCCCATATCATTTCATTTTGCAGCAGTTCCTCTGAATGCAATTCTTACATTTCACGGTTGATTACATATTCCTATCTACATTTATAAATAAGCATTAGTTTTTTGTTTGTGCAATCAACCTTGATGGCCCTGAATACTGTTTTGTTATGGCTTAGACAGTTGCAAGGTGTGGTTAGAAGCCAGATATCTCTATCAAAAACACTTCTACACATTGTTACAGTATGGGTCATGTGGCACATCCTAACCAGTCATTCAACCTGTGTGTCATTTTCTACATACTGCATTGTGATTGGCCAAGAGGCATTCGAAGCAGTGAATTAATAACGATAATATCATGGTCAAATCACCTATGATGATATTCCTACGCTGCAGTAGATTTAGGGTTAGTTCCCTTGGCAATGTTTGTAGTTTCGGGAACTATATTTCTCAGCGCAAGGCAGAAACCACCACAATCTATCACAAAAGAAATACTTAAAGCATTGTTTTCTTGTCACAATTTTCAGATTTGTTGTGTAACCGTTCTATAAAAAAATCGGTAGGGGACACCCGTGACAATATTGACGATAAATCACATCTTCTCGGGTATTATTGCTTAAATCACCCACACACTCAGAGAGCTGGATAAGTTATTAATAAAACCCTGTCGCTTGCTTGCGTGTTTCCATCTTGTTTTGTCATTTTTGTCAAGTTATGTTCTCCTGTTGTGTATCTTCCACCTGACTGGTCTCTACAAGCCACCCAGAATGGCTGAGGCTACAAGTATTCCCTTTAGTGTACACTGAGTAGTAAACAAGTGCACAGTATGTTGACTCTTAATGCCTTTTCCAACAGCAATATTCAGTTTAAAGATTTGATCACTACACCTGATAAATCAGTGGGGATATCCTTATCAGTGCAGCTGCACAAAGTTGAAAGACTTTGGGAGCAAGGCTGCATGAAGCTCAATTTGAAAAGGGGGTCACCCAATCGGCATAAAGTCAACACCCTTATAACTTACTTGACGTGCCGACAACTTCAAAGCATTTTAACCAGACTCTATGGGGCATGCTAGCTTGCTAGCAAAATGCCTGTATAGAGTGTGGCCATGCCAGGCTACCTCAATCATGGATGACCCTTCGAAAGAAGGGGTGAATATCCACATCGACAAGAACAAACTCTCATCTATCTGAGCATGTTTTATAATGGCTTGGAACCTTAGATGTCACAGGTAAGGTTCAAAATTATTTTCTATGGGCATTTATAACACGTGCATATGGACTGTAATGCACTATATCGAGCGAGACTATGATAGCACACAAGCGACAAGAGTGTGTGTGAGTGTGTGAGTGTGTGTGTGACAATGGGACAGCCGGGACCAGTGCTGCATGACCTTTAGACTGAGCAGCCCTTTACAGCAGAACAGACAGACCTTTATGGGCCTGACAGGGACCCCTGGACCCCTGAATAGAAAAGCTGCCCTTTTTACACTCCATCAGGATTGATCGACTCGCCATGTCTGGCTATTTACTCATCCCATTATCATTATTAAAAGGCCTCTCCTGAAAATCTGAAACTCATATTCTATTGATCACAAGGAGAAATATGAATTATATACGATGCAGTAGACGCTATAAAGCTAATGGATATTATTCTCATTTGATAATCATATACAGAGATAATTCTAACCCTGTGAGGTCTTTTTGCTTCTATTCAGAAGATTGTGAATCTGTCCTCTTAACTTTTACACTTTAATTAGGAATCATTGCAACAGAGCCTCTGGAGAAACATTTCTTTAAAAGAAGACACAAATCACAAACAAAACATTATCAAAAGCATAATGCAAAATAATGCATAAAGCAAATCATCCTGAAGCAGGCCCAAAAAGCACAAGCCGGTGAGTGTGCACACACACAATTAGCGCCTTATTCATTAGCCGTAGCGTAGACGCTCTTCTTGACTGACTAATGTCTTAAGGAACAGTACAGCCCTGGGCCTCTCTGATCCACCAAAGGTCACATCAAGCATACTTCATTTAATGCCCCGTCTTAAACACTTACTATCATTGTCTGTTTATTAAACAGTTTCCCTCAGCTTGAATTAGTCAACACATTTGTTTTTCATTTAACACTTTACACCATCCCCAGTATTCCTCTGCCTTAACCTGTGAATCTATCCCAGGTCATCCCAGGAATGTTTGGATCTCTGTTCCAAACATTTGACCTCAACAGTCCTCACATTGCTTTAGCCATTGTAGCCAAACCTCTGGTCAGTAAAAAGTGATGACACACCTTGAATCACGACGCAAATCAAATATAGCCTACCATAACAGCCCTATAGACTATAGAGGTCCCTGTACAATAACAGTACACAACCATACAATTCAATACAGGCTTTAGCCCTTTACTGGTTTGAGTGGAGGCGAACAATATCACTTGTACAATATGCTAACAATTTCTAGCCTTTTCAGCAGTCTGTTATGCCACTTTACAACAATGAAGAGACAGTGCACCCCCACCAAAAGGACAATTATGTGTGTCTCTTAAGCGTGCCATTGGTCCAGTGTGTGTGTGTGTGTGTGTGTGTGTGTGTATGTGTGTGTGTGTGTGTGTGTGTGTGTGTGTGTGTGTGTGTGTGTGTGTGTGTGTGTGTGTGTGTGTGTGTGTGTGTGTGTGCATGCTCTCTAAGTTGTGCCATCTCTCTCAGGCCCTACCTGTGTGGCAGCATTATTAATGAAACATGTCTGTGTTTACGGATCTCATGTCCAAGTCCTTGTGGTCTTGTCAGATAGATCGGACAGAAATGCCTTTCACTTTGGTACTGAATTGTCAGCTCCCCTGCCTCTCTGATCTTTTACTGCCCCACTGTGGCTGGTATAAGTACTACAGTATATCAGCAACAGGGACTCCTGACAGCCCACTACCTCTAATTCTTTAGGACAGAAGTCTAAGAATGTGCCCTGCCATGACCTACTCAGAGGTATTACTTCATCTCAGGATTATGTCAGTATGTTCTTAATGTGTATTGTGCCTGTAAGCCCATGACTGTACTGCTGAAAGAAGTGAGTCTCAGTGAGAGAAAGAGAGAGAGAGAGAGAGAGAGAGAGAGAGTGTGTGTGTGTGTGTGTGTGTGTGTGTGTGTGTGTGTGTGTGTGTGTGTGTGTGTGTGTGTGTGTGTGTGTGTGTGTGTGTGTGTGTGTGTGTGTGCACAAACGCGTGCGCGTACATGTGTACATGCATTAGTGCGCAAATGGTCCTTCTGAGTCATCTTAATGGTAAGTTCATCAGAGGACTCTCCCCCTGACTCATGACCTCATATCACCCACCCATTAGCAGAGAGAGAGAGAGAGAGAGAAAGAAAGATATACAGAGAGAGAGAGAGAGAAAGAAAGATATACAGAGAGAGAGAGAGAGAGAGAGAGAGAGAAAGAAAGAAAGATATACAGAGAGAGAGAGCTCAGACTCTAAAGTACCATGACCAAGGCAGTTCCATCATGCTGCAGACAGAAGACAGGCAGTGTGACTCTTTACTGCTCACTGGGGTGTAATGTGACAAAAAGCCCTTTTCTCTCTCTGCCAATGTCAGTGTGTGTGAGATCTATGTCCCTCAATCTAACATACATACATTATTGTCTCTACCATACTCTCTCAATCTGAGGTATTGAATGTCCTCTGCATGTCCTCTTTTTTAAAACTCATCCCCATCAAGCCTATGTTATAACATAAGGATTATCCTAGCAATGTAGCAACATAAATATATAGCTAAAATAGGATTCAAACCTACAACTGTCCTTCCTTACTGCATGTCTCCTGCTTTAGGCTACCCTGTGCCCCTAAACACTATTGTGTCCTCAGCAGACCTGGGCAAAATACATATTTGAAAGAGTTTCAAATATTTTAAAAACTTGTGGTGTTATTTAACAAGCACACCAAGTTTTTCAGATATTTGAAACCATTTCATTTTGAATGTCTTTTGCCCAGTTCTGTTCCTCAGTTTGGTTCCCATCACAGTCACTTTGGCTCTTTATTAGGACATAAGAAGCTGCCAGTGAGGCTGTATCTCCTTACATCCATCAGCCATGGTGTATTACTCTCAGACTGTAACTGCCATCACACTGACAATCAGCTCTCTACGATGGAGCACTGTGAGATAATAGCTTTTTTATTACAAGTGATATCGGTGATAAATGCATATTTTAGTGTGGTAAGTCAAATATAAGAGAGACAATTTCATACACATACAGTGATAAATAAGTTTGAAATGCAATGTCTGTTCTCATTTTTCCCCCCTGAGTCTGTAAAATATACCTCCATGGCTGTTGCGTCTGCCATTTGAAGATCCATTATTTATTGGAAACATTCACGTGCGCATCGCAAGGCAGGTTATTCTAACCCCCGCTGCCCTGTGTGGTTTGTATTATCTCTCTGCTGGCTGGATTAGTGACTGTGAGAGTGATGGCGTCTGAGCCGAATTACATTAGTCAGCTTCTACCGCCTGTCTGAATAGCAATCAGCAACATTTGAATATTTCTTCATGTGATTCTTTGCACTCTGCTGACCCTGACTGGAGAAAGAGAGGGAAGGAGATCGGGAGGGAGCGAGGGAGAAAAGGAGAGAGGGAGGGATAGAGGATGTGATGATAAGAGAAGAGCTAGGCGACGGAGAAGTGTTTTCTACTGACCCCCTTTTATATGAATTAGAAAGTTTCCGATCAGTCTCAGATAAATGGTTTGACAGGTCACGGTGTTAGCACTGCAGTAATCTCACTACTAAACGATGTATAATAGTTGCACCACAAAAACAGTTTAAACTGTTAACTTCATCCTTGCAGGATCAGGATTCCAACAGCAGACATTATTTTAGGGTGGTAAGATATACAATTGCAAGCAATTACCCTACAAGCTTTTACATTTAATTGTATTGCATAACTGAAATGAGTGCAGATGTGAATCAATACCAGATACAGTTACAGGTGAGAAAAAGTGTATTTATTAAAACTGCCAAAGAGATAACATTCATCAAATGCATGTCACTTAAAAACCAATTAATGCATTTTTTTTCTAAGATATTGCACTTAGATTTAATGTCTGTTATTTCAGTAAAAAATATTGACTGACTATTGGAGTAGAATAACTAAGATAGCAAGTGTCTGTATCACCTCCAACATAGTTACAAACAATTTTCTCCTAGAAACATCACAAAATGTCTTTGCAGAATTGAACAGCTGTGATTAGAAAGTTTTCATTTCTCCTGTAGCCAAGTCAGTTATTTGTTCCATCAAGCAGAGCTACTTCTGCAGCCCTGCTCTCTCCTTGCCTTAGTTAGCACCATGGACAGCACCTACGCTTGATAAGATTGATAAAATAAGGCAGTCTGAGGATAAAATAGAAGAGGATAAAATAAAATAGATTTTTTTCCACATACAAAATTGGTGTGACAGAAAAGCCTTGCTCTGAATGGCTGCGATGTCCTCAGATTCGCTATGGGGACTTACCGTACGAAATGTGATTAATTCTCTGTTATTTTCTCTCTCTACACACAGTATTCTTAGTCTCCTCTAATTCTCTGTGTTGCTGTAAAACTCTCAAGAGTTGGTCTAGGATCAGAGGTTCCCTTATCTAAACCATTAGGAGAGAAGCTGTGTCCATTTCCTTGATGGCTCTCTGCTCTACATAAACCAGCAGCTGAGAATAGTGTTGACTGCCTAGTCAGTCTGGTCCAAAACTCCCTATAGCAGCCAGCCTTTCGCCAAGTGTAGCCAATGCCAATGCCAACACCAACTGACCATCTGTCAAGATGCTGGCTGAAGCTATAGCACTGTGTGGTACAGTGAAGAGTAGTGAGCAGAGCACTCGATTTCAACACATGTAAAACATGTCTGATATTGTTATACCGAATACTAAGACACTTTGAGATGTGTATTTCTTCACCACCTTTTGGGAATTTGCCTTCACATACATGTTGTCAATCAAAGAACTTTGTTCATAGCCTATGTATGATGCTCCTTCTAGAATGCATTCATTTTCTGACTGCATTGAGGGGCCTATTGGCTTGCTATAGGTGATCAAACAAAAAGGAGAGAGAGAGGGAGAGAGAGATTAGACAGTAACTGTGGGGCCTGTCAGATTATTATGAGATTGTATAGCCTCTCGGCCCACGTTAACAGCCTCGTTAACTTTCACATATGATATTTGGCTATCACTGTGCATCTATACCATCTTACAGTCTATATCAAGAATTGGGACTGCCAGCTCAAGGCCAACTCTGAAACCAACGAGAGGGGAGCTAATGCAGACTTTGACAAACTGGGCACATAATGGTGTTCCAATGGGCCAGAGCTGCCCATAAACAACATTCATCTAATTTAATTTTGTGGATGTCATGAATGGCAGCCTGGCCCAAGGAGAAGTGTATCCTGACTCTTGCCTCTTGCCTCAGGGGTCAGGGCTAAACTCAAACCAGCACTGGGAGGACATGTGACCGCCTCAGAGAAAGTGCATTTTGTTACTGAAATCTGTTATATTACTCAGTAAAGTTTGGGAATGGCATGCTCAACTTGATATGAACTTCTTCAGGGGCAAGGTTAAAAGAGCTCATTTATGAAGGAAAAAACTGCACTCACTAGGAATACTCTTCAAATATGTACTGCATTTGCAGCATAGGCCAAGGCCAAATGCATTTCAGCATTTGGCAAAGCGCATTGTTCACATTCCAGGGCATGTGCCATGTGATGGAGGGAAAAGCCGAGAAAGAGAAATGACCTAGGCACTTACTCAGGAGTGTTAACATCCAGGAAAAGGCCTACCTCTCCTTATCTTGCCCTCAGGTAGCACAACCAAGATGTATCATTTGGATAGCCACCTTGGCTGAATGTTATGATTATGGATGTCCCAAAGTGTGTTGTCCAGGAGGTGTGGCATAAGTATTTTCAGTGGTTGACTCATACTGCCCTCCAGTGGCAAAACAATGTTGTCAGTCAATAACAGTAAAATCTTGTATTTGAATGAAATATATCAATAAGTGTTGTTTGTCAATAAAAGTGATGTATAAAATACACATGACTTGTCCTAGAGATTACTGGTTGGTTGAAACGGGAAAATACATCATGAAGTGACTAGTGTAATTGAAATATCACTGTGGGGCATAAACTGAGCAGTGCTCCATATAGCCATGGAAAGATCAAGGTGTCCATTCTCATCATTAATTAGTGTGTGGTGTGTAGAATAGGCACAGTAATGGAGGCAATGAAAGACACTTCAAGAGAACATTGTTGGCATTTCTTTAATAAACATTTGCCAAAGGGAGAAAAAAAAAACATTTTAGTACAAAAAAAGACATGTTACTAGCCTCCTTTTTGAACTTGGGTTACAGGTCTCTTTTTGTTTTATTTATGATTTTCCAATGGCTATTGGGAAAGGGCTGGTGGGATTTTAAGTGAGCACAGCCTTTCTCCATCAAGTCATTCAGTAGCTATCAGTTTTACTGCAGTCGTCCAAGTGCTACCAATCTCTCTGGAACCAATAGGCCGCTTCTTCAAAAGACAACTCCCAACTCCCAGTCAGGAACCCAATCAACTGAGCCCCTTCTGGTCTGAACATATCCTTGGCCAAAAAAAACCTACATTACTGGTCATTTTCTAATTTGTGCAGATAAATGCACATCATTCATTTCATACCTAAATAGATTCTGCCTACTTTAGTCAGTAGTGCAAAACAATATTAATACTAAACTGCCCCTGGAGCAATTAAAGAAATGGCTACGGTACAGACGTAAAACATACCTAGCCTGGTAAATGTACACTCAAAAAAGGTAAAAGTTTAATTTAAAAGACAGCAGTAGAATTGATTACAAAAAAAAAAGAAATACGAAAATGGTATGAGCAAGAAAAGCCCCCTCTGTAATTCCAACCCTTCTTCTGTACCCCACATTCCAGATACAGGAGAAATACAATGCTTTACACAGATTCTTTTTAAATTATTACAAATCAAGTGTGCATTTCCAGATCCCTCTGGTCTAGCCTGAGGGGGTTTGGGCTCAGTACATGAGTCCTCTAGTCTGGGGGTGTGTCCTTCGCCACACCCCACCTTACATAACAATGCCACAGCCAATCAGAAGGGGAGGCCCCGCCCTCGGATGGCTGCCGAGTTCACATGAGGGACAAACCCGAGCGGAAGTGGGGGCGGTGCCCCGGCATGGGAGGGGGACCCCCAAGATTGGCCTGGCGGGGGAGGGTGTGTGCCATCCTTGCGGCCGATGCCGTGGTTGAAGAGGTGGATGCTGGTTGGGTTGGGCTGCCCTTCCACGGGGGGAAGGGAACTGTGATTGTATTCAAAGCGGTGGTCCTTGTCCCCGCTAAACACCATGCCACTGCCTCCGCCTTGTGCCCCCGTGCCTGGAGGGTAGGGGTCCTGGAGCGAGGGGGCCAGGGGCCCGGCAGCCTGGGACTGGCCTGGGGCCGGAGCCGTGCTGCTGAAGACATCCCTTAGGGCGTGTGGTGGTAGTCCACCGCCAAGCATGTGGCCCATGTAGCTGTCACTGAACCCTGTGGGAGGGAAGGGTGGAGGCGGGGGGCGACTGTAGTCTCCTCCATAGCCCTGTCCCTCTGCGCTGGGGAGGGGTGGGTAGTCTGGCTCCGGGGGTCTCCCTCCATCGCCTGCTCCTGATGTGGAGGTGATGGGGGGCAGGTGGCCAGTCTTGGGATCGGGGGCCTGCCGGTAGTCAAGGTCCTCACAGCGAGGAGGGGGCATGGGAGGTTCAGGGGGTCTCTGGTCAGGAGGCAGGATGGACCCCTGGGGTCTGGAGGAACATCCGCCTCCCTCAGACACTGAAAGATAAAGCATGAGACAATGTATGAGATTGTATGCAAGATAATGAATCACAGATCTATTTATAATTCGAACATATAACATCGAAGTGTATAAATAGAGTACCTTCAAATAGTAATTGTATCTATCAAATATACCAAATCTATATAAAAGACCATGACCACACTTTTTTTTCCTTCATCAGGCAGACAGTACTAATTTTCCCCTTAGCATATGAGGGTGGTTACCTGGTGAGATTGGGCTGGGCTCTGGGGGCTGTTTGGCCTCTGGGGGTGGCGCGGGGCCTCCTGGTGGTGGTGCAATTGTGCCCTCTACCCCCTCCCCACCACCGTCGCCACCACCACCAGACTCCTGCCTTTGGGTCTGTGTTTGCTGAGCCTGGAGGAGCTGGGCCAGCAGCATGGTGACTGCTGTCTGGGTGGCTGCAGCGGCCTCACCCTCTGGGGCGGACGGAGGTGGCGAGGGGGGCTTGGGCATGGGGGGTGTGCGGGGAGCTCCGCCCGGAGGAGGGGGCTTGTTGGATTTGGGTTGAGGCGGAGGCGGCTCAGGGGGTCTATCCTGGTCGGTGGAGGGTGCGGGGGGCAGGACCTTGGAGAGCTGCTGCAAGGTCTCAGGGTTGACCTTGGAGCTCATGACCTGGGCAAATTGGGCCGTGTTGACCGTGCTCTTGGACTGGAGCAGGTTGAGGAGCACCGCTAGCTGCTCCTGGGTCAGCTGGGAGTTGGGACCTTTGGGATCTGCATGGTAATCAAATGTGAGATGAGACATGAGAGAAAAAATTACAACAACTACAACTTTGAACAACATCAGTTTCACATAATACTACAAGCTGAGATTGGCATTGGTTTATCCTAGCATTTCATTTAGCCCTGTTTCTTTAGACCACAGTCAGCTTTATTTTACTAGCTTGTGGATATGTTACTCAGTGTATTGTGATATAAAAATCAAAGGGTGAAACCAACAAGCTATGAGGCGAGTATTAAAGGATGGATGAGCGATATTGGTCTGGACACATACTCACCCAGAAGGGCAGAGGCAGCTACAGTCTGGGCTTTGAGCCCCCCGGGGGCAGTTAAGCCCTGAGGTGTGTTACTGCGGCTGTCGTCCAGGCCCAGCTCCTTACGGGGAGCCTTGGGGGCCGTCAGCTCCTCTGGCATTTGCTTCTGCCTCCGACGCTTCTTACTCCACAACTCGTGACAGTCCTGCCACAGAGGGAGGCTGGAGGAGGGAGGAGAGGTGAAGGGGAAGATGGGGAGAAAGGGTGAGTGTGGATGTCCAAGGTAATAAAGTAGGGCGAAGGGGACACAAACCCATAAGAAAACGGAAATAAAAACAACGCAGTACAGCAGTTGATCACAAACTCAGTCAAACGTACTCTGGTGGGGGCATCTTGGATGGGTCCACGTCTTTGAGGAATTCACTGTTGAGCGCCTGCTCTGCTGTGCAGCGTTTACTGGGGTCCAGGGCCAGCATGTGGTCAAACAGGTCCAGGGCTGAGGGTGGAATACTGCCCAGAGACAAAGACCAAAGGCATTAGTCAAACACACAGGCTGAACGACACGGCCATTCATTACTCAAACGATGGCTCAGTGACTCGATTCAACAGGCCTGTGGGACTTACAAAGCAAACTCCTCTCGTAACCGCCGTCGGTACTGTTTCTTTGGTTTCATGGTGTTGAAATAGGGCAACTTGATCACGTCTGGCCACACTGCAGGGCAGGGGCTGCCACAGATGCGACTGGAAAGAAAATAATAAACAAAAGTTTAAGGTAGCGTAGAAAACAGCATCCTTTCCTGACGATTTCACAGGAAGACTAAACTGAAGTTCTTTCTGTTAGAGGATGCGGAGGTTAGGGCAACTATTGCTGCATTATACAGACATTGATGAATGACATTTACGATACAGATTTCGCACAACATACCTGATAAGCTCCAACTGGGCCAGCTCCTGGTTTGCTTGAAAAATTGGCTTCTTTGTGAACAGTTCACCCAGAATGCACCTGGGAAGAAAGAATCAGATTAAATGCATGAATACTTGATTCTTCATAGAACCACGAAAAGTTATCATTCCATGGTGAAGAGTTATGGGTCCCACTCGCCAGTAAAACACCTGTAAAACAAATGTGACTGAATTCTTCCTTCGATTCCTTATGTTCTCTCCCCTTGCCTCCACAAAACGCATTGGACGTCCGAGGGGAGGATCCTCAGATCTCCTCCAATCAGTTTGGAGAAGGAGAAGAGAGAGAGAGGATGCAAGGAATCAAAGAAAGACCTTCGAGATTCTACCTCAGTGTATACATGTCTCTTACCCGCAGCTCCACACATCAATGGCAGGTGTGTACCTCTCCTCCCCCAAGAGAAGTTCTGGAGGGCGGTACCACAGGGTGATCACCTTGTTGGTGTATGGTCGACTAAAAGAGGAAGACAGAAAAATTACATCAGTATCAATATCCTTGATGGAGCAATAAAATACAGGCTACGGCACACAGTCTAATTTGTCAGCCATAAGGGTGGCTTACCTCTCCTCAGAGTTATAAAGCCTGGCCAGGCCAAAATCAGCAAGCTTTATTTGACCCCTAGTGGATAAAAGAGAACAACATCACTCAAGTTGACAGAGTGGCATAGATACAACCCCATTCTGCTACAAAACAGATGTCAGTGGATTTGTATGATCTTTTCTGTTTGGTGTTGAGCACTCACTTGTTATTGAGCAGGATGTTGGAGCACTTGATGTCTCTATGCAGGAAGTTCTTCTTGTGGCAGTAGTCGAGGCCCTCTAGGAGCTGCCGCATGAAAGACTTGATGTGGCTCTCGTTGAAGTGGACCAGGCCAGACTCCAGCAGGCCCATGAGGTCATGATCCATGTACTCAAACACAAGGTAGAATGCACCTGCGAATGGAAGCATGATGCTTTAGGAGTGACGCACAAAAAAAGCAAAACATATGCAGGTAATACAGCAGCATGCAATATCATGTTGGTCTATTATGTACCTTTGTCGTTCTTGAAGTCTAGGGCGTCCTCCTTATCTGTGACGATCTCCTTCATGTTGATGATGCTCTTGTGGTTGAGCTGCCGAAGGATCTTTATCTCCCTGATGGCTGTGATGGGGAAGCCCTCCTTCTCGTTGTCCAGTCGAACCTTCTTCAAGGCCACCATTTCAGCTACACAATGAGATCAGAGAAGCATAGTTATTAGAGTCATGAAAATACTCCAATATGAATTATCAAACCATGTATTTCAGTTACAAATGCAACAGAACACAAATTCTGAGCAACATGAAATGTTGACAAATAAGCATTCAGTGTCCTAACCCGTGTCTTTGTCTTTAGCCTTGTACACCTGGCCATAGGTGCCCTCTCCTGTGATTCCGATGATCTCAAACTTGTCCACGCAGCGTTTCCCCCAGTCAATTTCAGTCTCACAGATCTCCCCAAACCGAGGGCCACAGATTCTGGGAAAGACATTCAAACAAAACCACAAATTAGAAGAATCAAAACAGGTAAGAGCCAGCAGTGGCACAGAGCATGTAATGATGACAGACACAGGGCATGGGACGGAGATGGGGACACAAAAAGGTTCAAAGACATACTTGGGCCTGCGGCGAAGTGTGGTGGTCTTCTTCTCGTCAGGCGGGCTGTGAGGGGAGCTGACAGTGCCACCGGGGAGTTCAGGAGGAAGGGGCAGGTCTGACAGAAGGTGGCGGCCCTTCCGCTCTGGCTTCTTCTTCCCTGAGAGCGACGGCAAGTATTCCTTCAGGCTGCACACAGGAGAAAAGAAGGGAATGAGCCCAGGAGTTGAGAGGTTACAAGGGGAGGAAACCAAGAGGGACATGTAAAATAAAA
Organism: Argentina silus; assembly: GCF_951799395.1. Lineage (NCBI taxonomy): Eukaryota > Metazoa > Chordata > Actinopteri > Argentiniformes > Argentinidae > Argentina > Argentina silus. The sequence goes on along the minus strand of NC_139655.1, from coordinate 23,650,415 downwards.
GTGACCAACTTATTTTTTTCTCTTACCTGTCTAAGTGCTCAATCACAGTTGGGGGCAGAGGTGCCATTGTAGGGATGACTGTGGCAGTCACTCGCTCTTTCTCTTTGCTCTGTCCAGATGCAGGCGCTTTCCTTTTGTCCCGCTGTGCAGAGGGGTCATCCTTTCCCTTTCCGTCTCTCTCTCTTATCCGGTCTCTATCCCTGCTGGGCTGGGTGGGTTCTGTGGGCCTCTTGGAGGACCTGTCTGAGGGGGACTGAGGTTGGCTTGACACAGGGGTCCTGGGACCCTTCTCAGGGGGCGGTGGAGAGGGGGGCCGGCCTTTCTTGGTGGCATGGTTGGACTTGGGGCTGGGCTGGTGGGAAGCTGAGGAACCCTTGGTGGGTGTGGAAGCGTTGCTGGAGCTCTTGGCTCGTGCGGCCGCCTCGGCGGCTTTGGCCTTCTTCTGCTTACTGAGTTCAGCCGCCAGGCTGCTCTTGAAGGTGAGGGTGCTGGGGGAAAGGCTGGATGGGCGACTGCGGGAGCGAGAGTGGCGGTGGCGGCTACGTGAGCGAGAGTGCCTTGAGGATGAGTATGGGCTTCGGCTCCGAGACTTGCCAGATCGCCTAGAGAGAGAGAGAGAGGAATTACACACCTTTACACAGAGAGGATATGCTCATTCAGATTCCTTCACATTTAATTATTGGACTACACACTCTTGGAAGTTGAAAATGTCAAGATAAGACAATTTATAAATTAAGCAAGTAGGCCTATAATATGTATTGGGCTAGTTTACATTTCAAGCAGCAGCACATTTTATAGATTAGCCTACACTTTTCAGACAAGCAATGAAGGTGTAGTTATCAAATGAATTAAGAAAAAAACACATTGAGCTGCAATGCTACTCAAGCATCTGGCTGACTAGTATCAAGCTTGATGTAAGACCATATCTACAACATTAACAGGTGCAATGTGGTTTAAGGGATGACAATATGAATCACAATCTTGAACAGCTTAGCACATTCATTGGTGCAATTTCTACACATCCAGACTGTTACTTTGTCATACGTTGTATCATCAATGTCTCTTACTAGGCCTATATGGTTAGTAAACCAACTTTATTTTAATATATCCTAACTTCACTTCAACATATCCTAAGCCTTAAGTGTCCCTCATTTTCAGTTATCACCAACCAAAGATTTTAAAAAGTGGGTGTGCATGTGGTATGGTAGAGTATCATTCACTCAGAGCAATAATTGTATTTGTATTAGCTTTTAAATCAACCTGTCAGCCATCTGTACTTGTTCAATGTATTAACAAGCCACATAAAGAAAATGAAAGAGTAAAGTACATTAAAGTGGAATTTTACCCTGTAATGCAGTGGATTTGTTGTTTTCATTTTTCAATAGAAGACAAATGTTTTTTTGTGAATGTTTTAAAACGATCTGAGTCCAAGATATCTCCCTTTGAATGCCCTGATCATTCCCGATGTTCAAAATTTCCCATTTGAGTGAATTCCAACAACTCCAAGATTCCCCTCTCCCTCCAATGCAAAGTCATTCTGTTGAACAGCGCAAGCTGCTCTGAGTCACTGGCAGAGTAGAGCAGGGTCAGAGTGCAAAAAGTCTCGTTTGAAGTATTTTAACAGGGTATGAGACATTTTTAGGAAGTAAACACAGACCTGCTTCTTTGATAGCTATGACGCACCTGCACGGGAAATTATGATAGTTCCAGAGAATAACCATTATGGATTGACTATAAATACACATGAACATGGATTTCGGGTAAACTTCCCCTTTAACACTGTATAACAACCATCGTTTTTAAACCCTTCCGGCTCTTGTTAACTGAGAGTCAACCAAAGCAACTCATCAGAACGATAGGGGCGAGTGTCTCATGCGGATGAAGTCAGCAAAAAACGTCAGTAGTTGGAACCAAATGTATCCATCTATAATGGTAATGGAACGCGTCAAAGTAACGAGTTGCCTACCATGTGATTTTGTTCTGTTGACTGATTTTAACAGGCCATATTGCATGCTAGATACATTCCACTTGATGTGCAGCTTGATACAATCGCAGGCATTTACAGCACCTCGTGGCCTTGTGACTTTTGTCATTGTGAAAATACATGGCAAGCCACCGCCGTACTATTGATGACTCCGCTTGCTTGCCCAGCAAATTTAGTCTCAGTGGGTCGCTTACACTTCTAACGTGCGTTCCTTCTGTCAAGGAAGTTGACTTGCATTTTTTATACGAGATGGCCTCCCTTTCAAATGCCTGAGGCACACTGAGGCATTCAACCTACTAAGGTAAACAAGCACTTAACACACATCAAAGTGAAATTAGACAGTCAGGTGGAAGTTGGAAATAGGATGATGCATCATTCATTAGTTCGCTGAAATTGTCGATCTAAATGTACGATGTATAGTTATGAAAGATCCGCTGCTTGATCTTTGAAACATTTACGTACCTTACGTCTGGACTCGGGCTTAGTGACTTTCGGTATGGACTTCGTGATCGCCGACGGGGCGCGTAGGGACTTGCGAGTTCTCCTTGTTCGAATGGGCTATGTCGGCCATAGCTTGGAGACCTGCGCCAGTTTGATGGGCTCATGGGAGACCGCTTTCTTTTGTTGCTCGAGTATGAACTGGGCGACTTGGAAATGTTATAGGCACCGTAAACCTCCGCATCTCGGCCGTAGTATGTCGAATTAGGAGACTGTCTTTTGTTCCCATAATTGGGGCTTCTTCTTGATATAAACTGGTTATAACTCCCACTAGGAGACTGGTATCCTCCATATGAATAAGATGTCCCATAGGGACTTTCTGCCTTGAAGCCAGGACTTCTTCTGTAGGCCCTGAGTTCTTCACGGTCATCTCTGTATGATTGTGGTGCGTCCCTGTATGCAGATGGGGGCTCCTTATCAGACCGTGTCGTACTTCTGTGCCGTTTAGACTCTCTTTTATCCAAAGACATGAGGGGCAAAGCAGATGAAGTCTTTTTGCCGTTACTGTCACTGTTTCTCGCACTGTCTCGATTGTTTTTGGTGCCGCTCAGGCTACTTGCACCACGAGCTTTCGAAGAGTCCGTCTCACGGCTATGACGATCCTTTCTTTTCGGATCCTTCTCTTGTCTATTCCTTTCGGATGAACCACTGGTTTGGTCATCTTTCCTAGGGTGCAAAATATCCCGGTCTCTCCGAGACCTTCTCTCTGGGGATGTCGGTCCGTTATTGTCTGTTAACGCAACTTCGTTGAGTCGGTCCACAGAAAGCCGATGAGCATGTGGGTCTAGTTTGGGCGAGGGGCTCCCAGAAAAGCTCTCGGATTGAGAACTCACGTCGTCATATTCCACTAAAGTCCGAAGTTCATCTTCTCTTTCCAAACCGCCTCTACGTTCACCATCGGGCTCGTCTAGCGTATGCAATGACTCTTTTTCCCTAGCATGTTTGGTTTTCTTTCGCCGAGAAGCCGATGACCGCCTCTTCTCCCGGTGCTTCTCTCGCAGAGTAGTACCGCTTTCAGGTTTACTACGCCTGTCCTGTCTAGCATTTCTCTGTGCCGAGGGGCTCCTTCCCCTACCCTCGCGAAGCACCTCCGAATTAGGCATTTATTTGTCAAAAATATATGCTATAACTTATGATAATATTCGTAGTTTTCAACGTTATGTTCATTGGTACACAAAACAAAACATTTGCAACGATTTGGATGGCTAGCTAGCAGGCTAACGCTAGCTAGCTAGTCACTAACCAACAGCGACCTATTCCTTACAATAATCCATCACACTCCAACAGTTCCTTCTTGAAATGAATCCCTCGATGAGCTGAGTTTAGTTAGTTAATGATATTCCAAATGAAAATCAGTCATTGCAATTCAGCACTGAGCATTTCCAAAGATGTCCAACTTAGCCAGCTAGCTACTGTGGCCAGCTAGCTATGTAGCTACAGTCTCGTTATTGCATTCCATTCCATGCTGAGTGTAGTAGGCCCAATATTTCTCCTGTTCAAAGGAAATGTGTTCTTCGAAAAATATCGTAGCTCATGTGGACATTAAAATCCATTCAGCAAATTGGTAAAAAAAAAAGTACATTGAAAAAAAAAAAACTCCCAGTCCTCGTTAGGAGTCTAACTTCTTGACGTTTGCCATTCACACTCCACTCTGCACTAACAAGGAAGTAGCTACTAGCACACTGGTTAGCTTTCTTTCTCCTTATGGAGTTCAAGTCAACTCCGGCAGATTCAATAAAACAAAGCCATTCAAAAAAACATATCTACTTTCACATGTCTTAACGGGTAACCATTTGTCATCAGAACAATAGGGAAAGTTAAATGCTATTTTATGAGTTTTAATGGACAGCTATTCTACTATTTAACAGATAAAATTTACCAAACTTTGTCAGTAAACTATCGTTGCAGATTGCCGGGCCCTAGGTCTGCTCCAGCTAGCTTTCAAACCGAAGGCCTTCTACTCCGCTGTTACATCCAATGATATGCATAATCCAGATCAGTGGTTACGTCACTGTCAAAGGAAACCCCTGACACACAGGCTAACAAATTCCTATAAAAATATACATTATTTTATTCATTTTTAAATATTTGAATTTGCAGTCAATTCAGATTAACTGTATAAAATGTATATTATTATTATTATTATTATTATTATTATTATTATAGTAGCTATCTATAATTTCTACACAAAACCCCTCCAACTTCACTCTTTGGTGTGCAGGTTTTCGTTTCACCAAGGCACTAACACACCTGTTTTAATGCGGTAGTACAGATAGAAGACCATAATTAGTGAGAACAGGTATGTTACAGTGATATACTGGAGCAAATGTCTTCATGTCCGACAAGGCCAACATTATTTAGCTGATGCACACCTACTATGAACATTCATTGGCTCTCTCCGAGATTGGAGTTGTGAGATTCATCAGTCCCCATCATAAACAGATTGTAATAATGTTCTAAATCTAAAAGGATACAGATGACGGTACTCATAAGAATACTGTATGAGTTCACCTGACATCAGTGGGACAACAGATCCAGTATGTAGTGCATCACACTGGTTTACTATTCCTATAGAAAATGTCATTGGAATTAATCAACAAATGTATATGATGCATTTACGACCGATATATGATCTTGGAATAATATAGAATTGTTTGTATAAATGCTATTAATCATTATCACTTTATTTGTTTATCCGATAGCTCACAACTGACATGAACTGAAAGTTGTACGACATTTAAATTATTGTACCCAATCACAGTAAGTTACATTAGTGGTTCTGTTTAGGATGAAAAACATGGACACAAACACAACAACAGAATAACTAAACAATAAAGCTATACAACCAACACATTCATATTGACATGGATGTCCTGATTTACAAACCAAATCATAGAGATAAATAAAGTAAAAGTCAAGGCTCTTGAAATGTTAAAAGGCAGTCAAAAACTGTGAAGACAAGCAATAGGAAAAGTACAGGTTGCAGTTGTCCTTTGATACTACTTGATAATAGAACTTCCGAAGGTATAGGACAGGCAGATACAGACAGACAGACAGACACACCTTGATGCAAGTCTGAGAAAGCAAGGTAGCACCATGGAAGTAGGGAATGGTTAATATAGCAAGCATGTTTGAGCCGAGTACTGTATACACCAGCCTAATTTAGGACACTGCATCCTACCTCCCACGAGAGGACAGATGTGATATACTATGCAGTCAGGTTGGCCTCAAGTTAGGTAAGTAACTGACAAGGTTAGCCCTTAGACCTTCAAAAATATCTTTACCTTATCACTTTAAATTATCACTATAAAAAATATCCTCTCATACATTTTGTCTTAATAGGTTTCACTTGGTGTAATGTTCCCTTCAGAGGGTGGATAGGGACTGAATGTAGTTGGCAAAAATGTGTGTGATTATTCAAATGTCTAATAATCCCACAATGGGATACTTAAGTGAAGTGAATTTTACATTTATTTGTGTAACATACTAAGGGGCCGAAGGAATTCTTGACAGGTTTTTTCTCTTGTAGTTCCACCCCCAGCACCAAGAGGACGACATAGCGCCCTCTCAAACCATGTGTGGATACACCAGAATGCATACATACTTCTCTTTAAACAATGTTCATAGGAGGATTCCAATCATATAAGCTAATTTAAAGTAACAAGTGTGAACATTTGTTGCAAACTGTCTGGATTGTGGAGGCACATGTAGTGCTGCCTTGGGGGTAAGATTTGCCTTGGGGGTAAGATTTGAATTAAATAAGATTTGAATTAAATGTTGATAATGTCAGACCAGGTAGTCAAGAATTTCTCAGGTCCTTACTGTAGGTATTATGATGGTGATAAAGTAATAAAAAAGTGTTTTAAGTGAAAGCCCTTATATCAACAGAATTAGGGTTCAGGGTTTCAATAAACCAGTTATGAGTGGCAGGGCTTCTAAACTCTGAGGTTCAATAAAACAGAGATACAAATACATTAATACAAGTGGTTCTAGGATATAGAACACTTTTGAAAGATCTGACAGGCATATGACCAAATTCCAAGACCACAGAGTTCTGTGAATGAGAATATCAAATGCTTACTGAAAAAGAAGAGCAAATAAGAGAAAGCACCTTAATCAAACTCTCAGCATTGCATATGATTGGTAATCTTGGAGTGTAGTGCGAGTTGTAGGGAGAGGGGGAGTAGTTTGCTTTTTCACAATCACAATGGACATCAAGGCATCAGAAAGTAAAACTGAGCAAGATCACTAGCTTTGGCCCTAACAACCTTCTATAATCCATCATCACATCATTATTGAACAGTTGCATTATAAGCCTTACAACACAAATAGATTTTCACTGTCCTGGCGCCCCGCTGGTGGAATGAGCTTTCCACTGCTGTCATGACTGCAGAGTCACTACCAATCTTCCGCCGTAGATTGACGATCCATCTCTTCAGGCTACATCTTAACGGTCCCTCATAAAGACCTCTTCACCCCCACTACCCCCCTGTACAAGTTTTTCTCCTGTTAATAAAATAAAAATAAATGAAAAAAAAAAAAAATCCTTCTTATAGCTTTGTGACTGCCTATGGCCCCTGGTCTGAGCATTGATTACTTTATCTTATGATGACTGATGGATAGATGATTCACTTACTTAAACAAATGTATTTGTTTTAAGTCGCTTTGGATAAAGGCGTCTGCTAAATGCCATAAATGTAATATAAAATGTAGAACATGTAGTTGCCACGCACTCCAATTTCAGTGGCTGAGATGGCAATTGTCTTTGGTGCTTAATTACAACATCAGACAGCCACCACCCTGTTTGGACATGACTCAGCTCTCCACAGATGCACACTCACCCAGTTGCAACACAGGAAAAGAACTTTCAATTGAAGACTAGAATCCAGTTGACCCACTCTGTAACAGGTGGGATTTAGGAAGTAGTGGTGGAAAAGGACCTAGAGAAAAGTGCTAGAGATCCTTTTCCAGAAGAGCATATGAAGGAGATTCCCGTTCATTAGCACTGTACTGAAGCTGCACAAGTTAATGTAAACTGACTGAAATGTTAGACTGAATAGTTAAAAGTCTTAGACCCTTCGGCCATAATGAACAATAACCTTAAATTCAAGTCCTCTCTGTGAGATTGTAAAAAAAAAAAAAAAAAAAAAAAAAAAAAAAACTTAAGAGATTTCCCTCACATCTTTACAGGGAAAACATGTTACTAGTGTGCTTATCTTATGTATGGCAACAAAAAAATACATTTTTTGGTTTTATTTTACGTGTATCCTCTGAAGAGCAAAAATAAGTTGACACCTTGAAAAATATATGTTTACATTCATAGTGTTCTTGGGTACTTGTTTGTTGTTCCTTCTGTTAACAATTGAATGTACATATTTCATATTGTAAAATGTAGTTTTAAAGGACATACCTGTAAATATCCATGCTATTCAACTCCAGGTCTGGAGAGACGCTATGTTTGCAGGCTTCTGTTATTTCACTTAATCCTCAATCTCAGATTAATTACTGCATTTTAAATTATTGAGTACCGACCGATATAGAGTACCGATTCAATGAAGGGCTCAGCAGTCAGTCGACAACACACGTGTTTTTACAACACATATTTTTACGACAGTTTGAGTCATGGCATTGTATCAGTAAATAGCATTCCCTATCTCCGATTCCCGGTCCAGCATTGGATCGGTGCATCTCTATTAATTAGTATTGTGTCAACTTAATAATATTAAGTTAATATAAACAATAGAGGGACTGGTCTAATTAATCTGGATGGAGCCCTCCAGGATTTAAATCAAATAACATGGCATCTACCCTTCCTAACCCTGGATCTAAGCCTGCCTATGTCTGCTTGAGCTCATCTTTCTCAACATCTACATTGTATCTACACAGCCAAACCCAAATAGCTTGGTTTGAGAAAGATTTTGTCACATTTAGTCCATGTACCATATCTTACTTCTGTGGTCCCCGATCCTGGTCCAAGAGAACTAGAGAGGCTGCAGGCTGGTTTTGTGGAGTGTTGAAGGAGCATGAAGGATCAATTAATCAATATGATGTAGAGAACTGCCAAATCTGAGCATGAATCAGTTGCCAGTGCCACTTACCTTCTGCTCAACCACTTACCTCTGATCCAAGACCAGACACCCTGGAGACCAGGACCAAGAGTAAGGGGCAGGTATGGGCACAAATCAAATGCAAAAATCAGAGAAATGTTTATATACATAAGCAGTCACCGCTGCCTCATTGTCATTATAAAATGCAGCATCTCTCTCTAATTCTCTTGGCCAAACTTTTCCTTTTCTTCTTTCCATTCTTCTCTTTACTGTCTTCCATCTTTCTTGCACGGATTTCTCTCATGAGGTCAAAGAAGACCTGCAAAAACAATTTCAACAAGGTTTACCAATAAGTTTCATGCAACAACCAAAACATACTTCACTATATTTTCAGAATGGAGAAGAGCAAAGGACCAGACCAATGCTGTTCACAAAAGACAGAATAACCCTTGCTAGTAGATGCAGCCCACCTCAGATTGCCAAGCTTACCTTGTCAACATTGGCACGGGTCTTTGCAGAGGTCTCCACGTAACACACGCCCCACTGCTCGGAGCGCGCCTTGGCCTCTTCTGCGCTCACCTGCCGCCGGTCCTCCAAGTCAGACTTGTTCCCTACCAGGAGGAAGGGCACATTCTCATCCTCCTTCACCCGCAGGATCTGTTCCCTGCAAAGCACAGTGTGCTTAGAAGTTAGAACCCTAGTGTGCCTGCATGGTTACACCATGTCAAATAATGGATGTGTGCCTACAGTATGTGATGGCAGAAAAAGACTGCAGATTACTTTTTATTAATTACTTATGTCAGAGGCATAAGCTTTTACTTTTTAGGAATAACAGAACTTTTATTTTTTTATCCAACCTTCAACCATGCATGGAAATGACTAAAAACAATGTAGTAGGCATTCGGTGAATATGTATTAACTCATCATGAAAGACTAAAAGCAAGCATTTGGAGTTGAATGCTCAACCTTAAGTCTGCTGTTGCTGCAAATGACTCCAGTTCAGTGATGGAGAAGACGCAGAGGAAGCCCTCCCCACTGCGGAAGTAGTTGTCGCGAATGGCTGCATAGTCCTCTTGTCCAGCCGTGTCCAAGATGTCTATCTGCACCTCCTCCCCATCCAGAACCACCTTCTTTCTGTAGCTGTCTGCTTTGGTGGGTTCGTAGTCCTCAACAAACTAGGAGGTTGACATCACCAATGAGGAACCTCACAACATAGCCTACCACGTGAATTCATTACACTAAAGTCAATATGGCACTGCAAATTGGGGTTACGATGAGGCCTAGATAGTGGTCTCTAGAGACATGCAGGCCTACATTAAGAGAAAGTTTATAGACTAAACATCCCTTGTCCTGAAGAGAAGAAATAGGCCTTCTCACAATAGTAATTTACCTTGTCCCACAAAATACTATATGTTAATAGAATGAGCCTCAGGGAACACAACTAACCACAACTGACAAGTGTGCTCCATGGCATGGTTCTTTCTTACCTCGTCATACATAAACTGCAAAGTGAGGGCTGACTTGCCCACTCCACCACTTCCCACCATAATCACTTTGTGAAGGGCCAGAGAGTTCTGCCCCTTAGGTTTCGCAGCTGCCATGGCTATAGGTTAGAAGTGGTCAGAGTCTAAGGAGAGGAGGGGATTCGGGAAGGAGTTGGGAGGGGGAAGGAGGGTTAGGAAGGTAAGGCAGTGAGATTGGACAGCAGGCTCCCACTGTAGTGAGGGTCAGAATGAGTGTGGTCCCTGAAAAAAAGAAGAACAAAAACAATATAATTCACAGCACATGATATAAACCTAATTTGTGATTAGCTTAAATCTTTTCTCAACTCAACATTATGAAATAAAAACCACAAGGGGGCACTCTCATAACATGTATTTATTGTACAGGACTTAGGGCCTAGCTTGATCAATGACAATAGGCCGAGCCTAGGATGACAAGCAAGCAAGTTGTCCTCCACAACACATCAACAATGATTGTACAACACTTCACTTGTGCACACAAGATAGTGGCCACTGGCCAGTGTAGTGATGGAGAGAAACCAGGATGGCACCAAGGCAGACTGCACTTTGTTAGCTTGTTGAAATACTGATATACAAACTAGTCTACTATTGCAGTGAATACTTCAGAAAGAACCAATCTCCAGGAGCCAAGTTTCACAATAGGTCTATGGCAGTGGTGACACAGGGAACAAATAGGGAGTGGTTGTTTTGACTAAGCTAACAATGACTTTTACAGTTCAACTGTCACTTTAGCAGATAGCTGGGAAAACAGCAGCAAATTTGACACTATACACCAGTTTCTGATCAGACGATAGGCTATAAAGTAACAAACTAGCATAGCATCACAGATCAACTGTTCCTGGGAATTACAGACAGGCCTGTCAAACTCAACTTCCAATATGGCAACAGTTGATATAGCTACTGTAGTTAGCTACACTGAAATGTAACTAGTTTACCTCTAACGACACACCCAGCTGAATAACAAAGTCAACAGTTTGCTGGCCAATAAGCGACAAAGATAAGGATTAATGAGAATGAATAGTTACTAGCTATGTATCAGATATTGCAAAACAGCCATCACTCATAATTCGAGCTATTATTAATCAAGCTAACAAGTTAGTTAACAGGCTAACATTCACTGGATGGGAGGAAGAAAAGACTTTCATATTTTAGTAACAGTGCAATGGATTTATAGTCGAAAAATTGATTTGCATGCAAAATGACACCATATATTATGGAAGACAGGTCTCCACCGTCTCTGACGACATCCACTAGTAGGTGACTGGCTAGCAAGCAAGGTGGGGTAAAGACTGCTACTAGCTAGCATAGCCAGCTAGCCAAGTTAACCTGAAATACTATAGCAAATCAATGTTATGTCCAAAATCCATCAACTGAAACAAGCAAACATAGCTAACTAGATTTGTTAACTAATTTCAAGGTATAAGACAATGACCTTACCTTGGGATACCTTTTACGATGAAGGGAAGGCTTATAAATGTCAAGTGAATTAGACAATACAGTGTTTCCAGTCGTTGCTGCCTCGTTTGGACTTGTTCTTCGAAAGCGCCCTGACTAGTCCTATCTCCTGTGGACGCGGGGGGGTGTGCGTGAGGGTGGAGGAATCGTCATAGAATGTTTCGAACAATGTTGCAATTTTTTATATTATATCAATTAACACGATACATAGTAGCCCACAGTGAGCGACTCAGCATACTGTTTCTATCAAAATGATAATTTCTCAGATTATGTGTTAAAAAAAAAACGATCTCAGGCTTTTTGCATGGTATTTAGACAACAGCACGTGTTCTGTTGTGACACCGCAAGGAAGTGTTCACTACTGAGACTTGATGGAATTGAAGACAGCAGGTATAGGTCTAATAAGGAATAATTTCATTGAGAAGTCCTTTCAGACAATGATTTATGTTTTTAAATAGTTATCTTAAACTTTTTCCTGAGTTGCAATGGAATTGACCCCGACACTTGGAGTACATTTCGGTCTGTCCATGTTGTCTTTCTTGTTTGAAGTGTCAAATTAATGTTTCTCATCTCCCTCTTTTTAGTGGTTGAGAGCAAGATTATTTTTAACCTGCATTCAAAATATGCAGAGAAAACATGGAAAGAGACCTTTCAACTGGTTCGCAGATGTATGGTAAGCAATCACTGATTATGTAATGAGAGAATGAAAATCCTCAGCGTCATTTCTTACTTTGGAACTGGGGTTGTCTTACTTCACAGCTTGTCTCAAGAAATGTACAAATGCATCCGTGACTGTTCGAAATGCTTTCCAGATGTTGGGTTTAAGTAAGATTTCAGCAGGATTAGAGCTGTACCGAACTCACTATACAAACATGGTCCCTCATTCACTGGAGGCTTTTAATCACTGGAATGTGCCCATCCTGATCTGTCACCAACAGGAATAATTTCACCACACTTTCATTGTAACGGTTTCCTCCCTCCGAACTCGCCTGGGTACAGTCAGATCTACCATTTTGTTGGGCCACGAAACCTACCTCCCTTTTTTGGATGGAGAGGTATTTCATTGTGATCTTGTGCACACCCCATAACAACTTATTTGTATATACTTTATTTATTCTAATAATTAATTTACTGAATGCATATTCATAGATTTACTAACATTATTTCATACAAGGTATATGTTTCCTTCGGAAATGCCTACTTTGTAGACTGGCTTACTGGAATCTGATCTGATGTGATGATATGAGTGAGGTCATTTCATCCTGGAATCCTTGGCCACTGTCCAGTTGTACTCCATGGCTCATTATCAACTGTTCCTTCCCCTCCACTTTTCATCACCCAAGGGGAACTAGCATGAGATGGGCAATTAAAAGGAAATGAACTCAGTCCACTGTCCCCTGCAATTACTTTGTCAGGCCTGCCCCGGTCTTTCTGGTCATGTTGCTCCTTGCTCCCCTGCTTTTAAAATAAGTTTCCAATAGGTTTAAACTAAAATGCTTGTTTTGGCACGGCAGCCAGATAGGAAACACTACAATCCAATCATCCATCTTTGGAAATTGAGCTCCTATAGCACCTTTTAGATTTAGACATCAAAATGTGTAGTGTCAATTGTATACGACAGAATAGAAGAATAGAGCGAAGGGATGAGAAACAATTGGAATCCATAACAAAACTATGACATTGTATGCAGCTGTGCTATTCTGTCCTGTCTTGCCCTGTGCAGCTATGTGACTGCAGACTGGAAGAATTTCACGGACTGTACATTTAGGAGTGCACTGTCTTGGTGACTTAGTTTTGATTTGGTATGGGTGGAGCAGGGGGGTAGATGATTGTTGGGCCTCACTCAGAGGAAGTTTATCTTGGCAGCAGTTAGTCAGGGCCTGCGGCAGGAGGGGTTAGTGTTAGGCAGAGGCTGTGGTGGTTACTGGGCAGAGATGTGTGGTCCGGTCTGACGGGATAAGGCAGCTGGATCTGGGCCATGCAGATGTCGGCCATCAGTGATGCTCATTCTGAAGCTGAAGCACATCCAGCTTTTAAGTACTCTCCTGAGACTGGTTATCTAAGGCCCTCCGTAAACACTGATGTCAAAGTTTTCACTGCTTTCCTCAGGATACTTAAGACACATGAAATGTTTCTTTTTAACTGTATTTTACAGGACAAATCGAGAGGTGACAACAAACCGTGTGAACCATTGATTAGGTGTCTAAAAAGACTCCATGAAGCACTGAATGGTAAAGATTTGTACTCATTTGTGAATTATTAATGATTTATTTACCACATTAACTATCAGAGCTATCAAGGTTCAAAGTCTAATGCATATGGTACCAGGTATCAGTATTCAATTTTAGCTCCAGGTCTTTAATATATATGGTTTATCCAGTAAATATGGACACTTGAAGTGGTGTCCTTGTTTTGTTTTTCTTAATTCTGATAAAAAAAAAGAAATAATGTCCTCCATTCTCTTTCTGCTCTATAATGCCAGTGTCTTCTCTGAGTGCCATGGTATCCCGGTTGGAGATGATGGCCAAACAGAGAGGGTATAATACTTTTAATGTCAATATAATGCTTTCTTTTTGGACTGTTTTAGTAATTTCATGTCTAGACTCTGTATCCATCTACTGGACAATCAAAGGATTACTTTTGAATTTTCAAGACATTGCTGCATCTCTTGTCTTGATTTGAAATGGAGAAAATAAACACAAATACAAATAAACAAAATATCAAACTTGGACTTGATATTATGCATGGTCTTGACTTTATTTTTAATTATATAGCATCAAATAAAAATTATAGAAACATTAATAACTATACCTTCAAAGACACTGTGGTGTTTAGAAAGCCAGTTAAAGAGGTCTCTGTCTACATCCACATTTAGGACCCTTGACCTCTGCTATTCACAGGATGGCGTCCCACCTGAGCCCCACTGAGACCACCTGCTACCTCACAGCTGACATGTTCTACCTAGAGGTGCTGCTGCTGCCTGGTGGTGGGGTAGAGGATGTCAAAGTGGCCCAGCATGGAGAAGCCCCTGTGGTAGTAAACTGATAGTCTCTCCTTACATAAATTAATTTGATTGGTTCCAATTACTTCTGTGTTTCCTTACTTTAATGGTAATTTGTTTTGGTGTGTGTTTGTTACAGTCAAGTGAGTCACTTCTTCAACTGTTAAGGTACGAGGTAATACACCCACAGTCTGACAGTGAATCAAGTGAGGTCACCTAACACATTTCTTTAAAAATGCTATGGCAATGTTTTCACACTGCATATGGAACTGGTAATGAGTTTATTTTGGATGTAAGCATGTTCATTTTCCAAAGTTCTAACAAAATATGAACTTTTGAATCCTAAAACTGAAAGCCATCCTCAGATGACTCTCTTTATTATGGCACAGGTCAAAGAAGTTTGAAGAATTCTCAATTAAGCTGGAAGATCTTTTCTCGATGTACAACATACCTGGAGACAAGTACTGTCTGTTTAACAAACTTTGCATTTAGTATAATTTAACTATTGTTGTCATGAATCTAAGATATTATTTTGTAGTGAGGTCAAGATAAAGATATACACAGCACTGCAATACTTGGGAAAAGATCTACAGAAGATATCATATTTGCCTAGGTGAGTGAAATAGAATGAGTGCATTGTCTATAGGATGGACATCTGTCTCAGCTGTAAACAAACAACTTTAATTTGTGCACCCTACAAGTTGTTTGTCTCTCTTTCAGACCACTAAAGGACTGCAATCTTCACATGGACATGATTCTCAATGGCAGGATTGGCTATCTTACGACAGGGAAAGAAGGTGCAGTAGCAAATAGAGGAAACAGAATGACCAGAGAACACTTTTTTCATTGGCTTTAGCTGCTCTTCCACCCTCCATTACACTTATGTCACTTTATTTCCATTCTCCTCAGGTGTTCCAATGAGTATCCAGTTCTACATCAGCCCCTTTGACATCCTCCTGGAGATGTCAGATCCAGGTATAGAAACACATTGTAGCAGAAATCTTGTAGAAGCCAATGAACGACTGTAGTATTTTAATATTGGATTGCAGATAGGAAGAGTGTTGGCCAGCTGGCCCTGGTGTCAGTGGGGTCCAGTGACTCCACCCATAAGCTCCAGATGACGTCCCTGATCCCACAGCCACCCCAGCTTGATGCCCAGGGGTAACTATTGAGACTCTGGACAGGATATTGTGATCATCAGCTAGAGCTAGTATTGAGTTTGTATATGCTAACAGATGTGCTTTTACAGTCTCCCATTGTACAGTCCTCTTTGTGAGGTGCCCTGTGAGATTGTGCCTGCCTGCTTCCAGCTCAAACTACACCCTCCACTACCAATGCTCTCCTCCTTCATAGACAAGATCAGCCAAATTACAGGTTTGTAGAGGCATACAGTACTTTGACACTCCTACCAGTAAAATGTATGCCTAAGGTGAACTGAACTACAGGTGTTGATAAGTTGAACTTGTGTGTTATTTGTAAATGAACATATTGTGTTGCACTGTTATTCACAGTTGATTGGATATCATCTTTCTTGGTATCTGACTCAGCTCTGTTGTTTTATAGATGTTGCCATACCAGATGTTTACCTGCAGTGGGCGCCCTTTCTTCAGCTAATGATGAGGAGTTCATTGGGAGAAAAGAGTTGTGAGGAAATCTTGGATGACCAGGATGCCCACTTTCTAGTGGTTTGTAGATTGTTTAAACATGAGCAGGTTTTGAAGTGTAGCCCTGTTGTACATTTAACACTTCAAGATTGACATCACCATTCTACAACTGAGTTAGGTACCATTCAAGAGGCACATATTCGGAGTATGTTGATACACATTGGCATGGAATTCAGACCCATACACAGCAAATGACATATTAGGCAAGCTTACTTTTATACAACAGTCTGACAAAGTCCAAAGGTTTTGACACTGGCATTTCTTAGCCCCTCCCTGGTAAAGAGATGCACCAGTATGTCCTGCCAGGGGCTGCATGGGAAGCATCTGCTCTGAAGGGGGCGCTAGTGAGCAGCATTCCCTTCACCCACCCCGCCCATGTCCCTGCCCTCCTGGAGCTGCTCCGCCACCAGTGTGCCATCAACACTCTACTAGCCAGCTGTATCACCTCCCGCAGGCCCAGCCCAGGTCAGTGAACTCCCATCAAGATTGTAGTCCACCAAACCTACATTATTTACAGAATCATCATCAAATCATTGGAATCTACTCATGTGAAGTAGCCTACAGTAACAGTGTTTTTATATTGTAAATACATGTACTGCAGTGTATTTTACTGAACTAAATTCCTTTGATCAATAATCAATGAGTAATCATGAAATGGATATTGACATCTGATGACAACACGGCTGAGGTCAAGCTGTGCAAATCAGAAGCTTACACACACTCTCCAGCGATTTCCAACCTGGTAATGACGTTGTTGAATTCTTTAACAAAAACCCCTTCAGGTTCAGTGTGTGATCTCCACTGCGAAGTTCTTCCAGAGTCAGACACCAGCCTCTCGGTGACCTTTCACCTACCTGACAGTGGCGCTCTCGCTGTTTGTAAGTATTTGTGTTATGTAGAGTAGAGGGGTTGTTTTGGGAACCACTATATACATTCTACTCTATTCTACTCTTCCCTAGTATGGTATCTGAGTGGTGTATTTTTCCTGTCTGCAGTGCTGGTGAATGTAGCAGACTCTCGGCAGCTCACCTGTAGTCTGTTTGGGGAGGTTTTCGAGGAGCCATCTATGGACGAATACATCTCCAGAGTCCTAAAACGGTATTTCTTTTATTTTGATGAGGAGTTAATTGAGAGAAAATTACATATTAGCAAGCTTACTTTTACATAGTCTGACAAAGTCCAAAGGTTTTGACATTGACATTTTCTTAACCCCTTCCTCTGTGATTGGTAGAACCAGCTTTCTTGTACTAATTCAATATTTACTCAAAAGTTAGAATATGTAGTTGTGCAGCATCTGTTTTCTTTTATGATTCAGATGCATGTCTATTCCTGTGACCATGAGGGCATTGAATGGAAGGCTGGCCAAAATGATCCCTGCCGCAACTCTACCTGATTTCCACCCCACCATACCTACTGATGATGCCATCCCTACTCTTCCTCCTCTCCCCATGCCCTGTGAGACTGACTGCCCTAGTGTTCCTGCCCTTGAGTCCAATGGCATCCACACTGCCACCTTGCCTACGACCATGTTTTCCCAGAATACAACAGGGCTGAACGCCACCCCAACGGACTCAGCCTCAGCCTACTGTCTAATGTCTGTAGCCTCAACCCAGCCTGTTCCTGAACTCAATACAAACCCTCCTTCCAACCCTTACCCCTGTGCCACTGTGGGTGTTTATTCACATTGGCTAGCCAATAACCATCTCCCAGAACTAATCTAAGAGTCAAAATGTGTTGCGTGTGAAGCCATAAGGGTGCAGGTTAAGAGCTTTTTAAATGACAGCTTTATTTTTTCAAACTACTGAATAAAATAAATCTTTCAAGCAAATAGTTTTTTTTTTTCTACATCACATCAAGCCTTTAAACTGTAATTATATTAATATAAAGTAATTCTTATGCCTATAATTGTCACTGGCAAAAAACTGTTTTCGCAAATAATCAAGCTTTTAGTCCTAATTACTTAGTGGGTTTCAGACACCAGTGTGTGAATATTTTTAATAACACATTCTCCGTCAGACCTATACAAGTAGTTGTATGCCTTCATAAACAGCAATTAAACATTCATAAACTGTAATGATAGAAGACAGTATACTGTCAGAATCATTTAGTACCCCACTAGGTTATATAATAGATGATTATGTTTTTCAACTGATGTTTTTCAGGCTCCCAATATCGATCAAATTATCGTGAATTGTACTTTCCACTTTTGATAGTATCATTGTTTGCACTAAATTGCTTGTAAAATGAAATTACTTTATACCTTTATAATGTGTACAGTAAATTTCTCATACAACTCCTTTTACTCTACCAATTATTGTCGGTGGAGGTCATATTGGTATTGACTCTCAGACTTGAGGGCTGGTTAGCTAGCACATTTTATTGGGTTGGCTGTAGATGTTTTTATTGTTAATTCACCTTTCACGCTTGCACGCAGGTTTGCGTCAGGAAAACTCTTAAATGCAGGATGTAGAACACATTCTTGGTGTGCATTCCAGTGCGGTAGAAACGTTTTGCTGTAAAAGGTTTCGGGGCTTGGCATTTGACCCCTTTCAGACAGCCAAAAATCCAGTTGATTGGTACCATGCGAGCCAATCAAACTCTGTAAAAGAATATCATGCAACTTTGAGCACAATCTTTTCCCAAGAAAATGTCTTAAACTGGTATTCAACACGCTACCAGCTGCATCACCAGTGAACTTGAAGAAGATGTGTATTTCCTGGTCAGATGAAATGGAGATAAGATGAACGTCAGATCAGGGGTGGCTTAACATTTTCCAGGTTAAAACTAGACTTCAATATATATTGTGTCATTAATATCACTAAGAGCTACAATAGCACTTACCTAGAAAAGTAACTGAGAGGAAGTGCATTATTCTCCAGCATTATGTATTTCTGTTAGATACTGTAAATCATGTTTCAGGAACAATGCTGCATAAACCACACCCATATGTGTATTTCCTTGAGAAGTACATGGATGTTGGAGTACTTGTATGTAGTTGTGTAAAACAATCATGCACCTTTTCCCATTGTCAGTGCGACACAAAGGCCATGGGACGTGATACCAAAAGGAAGTTCAAGGACCTTTTGGATGATAAAAATACCATAGCTTGCTCTTTCCGATTCCTGTTGTTTAAACATGTTCACAGGAGAATATTTCCAATAATAGTGTCATATTATCGCCCATTATATGCACAGGAAACCGTTTCTCATTTGAAGAGTCTGGCCAAATACGGTTGCCACTTGAATGGGGTCCAATTATTTTTAGTGATCCAGGGAATGCATAAGGGGGTACTGGTGGGGGAAATTATTCCCATTGCATTCACACAGGCTACAGTATTAAGAACTGTGTTGGCAATTACGTTAACTCATGTGGCCTATCTATGCATGGTCCTTTTATGATTCTTATTGTATCAGTTAAATGGCATAAACCCAGTTATTGTGTGTGACATCAGTGTAATAATCAGTATAATAATGTTCATCTCATGTATTCAAATTGTGTATGCAAGACCAATTATCACATTCTGTAGCTTTAAGCAAGTAATCTTGCTCAGTTTTTGTGGTGTTGGAATTTCTGAACATAATGTATATTCTTACTTACATTAATCAGACTACATGAATGTGTTACTGTCTGTATACTGCGCACTGTGAATGGTACCTCACATCTCCATCACTGCTTCCATAAAGTCCGCGGTCTCTTTAAATCTGGACTAGTTCAGCGCGTCTTCCCCTTAGATTGTCAAAACTTTCTGGGTATAGTCTTGGCCGCCTCGATGACTGCACGCAACCTGATCAGCAGCTGGATACCATTTAGAGCTTTTAAAACTGTATTTTTTTAAACTACCCTAAAACTGGAATATTGTGACCGATGCAGCCACGAAAAAATCCTGGAATTAAACACTGTTTCGATTGAGAGTACCCACCTTTTTGAAGAATTGTCTGGTTTGCGTAATGTTGAGACGTTCTCTGTACCCGTTCAACATCTGGATTAACCATTTGAAGTCAGCGGTCTCTCAAACAATTATTTGTGAAATTCATTTGAAACTATAATGTTTGGATTGACAGGATTATCCTGGAATTCCGCCTATTTGGATACCGCTGAGTTTTGCACGTAGATTATGCATTCTTTAGGATGGGTGCGAACAATGGGAAACAGTATGGAAGCGAGGGTAAGTATTTGGAATGCCCAGTCATTTCATTTCTCTCCTCCGACTTCCCTCCCTCCATTTCCATACTTTCAAGCACACTTAGATTGTTTTAGATCTAAAGATGATCTGTTATGAAGGTTACACTGTTTTCTGTGTTAATACTAGTTACCAAACCTTTGTTTATGAGTGTTATTTCTCCAACGAACGCTTTTACGCAGTTGATAAAATTGTTCTACATGCAAAAGCGGCCTGTCAAACAAGACGGTCATCATGAGGACCACTCCTTCTTTGATGAAGCTAGAAGAGCACTAACAATAGTGTTACCTTGCTTTTGGTGATACATGAAATGGCAATGACACATTATTTAATGCACGGGCATGTAGCATCTACAGGTGAGGATTTACATCCGTCATTACCTACCAATGACTGCTGAGACCCAGATGTTTAGCCTAGGGTCCACTGCGAAAGACAAATAGAGAGTGAGCAAATACATGAATCACATTGCTCTTTTGGTCATTAGTTGACATACAATGTTGTCCTGCAGCATACACATTTGACCTACAATGTTGTCATGTCTGTCCAAAATTTCAATACACAATTCCCTCATCAAATAACCTCCCTTGGTTAGACTGCCTTTTTCTGGCAAATCATATACTTCAAATAGTCATCTAATCTCTTACTGGGGCCAAAAAATGCAGATGTATGGCTCTTCTAAGACTGTTGATAAACATATTCACTATTGACTTAGTTAAAGCTGTGTTAAGGGGTGCTCAGTGGCGTAGCACACTAAGGCGCATACCATATCGCAAGGTCCCTGGTTTGATTCCGGCCATCGACATATCCTGCATGTCATCCCTCCTCTCTCACCCATCCTTCCTGTCAATCTCTACTATCTCTATCCCAATAAAGCAGAAATGCCCTAAAAATATATTTAAAAATAAATAAAAGTTTTCTTTAAGAAATTTGGGACCTCAGCTATGAAGATGTGTGAGGTTCTTCCATGTTCAGTCCTGAATGTATCCTCATGGTACTGGTACTCGTCACATCACTTCTGCTGAGTTCAGCACCTCAGGCCCATTGGCCTCTCCCTCAGATTTAATGGACCTTTTTATTGAACAAGTTGTGGCTCACTCCTTATGTAAATATATATATATTTGTTTCAGCAGCCATCATGGTTCATTTGGGATAGAGTCAGCTTTAAGACTACTTGGGTGGCATAGGATTCATAAATACTGTATGTTATGGTAATTCACTGTGAATGATGGCACACACATTCATATACCTTTATCCATAATATGCATAGCATAAGAAGCTGCAATGACAATTGGCAAAATGTGTAATTAAGTATTAATAACAATGTAATTATCTGGAGATAATCAAATGTCAATACATTGATATGCTTTATTAAGAGTGTTTTCTGTCTGTGAACACATCTGTTTTTAAGTCTGTTGGCCACATTATAAATCACAATTAGGTGACTAACATGGAGCAGAGTTCTCCGAACACATTATATAAGCACAAGATGGGAAGCAGGAGCTTTTTGAAAAGTTGTTTTCCAGAAATGTCAACAAGAAAGTCTCAGGCCCCTTTCACAGCTCTACTTCCTCTGAATGTGTCAGCGGCGCTCTGAGGTTTCCTCCAAGGAGAAGAGTGCTGCCATCGGCAAAATGTGTATAACCCATATTGTCTGCTGCAGGTTATGCTTGTCCTGTGTTAACACTTGTGTTCTCTACAAGTGTCAGCAAAGAGAGGGACGCGAGCTATAGACCACACTCAAGACTGATGACTGAATGAACACAGATATTTTCATCTGCATAGTGCTCTACAATGAGGTTGTGACTCACTTTCGTGGACTGTAGTGGAAGCTATAGCAGATGTGCCGGCTCAATGATGTCACCACAACATGCCGTCGGCATCATATTGCAGTTTGAGGGTGAAAGAGATGAATCTCATATGAGTTGCATTATGCCTCTAAAACAGTTGTAGTGTGTAAGTGTGTTTGCCAGCGCACTAGCGTGTGTGTAGGTGGGAGGGGAGAAGTTGAGCTTGAAAATTGCTAGTCTGGTGAGCTACTTGGTTTAAGTGTAGCCATTATGAATGAGGTGCTAAGAAGCGTTGCCTCTCTGAAAAGCTAAGCTGTGTTCTGGGGGATCATTTTAGCATTCCTACAACTCCCATACTTTACTTTTACAGCATTCATGTGCTGTATATCACATTTCTTTGGTGTTGTCTAGTCTATGTAGATGACTGTCCTTGATGTGCGTGTAAGTATGTATACATAGGCATGTTGTGTGGGTCGGGCTGTTTGGGAATACCTCAGAGCGTCTCACGCTGGGTGACCTCCCCTCAGCGAAGCCACAAAGCTGCATTTATGATCTGACGGTGGAATGAAGTGCAATAAACAGCCGCTCCCCCAACAACCCTCGGCCCTCCACTGGAATGGAGCCGAAGGGAGAGAGAGAGATTGTGACATCAGCAGAGAAGAAAACATTGAGAAAAAGCATCCCCCACAACCCTCTGGACTGAGCTTACAGTGTTCTGTCAGACTGCATATAATAATAATTATTATTATAATAATAATAATAATAATAATGGATTTATTTTGTATAGTGCTTTTCTCAGTACTCAAAGACACTACATTCCATGGAGAGAACAAGAATATATAGATAAATAAAAAGTAAAACAAAAGCACAGTCAGTAAAAACAACAATACAAATAGTTAAAGGTTAAAAAAGATGTATCAATAATATACAATAATAATAATAATAATAACAACAACAACAATGATAATGATATCAAGATGATATCATTAACAATAAAACTATAATAACAATAACTTGACAATAAAATAATAACTGGACAAATGGATGTTCCTTTACTTCTGTATATACATCTAGTTATTTAACACTCTTTATAGAGCAGACAACACATCAGGCGTTTTTGCAAGCGCTACATGAGCCATGAGGAAGCATACTGTGGAGGACACATGTAACTGCAATTGCAGATCAAATACAGTGATTACTCATAGTCATATCCCCCTGAGACATGAGTGTTTCCCCTCTCTGTTCAGCTTTCATGGAAGCAGAGGTCAAAGGGGACTTGTTGGAGACTGTATTCCTATTCCAAACGTAAGAGGGGACACTTTCCCATAGGAAGCAACACTGGGATTGAACCCATGCCAAGGCTAACTATCCATCTAAGATTAAGGGAAGTAAAAGTAATGAAAGGGATATGGGTTTTCTGTTTGCATAGAACATCATACCTCTCTACCTCAGCTTGCTAAAAACCTTCTCCCAATATATCTCATATAGGCCTCCTAAGATGGATGTGATGAAATGTTTTCCAGGAGTGAAAGTGTGCTTGTTCTCAAAACAGTCCATCTTATTACTGTTTTTCCTGATTATAATGTCTTGATTGTTCCTGATTTGTTTCCTTCTACATAGGTAAAGGGAGCTCCAGTATCTCCTCTGACATTAGTTCGAGTACGGATCACACACCGACTAAAGCTCCAAAAAATGTGGCTACCACCGAAGGTAAGGCATCTGGTGCTCATTATTCAACCCAACTGCCCCCCCTTCTCTCCCTTCCTTTCCCCTTTTTGTAATACTGCCTATTTTTGGGAGAAACCTGTGTGTTCCTGGGATAACCCTAAATTGAAAACAAACTCACGGCTCCCATCAGAACTAAGAAGCCGAAGGCTTTTCTTGTGCTTTGTTTAAAAACTCTTGCCTCCTCGAAGAGGAAGAATGCTTGTCCAAGCTGTGGTAATATCAGAGCTAGTGTTGCCAATGATAGAGAGAGAAAGAGAGAGAGAGAGAGAGTAGGCCGATTGGAAACTCAGAACTGTATTGAGCTGTTTCAGAATTATTTTTGAATAATAAACCTTGTATATCCAACAATATGTGTGTGATGCAGCATCTCAGTAACTAATAAGAACAGCTTCCAGATTTTTGTACTGTTTGTTTGTTTGGTCTTCGATAACTACTTTCAATATTGTGGCTCTAATTTAAGGATATTCAATGCTAGCAAGAACTGCTTATACTCAAGCATTGCTCTGGCATTTTCCAACAAGTGTATGTCAGCCCTGAAACATATAACAGATGTCTTTCACAAGGTCTGTCAATAATTGTTTGTGACAATCTGTCAATCATGTCAATCAATGTCAATCAACAAAGTGATTGCTGGAGTTTTTAGAAAGACATTTATAGAAAATGTATTTCTTATGACTCTACTCAGCGTCAACTGAGCTTCAATTTTCTCAATCCCATCATAGTCAAAGGTCAGACTGTTTTCAGAACTGAAAATCCCACATGCCATATGCGGCTAAACCCAACTTAATCATCTACATACAGTATAGCAACACACACACACACGTACACACACGTACACACACACACACACACACACACACACACACACACACACACACACACACACACATTCTCTCACTCTCTCTTATTCAATCTTTTTTTATTTTGGATGTTTGCTTTGAGAGCTAGAAACGAAGTATTTCTGTGGGGTTGGGCTACCCACAAGAAAACAAACACATGGTCTACCCTGCACTTCTGTCTGTCACTCAGTCATACATTTCAAGGTGTTGCTGAGGGACAATAGAAGATAATGGAAAGAGGAATACTTCACTGTGACACTTTATATTACATCATATGTAATTTTGGTTTCATGCAAAAAGGTCCATGAATGTGTATGTTTAGTTAAGACACCTGTCAGTTTGAAAAACTGTCTCTGTTTTGGACTGCTTACTGGCCAAACCAAGTCCGCTCTCTTGTCTCCACAGGGAGTCAGATCACTTCATGTTCCTGTTATCAACAATCTAATTAATTATTGCTGAACTGTAACAAGACAATCCCAAAAGTAAGGTTGAGTCTGCTCACAGACTGAGTTCAGACAAGGCAGTGTATTGTTTCTCTCCAAGCTCTCTGAGCCCTGACAGAAATGCTGACTCACTAGGATCTATCCACGGAGGAGCTCCTGGAACACCAGACTGGTGTATTATGGGTAAATTGATAATTGAGCTTCATGTGTCTGCTCTGAGAACAACCTGTGCAAGAGTGTATGCCGCGGTCGGTGGCTGCCCGACCATAATTCCCCTCCTGTCTTATGACAGAAATTGTTATTTTTTTCTGCCTGCTAAGTGGGAGTAATTACATGGTCTGGGACCACTACAACCACAGTCCCCCCCCCACGCGCACCCCCCCCCCCCACGCCACACTGCACTCCACTCCACTCCACTCCACCCCACCCCACACAGCCCTATGGCCCGTTAAACTAATCAGGATGTAGTCTGAGTCTGCACACCATCACGCACTAGGAGCACGCTCACTTCTGGATGCAGAGCCCATCACATTGTTTGGCCAGTCACTAAGCACCAATCAGAATCAGAGTACTCCCAAACTAGCCGAACGGGAGTTGATGGCCTCTAGGTGAACAAAACTGCTAAAGTTAGCGTTCAGTAGCAGTACTGTAAGTGTAATTCCATAATTGTGACTCTCTCACATTGTGTGGAATCATCGTGGTGGTGGCCCAAAGACAAAGTAGTGAAGCGGTGTTATATTAATTAGGAAGAGCATATTGCATCAGTCTTTGGGTTGGAAAGTAGGCCATTGTCACTCCTCACTGCACATTTGGATGCTAACTAAGAGGTGATGTCACCATAGTGGTGGGGAGTATAAGAGGGACTTGAAATTTGTTAATTCTGTTGGCTTGTCTTTAACCTGCATCAAGCCGCTTTTTTATTTTACCGGTTGGGCAGATATACATCTTTAAGTCACCCATGTTTTTCCACGTGAAGAAGAGGTAGAGTTATACCCCTTTCCCATAAAGCCAAAAAGCTAGTTGTTGGGGCATTGCCATTTGATGAAGTCATACAATATTATTTTGGCAATGTGTCTTCTTTATTGCAATGAAGGAGAGCTTGTGGGCTCTACCAGCTGACCTGCTTATGAGCTACAGACTGTAGGCCACATTCCTCCAGTGGGTTGAGGTTCAACACACACAGCATGGGTTAAACTTTGGCCCTGGGGCGTCTGGGCCTGGAGGGGTTTTCTTTGGCAGGATTGTACTCAGGGGTACATGAGGAATGTGGCTCCACCATAGAAATAGAATGTGTAGAATGGGCAAACACCTCGTCCGTAAATGTTTTTTTGTTTTTTTTATCTTGCAACAGTGGCTGTATTGTGAGACTATGTCTAGAGAAGTGAGAATTGAAAAGAAAAAAAATACTCAGTCAGCATTGTATCAGGTCTTTACATTTACTGATAAGAGAGAGATTCACTGGAAAGTTGACCATATCAAAGCTGTGCTTCTGTTCTGTATTATGTGACCCCAAACCTACCAGCAATTTGTTATGTTATGGCACCAGGAAGGTAACATAGAAACAGTAAATCGTGGGAACAATACACATGCCTGCTTCCTTCCTGTCTGCCAAGGAACAAAGGAAAAGTGAGAACAGTGTGTGGGGAAACTTATCCATGGCTCTTGTACTACAGAACATGTTAAGGAGGTATTTTATGTGAACTTTTGGTCCATAAACAGTTGGATGATTCTTTTATTCAATTCCGTGTCTGATATCAAACCCAATTTACCCAGCATAATACCTTTATTATTACATTTTATATCAGACTCATCGTTGCATCTCAATGGTGACACATGGTAATTCAATAACTCATAGAGGACTGTTATGGACCAATTGGTTCAAATCCAATAACAGGAATGTCTCATCCACATAAGTATCCACATGGAGTATTCCCACGTGACTGGTCTGAGGTCAGTGGGTGGGTCAGCAGTGCAGTCTAAACAGTGCACAGTAGAAAACGCTCCTGTCTCCAAGATGTTAATATTTTGACCCTCCCAAGGGCGATAAATTCCCCTGAATTCCATCTGTTTGTAAACTAGACTCATACTCTCATGATCCATTTATTTTGCATGCTCAAGTAAATATATATGAGCTATGTCAATGTTTATTTTCCCCCTGCCAAATATGAAATGTAGCATGAGGGGATGTTTGTCTGTAATCAGGAACAACACTACTATTTATATCAAATGAGGACCCAACACCCTCACATATTATGTTTGCAAGACTCATTAAGGGAGTGTTTTTCATAAACAATAGTTATCATCAAAACCTTCTATTTTTCAGTACACAGGTCATAAATATCTCAGATCATTTATCTGCAATCGTGAGGGTCTTCTTAACCAAACAATAACACAGATGTATGACAAACGTCACACTGATGTGGTAGTATTTTTCAGAGCGTTGGTAGGACGTTTCTGCCGCACTGAAGGAGCCGGTCTAGCCGTCATTTGTCCTCAGCATGACAGCTGTGTTGAGAGGTGCTCAACCAGGCCGAGTGGTTTGTTTAGAGGAGGAAGCCCCACTGTTTCTGGAGGGAAATGTCTGGCAAGTGCCAGACTATCAGCCTTCCAGATCCTGACCTGATGTTTGACTGCTTGTGGTGGATTACGAGGAGCTGTGTTTGAGGTTACTCTACGTCTGCTGAAAACTTAAGAGGTTAAAAACCAATGTGTACAGTATGACAGCTCCTCTGCAAGGGGTAGTATACCTGATCCCAGCTTGCAGTATAGAAGTACTGAGAGAGAACATTCTCGTTCTCAGGTACATATTATCAGATACTCTCCAAAGTGCAAACAGAGCACATGTTGACATTTAGTCGCATGTTAATAGCAAAACTAGATAATAAAAATTACATTTTGAATACACCAGTGGTTTCAGTTATTGTTAGAGGTTCTGTCGATGGAAGAATGAATGGTATTAGAATTCTTCCACTGCAAGAATGAATGGTATTAGTCAACAGACAATTGAGGCCTGGACTGACCTCAGGGTGTATTCAGAATGTGTGTAGTTTGGTTCGTTTGATTGTTCAGACTTGTAAAATGATGTGCACTTGTTGCATTTCAGAATGTTCAGTGCGACGAGCTTGGAGTAATTGTAGGCTACAGTTGCTACAGTGAACAGGAAGTTTAGCTACAACTTCATATTGCTTCATAAGTAAACCAAACTTGTCACGAAATGTCTGTCAGTCAGAGCATCATCAAAGAGGCGATTATACGGGTTGATGAAAACAAGCATTGTGATTGGCCGAGAAGCGTTCTAAGCCGAGATTTAATAACAATAATTAATTAAATCACCACTTATGATATTCCTACAACGCAGTAGATTTGTTTATATGTGATTTTGAAATGAATATCTTTGTTTTTATAGGGTTTCTGATTTGTGTAAGAATCAATTACACACTGTGTGGATCAGGTTGTCATTACAAACTGAACAAATGGAGAGGAACAAAACTGCTCAGGAATGCTACCCTGAGGCCCGGTGATACTTACAAACATCTACAAAGTTGAATGGCGAAGAGGAAAAAGCACAGTCGATGGGACAACATCATCTCAGTCACTCTACAAAATTGGTGTATAACCAAGTGGCCAAAAAGAATCCCTTATTGGAAAATAATCCTCATATCTATAATTGTGTTTGCAACAATGATTTCAAGTGATACAGCAAAGAAAGTGGCTGGAAATGTGTTTATTTGGTTTGACTACAAAGCATTAAGTTTAGTAAAAATCCAGCACTTGCAATGCAGTTTCCGCATCATCCCTCGTGTGAAGAATAGTGGTAGCTGCATCATGTTATGGGTATGTCTGTCACTGGCAGGGACTGGGGAGTTTGTCAGGATCAAGAGAAAATTGAGTTGGTAGTGACATCCTAATCTACAAAGTGTGTAATTGATTCCTATGCAAACCAGAGACTATAAAAACAAAATATATACTTTCCGAAATCACATAAACCTTGAACTCAAAAGATGGACTCAATTCAACTTGTTGAGTGACTTGTTGAAGACATTTTTGCATTTTAGCTAATTTTAAGAGTGTCATAGCAAAGGGTCTGAATACTTATGTACATGAGGTATTTCTGTATTTCAATTTTAATACATTTGCAAACATTTCTAAAAATGTGTTTTCGCTTCGTATTGTGTGGACTGATGGCAAAAATCCATTTTAAATGGATTTTACAAAATTTTACAAAATGTGGAAAAAGTGAAGGGGTCTGAATATTTATTTATATATAGTACTAGTAGTATATAGTACTATCTTTATTTAACTTCTAGCAATGGTCATTTTCACCAAAAAAATCGTGACATTTTGAGAGTGCCTTTTATACTGTAGGTAGTGTGATTTGTTGCACCTTTGTGTTTTGAGTCACAGAGAAAGAAAACCACTCCATGCAGCACTCTCAGCAGTCTCTCTGTTGTCTTTGCTCCTGTCCTCTTGTGACTCTCATAGTCAGGACATTTGAGCACAGACACAGAAAAGGGCTGCAGAGATTGTGAAAGAAAAAGAAAACAAGAGAACATTGTTTACTCAAGGAGGAGGGGAAGGAAAGCAATTGAGCCATCTTCCATCTCATAACTCTTCTCTGATTACTGCTTAGTCCTCTCATTCTGTCTCTGAAAGGCGAGGCAGCACATAGTCCCAATTGTCTGAATGCAGTTTGAGTTTGAGTTTGAGTTTGAGTTTCTCCTTCGGAATTCCACTTTTCAGTATTATAACTGGAGCATGTTCGACAGGAGTTGGGAAGGACGCCATTTGGCTGAGAAATATGCCTGCTTGTAAGATTTTGGCCCAGGAGTGAGGTTTTGGCTCACATGCACCTGGATCTATGTGATTTTGTTAGCCAGTATGACATCAGATGTGGTTAGAGAGCTCTACCTTGCACTGGTTGAACTGACACACTGGACTTATCTGCTCCATTCGCTCAGTGGTTCGTCTTATTACGCAATAGAGAAAGTGACAGCTGTGGCTGAGGCAACTGCAACATGTGGATGAGATGAATTTTAAAACCATATCCTGTTGTAATGCCAACATAGGAGACATGCAGCATTGCAACCCCCAAGCTTCCCACATCCCCTACTCTGTGGTACTGAGACCACATGATATACTGTAGTTGACAAAGTCCGCTACATTTGCTCCTCATCATAACTCAATCAACCCCATAGGCTAGTGTGGGTTTCTCTAATCCTGTGTGATCTGCTATGCTGCTATATGTTGCAGTCCGAGGAGGGCTAATGTCATCCTGCTTAGCCATTTACCATGGCCATCACTCTACACCTGCTGTCCACACTGCCGCTAAACCATAGGTCCCTTAGTCTATCATACCACACCTCAACAACACTCAGTGTCCAGAAGCAGCACTTCCCCTATTCCCTTTTTGATATCCTGATTTAGCAACCTGTAAATGTTGTATTACCTTATTATGTTTCACAGTCGATGCTTCATAGGAGACTGGATCAGTTCTGGCCCCTCACGCCAAATTGCTTTTGGAGCCCAGAATGTCATCTCCGTTCAGGGGAATTAGTGCTGTGATGAATAGACACACAATGGCTCCTCTCTGAGGGAGAAGGAGTTTGAGCAGATCAAGCCCAGGTTTGGCTGTCGGATGTCTGAGCGTCTGCAGTCCTCCTTGCTGAAGATTTACGAAGTGAGGAGAGGAGATGGGGGGGGGGGGGGTATTGTGTGTCCTTGGAGCAGACAGTGAGGCCTTTCGGAGGCCGAGAGAGCACTGAGGATATTGGTGTTGTTTTTGGGGCCAGGAGACACAAAGAGTAGTACTGCACATGCTCAGAGAGAGGTTAGCTGCATGTGAGAGACCCATTCTGGTCTCGTGGAGGCGGGTGTTACAGGGGAGTGGTGAGTTTGGAACTCCCACAGTTTCCTACCTTAGTATAGGCGTTGTAAGCGAAGTGCCAGGCCCCATTGTACTCTGGTTTGTCTGATGACGTAACTCCTTCCTGTAGTGAAGGCCTTGTTGATAGCCAAGCTGCTGCACTGCACTCTAATCTCAGCTTCCGCTGACTCAATAAAACATGGGATAGGCTCTGTTATTGTACCCCAACTCCCACCACACTAGACCCTTATTGGGAGACACTGCTTCAAAAATAGATACTATAAAAGTCAGTTGTGTCGAAAAGGCCCACAAAACCAATGTTTTTTGGGGTTTTGATATATGAGATCCAATGTTGTCCTTTGTATTAACAACAGAGTACGTCGTTGCACTATGGATATTTTTCTGTCACTCTCAATTCAGCAAAATCATCCTACAGTAGACCTACACACTGCTTGGCTGCTGGTTTCAACATCTGAAACCATATGGCATTTCTTATTAGGTGACACTTTCTTTGCAATACATTTTTCCGATGTTGATTTTAAATAGAGACTTGACATTGTCCTGTCCACTGTCAGTTAGGATTTAGAAATGAGTGTCACTGACTTTCTCACATACCCCACCCTGCACCCCCACCCCCTTTGGCAGGATCAGGGCCGCAGTGGAAAAGGCTGATGGGAAGCCTGATGTCATAGGACTAATGGCATTGAGGTAAAGGCAGTATTAGCCCACTGGCTCTAGCCAGAGTCTTTGCAGGCCTTGCAGTACTATGAGTTATTGGGAAGAGTACTCCTGGTTTATTACTGGACTGCGTCGAGGTCTGGACTGACCCTGCCTGTGCACTTGTCTCAAGCTTTGAGAAAGTCTGCAGCCCCCTTTGCCAACTTATCTTCACTCTCTCTCTCTTTTCTTCCTGTCTCTCTGCTTTCCGTGTATTATGAATTTTCAGTGCTCATTTACGTATGACAAAGACACGTTCTCCTTCAAGGGCAAATCAAGTTTCTATCCATCTAGTATCTCTTATTCATCTCTCTTTCTCTCTGACTCTTAATCTCCTTTTGTGCATGTCTTCAAAATGTGACTAACCTCTGTTGAATTTACGATTTGCCCACAGTGTCCAGCTGGTCCTCCTTATCATGTCTCTGTTCTGAATGCAGCGATCATTCTAATTGATTTATATTAGAGTTCTGGTTTCAAAGGGTGCCCCACATGTGTCACAGAAGTTTGGTTGGCTTTTCGCTAATGGGATCCTGCTGAGGAGTCCAGAGCTCTTCAGTGGATCATCAATGGTTTGGGCATTGCTGGCGAAATATTTCAGCTGAATATGCCTTGCTGTGATTACACACTCGAAATGCATAAGTTGCTCTTTCATTTCCCCCCCTTTTGCCCCCCCCCTCCCCCGTGCAAGTGCCTGTAAAGACCAGATGTTTAACTGTTTTCTCTGTCTGATATCTCAAACTAAAGGAATCTTCCACCATATGCTCTCACTGTAGGTTCATGTGAAGTTTAATCATCGTATGAGGTTTGTCCTCTTAATTACAGGTTTGCATGTGATACAGAGACATGGAACATTATTGCACTGGTGAACTAATGAGTTCATTTAAATGAATTGTGAAAAGATGGATGCTGTGCAGAGAGAGGGTTCCGGAACAAACATAAGCCAATTGCATTAGGAACATTTGTGGTACCACAAATAAAATGGAATGATCAATATTTTTCCAAGACATGTTTTTCCTGTATAACCTAGATGAGTGTTCATGTTTAAAATAATTTGTTTTGGCTGGATCTTCATGTGATGTCTGTCCGATGTTTGTCTGCATACTTGTGTATGTCTAGAGTTTTGGTTGTTTTATTGGCCCAGGGCACTGGTTTTCAGAAGAATAATGATGGACATGGACTGTCACATGCATTGGCTGCATGTTTTTCTTAACACAGTATAGGTTTGTCTCATCCTTGGGATTGAAGTTAAGGTCTTTGAACACACTTCCAGGATCTATTCCTTACGACGCATAGAACCACAGAGGAAAGTTCAACTTTTATAAGTCATGCTCTGGCTACCGAGGCTTGACTGATGCCGACGTTGGAGTCAACAGCTTCTCGTAAAACTCTGTTTTCAATCAGAGTTACGAAATGATCAGAACTGCTGAGGTTTTAGTTTCCTCTGCAAACAGTAGTGGGTCTTGTGTAGTGAGGGTTTAAATCTCAGTACTGCTCTGCTAAGAACAGATTTCATATATTAATCACCACCTTGCACTGCATCAGTGGTAACTTTTGTAGGCAGATATGTACAGTATCTAAAAACAATAGCTCAATCAACCAGCTGACATAGCCAACATGTTATTAGATACTCCTTTCTCTCTTAGGAGACTCCATCCTTTGAGTATCCATCATTCACAGTAGTATTCCACACAAAAGAAACCCAGGTGCTTATTCTCAAAATGGAGTGAAACAAAACAAATGAGCTGTCTTCGTTTAACTTTTCCCACCAGCTGTGTGAAAGCGTGGATGGGAGCGATGGGGAAATGTAGCCTAATTAACAGCACTGTGATTCTCTGGGCTTGGAACGGTCTTGTGATCAGTGACACATGTAATTACACAATTTGGAAGTTGCTCCCTGGCCAGTGGCAGATGGCTGGATGGCGGTGTCTCCTGCATGCAAAATCCATTGCATTTACTTAGGATTTGGATTATTAGGATGTGTCTCGTTCATCCATCAAAACTAATGGCTCAACAAGCAATGGGTCTGTGCTAGGAATGTACAGACCAAAGCACACGCACAAGAGGTGAACTTTTCTTTAATGTCTTGATTATAATAGTGTACTGACTTATGCTTTCATGTGTAGACCCTGTATGGTGTATAGTATGCATATAATTAGTTTGACAGTAAATAAATATGTTGACACTCCATATTGTTTTGTCATGACAATTGAGAACGTTTTTAAAGTAAATATATTGATCTGACTTGTATGAGTTTCACTTGTATGTGTTTGACCAGATGGAAAGTAGTGGACAGTAGAAGTGGAAAGTACTTAACTTTCACTTCTTATGTAGACTGATACTGTATGTTGTGTGTTTGTTACAGTATGTCAGATCAACATTGCCTAAACACTGGCTAAATCCACAAACACTAGGTATTAGCTCAGGAAACCAATATTTATGAAGTGCTTGCATAAACACCAAAGCTCAGAGCAACTATTGCCATCTTGAAGTATTTGGGCAGTCATGCAAAATTAGAAATGTATGGCATATCCCTAGGGTGTTCTCAATGCATTCTCATTGAAAGGCATTGGACGGTGACACATGTGAACGCAAGTTAGATCTACAATTGGGAACAAGTCCAACTCTGTACCACTGTACATGTTGGTGTTTAATGTTTTACACGCCACATATTTCAAGTGGAACCACTATGAATGGACCACCCAAGAAGAAGAGGCGAATGCCAGCACGAGTCCTTGAGAACTCCCAACCCAACAACTTTATGAAAGCTCTAACTCTGAATGAGATGTATTTTCTCAAAGCTGACATATAGATTGTTTGGTTCAGTTGTGTGCTATGGCATGACAAAGAGAGGGATTGACTATCTCTTGTGTTTATGTTTTAAAAAAAAAAATCCTGTTGTATCAGAATGTATCTGTAAGTTTTGATTTACTGTATCTCTGAATTCATTTTACTGAGTTTGTATATTTTTGCATCTGTATGATGTAGGTAATGTTACATTACTGTGTCACCAGTCAAGGCATCATTACAGTTTTTCCTCAACTCAACTCAAGACTTACGTAAGCATTTCCATGATGACTAGGGTTTGCACTGGTGTCATAGTCCTCACATATTGAAAAAGCTTCATGAACAATGGGAGGAACTCAATGTTTTATGTCCTATAGTCATGTTTACATTATCTCTTAGCCATTCTTTATAGCAGGGATTGAGTCATTCTCTGAGGCCTGTGAGAAGGTTGGGAGTTTTTCACTTTGTGTTTACCACTAGTCTGGTATCATTCTGAGGACATGTTCCCCCAGAGGTGGTTTAGTCTGTGTAGGTCATCACAATTTGGCTGGGAGTCAGACTGATCTCAGGTCAGGTCTGGGATACAAATCTTCATGAGAAACCAGGGGAGAATCGCTGTCCGCCCGTCTGTGCTCACAAACATCTACATGACAGGTATAGGATGGCCACTGTCCATTTGTCATGCTGTATGTAGAGACAGCTGATTGTCTGTCTGTGGGCATCTATACATCTTCACAATTAAATTACTGACTTTATTACTGAAATAACATGTCCTCTGTCTGTCTCAGTCTTATTGTCTGAACCTCCTCCATATGTGAGCGTTTTGGCTACAGTATAGCTACTGCATTGCTGCATGAAGTATACAGCATAGTATAAAAACTTGTCATGAATGCAATACATACGGTACTTGAGTTTTAACATGTTTCAGATTTTGTAACAGGACCCCAAGTGTTTAGCTGCAGCTTTTGGGGAGCGTGTGGGAACCATAGACAAGCCACTGAACCCATACATGTCTTAAATTATAGGATCATCCAGAACCTAACATAGGCACTAAATTGGTTGGCCTTTTGGGAATCATTTATTAATCATGGGGAATAAAAGTGCAGAACATTTTCCCACACTCTCCAATGTTTATTTTTTGTGTAGGAGGCTTGACATAGGGGAAAATAGAGGAGATGAGATTAATACAATGACATATTTCCCC
The DNA here is from genome assembly GCF_951799395.1 of Argentina silus. NCBI lineage: Eukaryota > Metazoa > Chordata > Actinopteri > Argentiniformes > Argentinidae > Argentina > Argentina silus. The sequence goes on along the minus strand of NC_139655.1, from coordinate 23,614,698 downwards.
TCAACGCTCCTGCTCTTATCACGCATCCGTGTGGCTGTCTCAGCCATGAGATTCATATTTAGACAGGCGTTAATACCACGTTCCTAGCTGATAATGCCTTCAGGCTCCCTTACCGGGACACTGAAGGTGACATCATTCTAGCGACTACTTTCAAGGGCTTTCAATGATTATAATCACTGAAAGCAAAACCCTCTGAGACGGGACGAGCAGCTTTGAGGGGTGATGAGGAGCCAGCGATAGCATCAGAGGAGAGCACTCAGTGTCCCAGCATGATGGGTCGGCCCCGGGAATCAGATCCAACGTACGGCCAAAGTAGGCGGGGGAAGTCTTCTCTCACGCAATTGCGATGGGATCCAGCCAAGGTTTCTCACGGCTGCAGCCGTCGGCCTCCCTCGGCCGAGTGGCAATCAGCGCACATCTGTCAGGAGGGCCTGGCTGTTTACATAGGGCCAACCACAGCGCCAAACACCCCCTAACCACTGGCTTTGAACAGGGGGTAGTTTCTCTGATGAGGAGGCCCTGTGACTGCGGTACAAGTGCATGCAAGATAAACTTGACACTTCGTTTTCACACAAACATCCCAAAACAAGATAATAAGATCCATGGCAACCTTACTCTTGTTATCCGTTGATAGAGGAGTTTGTGGTACCATCTGTAGTAGTGGCTTTAATAGGACCAGTTGATAGGTACCACATTCAATGCCTCGATCCCTCTCTTGGGGCCTGGGATTTGAACAATGACAAATGGCTGCAATATTTTCAACATATACATATGGTGAGACAAAGTGTTCTATAAAAACAAAAAAAGTGAGTTTGAAAAAAAGAAAAATGGTTTGCGTGGGAACAATATTTAATATATTTCTGGCTGAAAACTCTCTGACATCTCCAGCTATGCCCTTCCTTGTATGCCTTGTTCACATCCTTCATGCTTGTGATAGACATCTCTCTCTCTCTCTCTTTCTCTCTCTCTCTCTTGTATTTCAGAATCAGACTTGAGCATGCGGACACTGAGCACCCCTAGCCCTGGCCTCATCATCCCCTCTAAATCCTCCTCCCTCTCATCACCCGCCCTGTCCAGCAACGGCCATGAGTCCACCTCCTCTTCATCCTCCGCCCTTGCTGAGACTGTCGCCATGGTGCACCCACCTCCAGGCACCCAGACCCGCTCCTGCCAATCAAAAGCCCACCACCATGCCCTCATCGACCTCCTCCCTGACCACGCCCTCCTGCAGATCTTTGCCCTTCTGCCCACCAATCAACTGTGTCGCTGTGCACGGGTGTGTCGGCGCTGGTACAACCTAGCGTGGGACCCGCGCCTGTGGAGCACTGTGCGGCTGACAGGCGAGCTGCTTCACGCCGACCGCGCCCTGAGGGTGCTGACCCATCGGCTGTGCCAGGACACCCCTAACGTGTGCCTGACCTTGGAGACAGTGGTGGTCAGTGGCTGCCGGAGGCTCACCGACCGGGGGCTGCACCAGGTGGCTCAGTGCTGCCCGGAGCTGCGCCGCCTAGAGGTGGCTGGCTGTTACAACATCTCCAATGAGGCCGTGTTCGAGGTGGTGTCCCGCTGCTCCAACTTGGAACACCTCAACGTCTCAGGTAACCATAGGTAGTGGGAGAGGTTTTCTGTGTGGAAAAGTAAATGTTTTCTTATTGTTTTCATTTATATTAAAAAAGAAGGCCCTGTTGACTGTGAGCTTTTAATAAGAAAATCATTCCAAGTGTTCCTCCTAAGGAACAAAGCACATTATCATCATGTAAACACTGAACTCAATACAGCCTAAATTCATAGTTTGGTAGAGGAGTGGCCTCTAAGCGCTACCCTTCATCACACACATCTGTGGACTCTCCTCATATACTTAATTCTTCTCAGTCCTGCTTTTCTCTCAAAGCTGGTAAAAACATTAAAGGAGAAGGGGAGCTCAGCCAACCACTAGGTCACATGTGGGAGAGGGGAAAGGCTTACTTAGCTTTGAAAGCAGGACTCCTTACCTCAACAAACGTAAGAGACAGGACCAGACTGGTGCTCTCGTTATTAAAGGAAGTGACACAAAAAACATTGACTTTGACTGGACATTGGTGGTCAAGCGAAGCTGGTGCCATTAACAAAGGGAAGTAAGCCCTTTGTTGTAAAAATAGACTCAAATGGTTGTGGTCGTTTTAAAGGGTATAGAAAATAATGAAATGAATATGGCTTTTTTTCACTGGAAACAAATGACACATTTGTTCCTGTGACACCCTTTGGCTTTCTACATGTTATTTGCACTCATTTATTTAAGAAGTACGATTAGGCTATTGGTTAGAGCAAGTTCTCCTTTGACACCCTCAAGTGGTCTTTTTTTGCTGAGGGGCATCATTACTGGAAACAATAGATCTAGAAAATACCTTGATGAAGAGAATATAAAGTTAATCGGAGGATACACGGTATGAAAAGTGGTTTATGGTATTGACTAAGGCCTAGGTTACAGGTAGATTCAATAGTGTCTCAGTATTCATGATTTAGAAAACAATGTTTTACTTTTTTGAATGAACAAAAACAGTAACCCACCTGCTCCATTTCTCTTCCCTCAGGCTGTTCTAAGGTGACGTGCATCAGCCTCACCCAGGAGGCGTCTATTCAACTGTCTCCCCTGCACGGCCAGCAGATCTGCATCCACTACCTGGACATGACAGACTGCTTCTCCCTGGAGGACGAGGGCCTCCGCACCATCGCCTCCCACTGCCCCCGCCTCACCCACCTCTACCTGCGCCGCTGCACCCGCCTCACTGACGAGGCCCTGCGCCACCTGGCTCTGCACTGCCCCTCGGTGCGGGAGCTCAGCCTCAGTGACTGCCGCCTGGTGGGCGACTTCGGCCTGCGTGAGGTGGCCCGCCTGGAGGGTTGCCTGCGCTACCTGAGTGTGGCCCATTGCGGCCGTATCACTGATGTTGGGGTGCGTTATGTGGCACGCTACTGTCCGCGGCTACGCTATCTGAACGCACGAGGCTGTGAGGGGCTCACTGACCATGGCCTGGGCCACCTGGCCAAGAGCTGCCCCAAGCTCAAGTCCCTGGACGTGGGCAAGTGTCCCCTGGTGTCAGACAGCGGGCTGGAGCAGCTGGCGCTGTACTGTCTGGGCCTGCGGAGGCTGAGCCTGAGGGCATGCGAGAGTGTGACGGGACGGGGCCTAAGGGCATTAGCGGCAAACTGTTGTGAGCTGCAGCTACTCAACGTGCAGGACTGCGAGGTGTCGCCAGAGGCGCTGCGGTTCGTCCGGCGCCACTGCAGACGCTGCGTCATCGAGCACACAAACCCTGCCTTCTTCTAACAGGGGAGTTGTTGGATTTACCCCTTGACAAGTGGATGTTTTAAAATTCCTGCTTTGGGGTTCCCTGAGAAAAGGGCTAGGTTGTTAGGACTAGTTGGGAAATGGTGTGCAATATTCGCCTGTTTTTCTTTGTTTTTTTAATTGCATGGTTGTTGATAATGCTGTCCTTTGCGTACACTTACATGGAATGTATTTAACATATTTATCTGTAAAAAAGGGATACAAATATTTCAATGAAATACAAATGGTTTGGTATTCTCACATGTCACAGTTTGTGATGTAATGTTATGCTACAACAATGAGCACTGGGTACAGACATATTTTAAAAGCCTTCTCTTTCCCTCTTCATCTTTTGTGCTTTCATCAAACTTATTGAGGCAGGTATTTACCAAAGAATTGTCACATTTCTTTATAAACAGCAAGTTATTTCAAACCAAACCACTATGAATGTATCACACGTTAGCCAAACCAATAATAAGCATATCTGGTTGTGAATGACAAATCTAACAGGAACTGTATCTTTGTAAAGTGCTTATAATGTTCTGTCTTTGTATGTTGTGTGCATACGCACTTTAACAATGTAATTAGACAATCACTTCTATTGAGCTCAACAGTGTCATGTGCCTTACTGTTTCGTCTGCAAAGTAAAGTGTGTAGACGCATTGGTCAAAAATGTTTCACTACCAAATAGAGAAGGACAGGGTGGATTTTGTTTGAAAGACCAGAAACATGTCGCTGCTACAATTATTCTAATAAATAGCTTTGTAATGAACAAGTCTACATTCATTAGGAAGTCTTTCTTAAAAGAACACAATGGGATGTTCCCAATATTTCAGCTCACAAAACATTAACCATGACATTTTAAGGAGTATATTTCGGAGTAAAAGTTTATGAATTTTTATTTTACAATGCTGATGAATTCAGGGCCATTGAAGGTGCTTGAAAGCATGATGATTCACCTGATAGGTGGACTGCCATAATTGGTATCATACTAAGAAGAAACCAAGAGCGAGTTCATCTGGTTTGATGATCAAAGGTCAGTGTGTTGGAAGTGTGCTACAGCACTCCACACCAGGTTTCCTGTTTATTCATACCATTGGTGGAATTTAGAACCCCAGTTACCTTATATGGTAATTAAGGTGTGTTATTGTAACTTTACCCCCGCCCCTTTGGTGTCATGTTTTTATATATTGCACTCTGGCTTGGATATCGAGTCATAGTGAGTAGGTCTATGTGCCAGGGTTTTATGGTGAGTGTTTTGCCCTGCAGGTATTGTTTGTTTCTCTGTTGTTTTGTTGTTAAATCTGGACATATTTCTCCAGTGCCTTATTACCTGTGCATAGGTAAGATTAATGTGTTTCCCTGTCTAGAATAACCATGATGACAAAGGTTCTGCTGAACATTTGTCTGGTCCTAGGCTTCTTAAGAACTTCTCTGGCTCAAACAAGTAAGTGTTGGTTTTGTCTACTTCAACATGTACATCTACAACCTACTTATCATAATCTACCCATTTTCATCTACTGTCCAATGTCACATACACTTAAGTTATAAACAACCATGCATTGAAACTGTCTTTTTGTTTCAATGACATTGTGTCTTGTGTATTGTGGCTTCTGTACTTCCAGGGGTCTCTGGCCCTGTAGTAACCCTGAAGGGTGGCATTGTCCGTGGGCAGTACAGGACAGTGAGGGGCACACAGCAGACGGTAGAGGAGTATCTGGGAATCCCCTTTGCCCACCCCCCTCTGGGCCCCCTGCGTCTGTCTGCCCCCCTGCCCGCCGAGCCCTGGGAGGGGGTGAGAGATGGTACTAGCCTCCCTCCAATGTGGGTCTGACTCTTTACTGCACAAATCTTCTCAAGCTCTGGTCCTGCAGAGTCACTGGGTGTGTAGCAGACTTTTGTTACAGCCTAGGACTAGCACATCTGTTTCAAATGATCATGGTCTTCAGTCTGGACCAAAATCGGTTGCAAAATAGGCTGCCACAAAACCCTCAGGAACGGACGTCTATGTACAAGTACTGGAAAGCCTTTCCCATGGATATACCCTTACCAGTTGTGTCAGAACTGCCTTTACCTCAATGTTTACACCCCCCTGAGCCCCCTGCTGGAGAGAAACTACCTGTCAGTAGTAGCACAACACATACCCACACACATTAATGCACATAGTTTATTTGGAAATAATGGGATTACAATAAAATGGGAGAAGAAAATAGTGAGGTAATGTCATTTTCTCACGATAGAAACTGAGATTTAGAGAGTCTGAGATAAACAAGGAGCGATGGTGTCTGGAGTGACATGTTGTGTTGCACAGGTGATGGTGTGGATCCATGGAGGAGGCCTCATCAAACTGGGCGGAACCTTCCAGTATGATGGATCGGCCCTTGCAGCCTATCAGAATGTGGTTGTGGTTGTCATACAGTATCGCCTTAGTATTCTGGGTTTCTTAAGGTATGGGACAGTAACATCCTTTCTACCTGTTTTAAATCTTTCTCTTAATCTCTGTAATATTTCCATGCATTGGAGTCATGGACAATACCAGATTTATTGTTTGTTTGTTTGAAGCACTGGAGATGAACACGCCCATGGTAATTGGGGTTTCCTGGACCAAATAGCTAGTCTTCAGTGGGTCTGTGATAATATTGAGGACTTCGGAGGGGACCCAGGATCAGTCACTGTCTTTGGACAATCTGCCGGCACATAAGTGTCTCTATGTTGGTGGGTATGACAGAGACTATAGATGGCAGCAGTGAGTCAGTCAGGTGCAGTTGAAAAGTCCACATGAGCGTTGTCTATAGATGTATTGTACTGTATTACCAAAAAAATGATACAAGATCATGTATTATAAATTTGATGATCTCCAAAACATGTTTTTGCACCAATCGCTCTGTCTGTTTATAGACAGGTTATGTCCCCATTGGCTGAGGGGCTGTTCCACAGAGCCATCCCTATGAGTGGAGTGGCACCTCTGGAGGCCCATTACACCAATAACCCACTAGCCAGTGCCATGGTAGGTACCCACCTTCTTATAAATTCCCATTCACACATCCTCTAGGTCCACACTTCCCCTCTCCCCATTCATGACAATACAAAACAATGGGGTCAATTCATTCAGGAATTGAATTGATATATTCTTCTGAGAGGGCCTATGGAATGGCAGTATTTAATCTAATTCCAACCCCTCTCATAGATGATAGCCAATCTGACAGAGTGTGATGACATTATCTAGTGCATCAGAGGGATGTCTGAAGAGGACATACTAAACAGCATCAATGAGGTAGGCATTCTTCTGAGCTTATCTGGTGAGGTCACCAACCACATGACCCACCGTTAGGAATGTTAATTTTTGTACTTTCGTATCTTATTTATTTCTCACAGGATAGTCATATATTTGAATATGCCAGACTCTAGTGGAAAGAGATTATTTACGAGGCATGAATGCTAACAAGAAATATCTGCATTCTACTGTAGGTTCAGGCATTCTTGGGCCCGGCCATTGATGGAGGAGGTTTTGAAGAACAAGGAGTTCCTAAAGGTTCCTATGCTTATAGGAGTGACCAACCATGAGTTTTGATGGATAATACCTCAGGCAAGCTCATTGCTCTTTCTATCTAATCAAAATGCTTTTTGTAAGACAATCTTACTACTGTATAACGGATCTAGAAATAACCTGTGTCACCTTTTTAATACTTTCTGTATGTTTACACCACTGTTGTTTGTGTTGTTGTAGTTTTTTGCTCCGGCTGCTTGGGATAAGGGAGAAGCAGTCAGTGATATCTGTGTTGGACATGTTCTTCCCCTCTCATGTAAGTCCTCCTTATTCATCATCTACCACCACATCTCTGGATTACTAGGAGGGTACAACAAGGGTTGCTACATTATTAAACATCCCTCTACAAGAAGCTAATAACATTGGAAAGGACCAATATATGTTTGGTTGTTGTTTGAAACCATGATGCGCCTGTAGTGTAGGCAGGGTCTATACTTGCATTCATTGTGTATTTCAGGCCTCGGGTGGGAATCAGATGATTGTAGACGAATACCTCCAACACACTGAAACCCCAGAGGATATAAGGGATGCTTTCACAGAGATTCTAGGGGACATAGTCCTTGTTCTACCTGTATTGAAGGTGGCCAGGTACCACAGAGGTAAGTCTGAACTACTAGATCAAATTCCATGAATTTTGTCTCATTAAAGTAAATACATTTTTTAATTAATATTGAATAACACTTTGACAAGTCATGCTTGCTTAGATTCAGGCTCTGCGTAAGAAAGTGGCTGTGGAAAGAGACAACACCAATTGCTGGTTCTCTCCCTCCCTGCCTCGCTCCCTCCCTCCCCCCTCCTCTATCACTCTATCTCCAGTTAGGTGCATATATATTTGGACTCTGACACAATTTTTGTTATTTTAGCTGTTTACCAAGACATATTGAAGTTACAGTTATATAATATGGGCTTAAAGTGCAGACTCTCAGCTTTAATTTGAGGGTATTCACATCCAAATTGGAGGAAGGGTTTAGGAATTACAGCTCTTTTATATGTAGCCCCCTCTTTTTCAAGGGACCAAAAGTAATTGGACAATTGACTCAAAAGCTGTTTCATGGACAGGTGTGGGCTATTCCTTTGTTATTTCTTTATCAATTAAGCAGGTAAAAGGTCTGAGTTGATTCCAAGTGTGGTATTTACATTTGGAAGCTGTTGTTGTGAACGCACAACATGCAGTCAAAGGAGCTCTCAATGCAAGTGAAACAGGCCATCCTTAGGCTGCAAAAACAAAAATATCCATCAGAGACATAGTGGCAACAGTTTGGTACATTCTGAGAAAAAAATAATGCACTGGTGAGCTTGGCAACACAAAAAGGCCTGGACTTCCACGGAAGACAACAATGGTGGATGATCACAGGATCCTTCACATGGTAAAGAAAAAACCCTTCACAACATCCAGCCAAGTGAAGAACATTCTCCAGGAGGTAGGCATATCATTATCCAAGTCTACCATAAAGAGAAGACTTCACAAGAGCAAATAAAGAGGGTTTACCACAAGGTGCAAACCATTCATAAGCCTCAAGAATATAAAGGCCAGATTAGACTTTGCCAAAAAACAGCATTCTTTGGACAGATGAAACTAAGATTAACCTGTACCAGAATGAAGGGAAGAACAAAGTATGGAGATGGCTTGGAACTGCTCATGATCTGAAGGATACCACATCATCTATAAAACATGGTGGAGGCAGTGTGATGGCATGGGCATGCATGGTTTCCAAAGGCACTGGGTCACTAGTGTTATTGATGATGTGACAGAAGACAGAAGCAGCCGGATGAATTCTGAAGTGTTTAGGGATATATTGTCTGCTCAGATTCAGCCAAATTCAGCAAAGTTGATTGGACGGCGATTCACAGTACAGATGGACAATGACCCAAAACATACTGCAAAAGCAACCCAGGAGTTTTTTAATGCAAAGAAGTGGAATATTCTGCAATGGCTGAGTCAATCACCTGATCTCAACCCGATCGAGCATGCATTTCACTTACTGAAGACAAAACTAAAGGCAGAAAGACCCACGAACACAGAACTGAAGACAGCTGCAGTAAAGGCCTGGCAAAGCATCATGAAGGAGGAAACCCAGCATTTGGTGATGTCCATGGGTTCCAGACTTCAGGCAGTCATTGTTTGCAAAGGATTTTCGACAAAGTACTAAAAATGAACATTTTATTTATTATTATGTTAATTTGTCCAATTACATTTGAGCCCCTGAAAATGTGGGACTGTGTATAAAAATGGTTGCAATTCCTAAACGTTTCATACAATATTTTTGTTCAACCCCTTGAATTAAAGCTGAAAGTCTGCACTTCAATTGCATCTCGATTGTTTCATTTCCAATCCATTATGGTGGTGTACAGAGCCAAACTTATGAAAATTATGTCACTGTCCAAATATTTCCGGACCTAACTGTATCTCTCTCACTCTCTCTCTCTCTCATACACTCTTCCAAACACAGATGCAGATGTACCTGTGTATGTATGGATTCCAGCATTCTGCATCAATAAACAGCGGGGCAAGGCCCAGCTTCGTCAAGGCGGACCACTTCGATGATGCTTTGTTTGCCCTCGGGGCCTGCTTCTGGAATGGACAGGCTCAGATCACAGTTGGGTTCTTTCAACTCAAAGCCTCTGTCCATTATGGAACTGTCAATAACTCTCTAAGTAAATGTGTGTCTCCTGTAGGACCAGTCAGTGAAGAGGAGGAGGAGCTAAGCAGGACAATGATGGCATACTTGGCCAACTTTGCTCACACAGGGTGAGAATAATCTCACTTTTCCTATGTTTTATTGTCAGTAGTTACAGTACCTGATTGCAGTATCAAAGAATATTTCCTGAACTTATACTCTTGTCCTCAGGTCACCCAATAGGCCAGGGCTGGTGGAGTGGCATCCTTATGACCATGCTGAGAGTTATCTGAACCTGGGCTTGGAGCAAACAGTCGGCCAAAAACTCAAGCAGAACAGGGCTCACTTCCTATATGTAGTCCTGCCCCAGAAACTCTCAGCTCACCTGGCAGCCAATGAGGAGCTCTAACTCTCTAGGTGTCACCAAATAAAGACCAATTATAACATTCTGTGTATTTCACTAATTGGTACCAAGCATCAGTTATGTACAAACCCTTGTATTCAATTTGCACTGTTGATTGTCAAGGGAAGATATTTTTCTCTAAATAATCACTTTTAATTAAAACTTGTTTTGGAATTCCTTCTTAGAATTTTGCAATTAAAGACAGGGATTGCAGTAGACAAAAAGTACATTTATTGCTTACAAGATTGATACAAGAGTACTGTGAAGAGATATTTGACGTTACTATCCCATGGCATCAGGTTTATGAATCAATGCATAAAACAACAACTGTCTTGTTACTATGCTTTTTATTTAATATATACTGTATAAAATGATTGCAACCAAAAGAATGCTCACCATATGGGGCATTGAAGAATCGCCACTATGCAGATTTTGTAGTGAGGAAACTGAAGCAATAGAACATCTGTTTTGGTATTGCCCCCATGTGTCCGATTTTTGGTCTAAGGTTTAGAAATGGCTGGAAAAAAACAATATTCTAATCTTAAAATAACCTTACAAAAAGCACTATTAGGTGACTTAGTATTTGACGGACAATCAATAATTAATAATATAATCATAGTCTGAGCAAAAATATTTGTTTTTAGCATAAAATCTGTATAAGAGTTTAATATATCAGGAACTATGTGAGACATCACAGCACAATTGAAAAATATATACGGCACAAGGAAACCAAAAGAGGGTGGGATATTGAGAGAGGTGGGATGGGCTGGGAGCAGCTGAGGGGTCTCTCTCTCTCTCTCTCTATATATATATATATATATATATATATATATATATATATATATATATATATGTATGTAGATATAGATATCTTGTGGCTATTCAGACCCCTTCACTTTTTCCACATTTTGTTGTGTTATGGATTCAGTTTAAAATGGATTAAAAACAAATTTGGTGCCATCAATCCACATAAAATATCCCATAATGACAAAGCAAAAACATATTTTTAGACATGCAAATGTATTAAATTTGAAATACATAAATACCTCATTTACACAGTATTCAGTCCCTTACCTATGACACTCTTAAAATTTGCTAAAATGCAAAAATCTTCAACAAGTCATTCATGAGGTATTTCTGTATTTCAATTTTAATAAATTTGCTAAGATTTCTATGTGTTTTCGCTTCGTCATTATGGGGCATTGTGTGTGGATTGATGGCAAGCAAAATCTATATAATCCATTTTAAATTGAGTCTATAACACAACAGTGGTGGCTGGGCAAAAAAACCCGGGGGGTTGGGGCAGGGGAACAAAAAGGGACTAGAAATTATGCAAGCTATTGAATAGAACTTAAATTCTATTTACTAATTTCAAAGCTGATCCATCATTTATTGCGTTCATTTCATGTGTTCATTTACATGGCTCAGTTTGAGAGTGTGATCAGTGATAGTTTATTTATGTGGAGGGTTTGTTGTGTGGTTGAGGATGATGGTGGGGGTGTTGGGTGTGGGGGTGGGCACTGGGTTTGGCTTCCCCTTCTCGAGTATGGAGACGTGCCCCATGAGTGCAGACACACGCGGGGGAGGAACGAGCTAGTGTTGGAGTCCATGTCACCTGGGATCAGAAACATAGAGTGTCATCTTTGACCACTACTCTGTCCACTGTGTCTCTGTGTGTGTGTGAGTGTGTGTGTGTGTGTGTGTGTGTGTGTGTGTGTGTGTGTGTGTGTGTGTGTGTGTGTATTTTGGGTGAAGTGTCAACAACATATCACATGCTACAATGGAACATACCTGGGACTTGAGAGTATTTAGCTCTGTGTGGACTTTTCTAAATCTCTGATCTAGTTGTGTATGCTTCTCCTTCAACTTCTCTCTGTCTCTCCGTTCCTTCAAGAAGTCCTCTTTATAGACCTGGGCCTAGCAGTGGAGAAGGAGACATTGAGGGTAAGCAAGAAATTCACGACACATGCATAGGCTATTAAAAGGGCAATCTGGGATTCAAATAACAACAAAGCGGTCAACCCACCATTGTATTTAGTAAACGGCTGAGGGATGGAGCTTGAGAAATGTAACCACTGTCAAATTCATAGACTGAGCTATTTTTGCATGTACTGACCATCCAAGAGATCAAAATTATATTTTTAACAATGTTTTGAAGCTATACAATAACATTGTTTACAAGCCATGGAGTAAAACAAGCTTATATTTTGGGTTCTGATGGGTAAGACAGTTGAACTAAGATCATGAGGCATTTATGTTATATTCTTCAGGAATAAATGGCTATATATCATTAATTTAAATGTCAGAAAATGTATATACCAATCCCAGATTGCCCCTTTAATAAAGATATGTTTTAATAGATGGTGGTGTGTGCTATACAGACCAAGACAACTACATAGAAACAGCAGTAAAAAGAAAAATAGACTAATATACATAGCCACGTAATGATTGTGGGTATTTTAGTTAGAATCTCCACTATGTAGCCTACAGTACCTGGTGTCTCCAGATCTCTTCTCCTGTCCCACTGTCCTCCTTAGCAGGTGCAGGGGTCTCTATCGCCTCACTCAGGGCCTGGAGGGGTACAACAAAAGAATGATCAGTAACTAACCCTAACCCCCCATGGAAGAGCACACATTCTTATGTGAAGGTGTTGAGCTTTTATCTGTGACTGTGATGACTGGCTTTCATTTGAACCATTTGAAGTTTAAAGTGGAGCACCTTTAATGGTATTTATTGATTTCATTTATTTAGGTTTGTATCTGAGTGTCAAGTATCCTTTTCCCGTATTTGTAATTTTCCAGCCCTGAGTCACCTTATTGAGTCGTTTTATCTCCCCATCTTGCTGCTGCCCTCTTCTGGTCAGGGTAGTGTTCTGCATTCTGAGATCCTCTGCCTCACTTTCTGCCTTCAATAACTTTTCACAGTTTTGTCCCTACAATCAGTCAACATTTCATCATCAGCATGAACAGGAAAAACAACAGAAAGCAGAACGATGTAAATGTGCGGTCAAAATCTATGTTATAAAACAGTTATGCTATATTTACCTGTATGTTCTCTGCTGCGTCTTTTGTCTGAGGTAAATCCCTCTCAAACACTTTGTACCATTCTCCTCTGTCACTCTCCTCCTCCTCTTTCTTCATCTGGTGTCCATCATATAATGTTAGCAGCTTCTTTAACTTGTGTACCTGTGCATTCAAAATCCATAGGCATAAATAATTACACACATTGATAGACATATGTTATATTTGTCTATTCTTCTACATACACATACTGTATAACAATATACTTGAAGATGCAGTTGTATTGTATACAGTACAGTACAGTGTACAAGAGTACATTCTGTTATGTATGATCATCACACACAAAAATCTCAACTCAAACAGAGAGCTAGTTATCATCTCACCTTCTCTTTGTAATACTGTGTCATGGCTTGGTACTGTTCTGCCCATTTCTTGTTGATGTAAAGGAGCTGAGAAACAAAAGGAGTGAGTCACTGAAGATGTGCTCGAGTAGGTGTTCAATGTGTGTGTGTGTGTGTGTGTGTGTGTGTGTGTGTGTGTGTGTGTGTGTGTGTGTGTGTGTGTGTGTGTGTGTGTGTGTGTGTGTGTGTGTGTGTGTGTGTGTGTGTGTGTGTGTGTGTGTGTGTGTGTGTGTGTGTGTGTGTGTGTGTGTGTGTGTGCGTGCATGTGCGCCTGTGTGCGCCTGTGTGAATAATTGCACATAAAAACAAAAAAACCTCTTGTCTCTGTTTCTCCAAGATGGCCATCTGTAAATCCCCAGTGTCAACACCAGTGGCAGGTGCACCAGACTAAAGCAAAAGGAAGGACAGATCAACTAAGGTGCTGAAACACAATGTAAATCTTGCTGTAATATCTGAGTCGTATGAGATGTGTCCAATCGTTGCTAGCTTCCCTTGACACATAATGGAAGTTTTCCCCATTAGTGTTTCCAGTAACACACACAGCGAGGTCATTTCCTGAACAGGAAGGATGTGAGGGGTGACGTGTAGGAGTATGAGGGGGTGTACAACTGTGAACCCCTCTCTGGTAGCATGAGTACACTTATTTTGCAAAAAATAACTTATAGATAGATATTTCCTATTTACCTGTGCCTGTTTGAGTATCACAGTACGGTCTAGTGTATCCTGGGTGAGTCGGTGGGATTGGACGCGCTCCCTGATGGAATGGTCAAGCTCAACACTCTCACACCTGAGAATGTTTAGATTGTAGTTTGACTTCATTATATCATTATATCACTCTGTGTTTTTGACTGAAATGACTGAAAGAGATGTCAAATAGTAAACACAGTGCTATTACAAATAAAGGAATAATGTTAGCTAATGGAAAACCCTACACTCATACATTTCAATCTAAGAGCCTCACCGTTCTGGATTCAGCAGCTCCCAGGGGTACAGTCTTTTAGACTGTTGTGTGTCAGTCTGTGTGCCTCCCATGTGAGGTCTAGTTGTCTGTGGTCTGTCAGCCTGAGGTCTGTCCATCACATCCTTGTGTTGAGACTGTGAAACCATGTATGGGACACTGAGGCCTTACACACGTAATGCCATACTCATTGGCTATTATAAATATTATATATATAAACCAACATATTCACTACATTTAAGCCTCACTTAACATAAGACTTTTAATCACATAGCATATGTCTGCTAACAGAAATATCCAAGCAGAAATTCATTAAATGACATACAGTATTTGATCACCTGCTAATTTCCCAAAAATGAATGCCATCACCATGTTTAGTTAGTATTTATAAATAGGACAGATAAACATAGTATTCGTTTTGACCATATTGGTAAGATGTAATGCTATAATAATAATAATGCCATAATAATGCACTATAATCTTACTTTACTTTAATCATTTGTAAACTAAAATAATTGCAGTTCAGTTTTAAATTAATTAACGCCCCAGAATGTTTTGTTTAAATCATTAACTCACCATTTCAATGCAGTAATTTCAACAGAAATGTATCAGTAGCCCAATGTCTCGATTTGCCACTGCGTGCCTCTTGTCTAAAAAAAAAAAGTGCACGGGACTGGTTTATGGGACATTTAAATATAGGCTAGAGAGAATCCCTATGACGTACGTGCACCGAACCCTTAATTCTTTTTCTATGATCGAATCACCTCCTTCGATATAGAACAGTAACCCGCCCACGAATTTACTGTAGCTACCTGTTGGGATTCCCTCAGACGGGCACGTCGTTACGGAGAAACGCACGCGCGCACGTTCCAGGGGTGGAGGGGGTGTAGCCTATGCCTTTAACTACAACCGAAAGCGCAAGCGAGTATTCACATCTCGACCTTTCATTGCCAGTAATGTAAAGGGGGTTAAGGCGTTCACGACCGCCACGTAAAATAAATCATGTTGACATTCATATCGTATCCTAAAATAAGTCATTTTGACATTCATATCTTATCAGTCAGTGCATATATGGTCAGCGTAGAGTGATATGTGACTGACAGAGAGGAAACCCCAGCGCTGTCTGAAACAAGACATGTTTTACTCATGTTGGCAAAAGTTGAAATAATTGCACATTACAATACATCAGTCTACTTTGCCATGGCACAATAGTAAAATCCGTTGCTCTACAGCCTCTACCGTGGGAAAATCACACATGTCAGTCATAGCCTACAGTACCGTATTACACAATCTCTCTTTCTGTTCTCAGAGGCGCCGTGTGACTCAGAGTATCACGACTTGTTTCTGGAAAGCGCAAGGGGGAATTCACCTCACTTAAAGTGACTGGCATTCCGCTGTGACTCAGCAGAAGCTATGGCCGACCTACTCCCATTGACACACATTTTTTAGATGTAGGTTGTTCTACAGCTGTCTATTATTGTGTGTGTGGGCATATGTGTCAGCAGTAGGCCTACCTGTGACCATACATCGTTGCTGTAAGTAGAAGTAGTAGCCAAGGTGTGATATGTTATGGCACTGACTGTGCACTTACTGATAAATGTTTATTCAGTACTTCTTTTCCCAGCATTAACATGTCACATAAATAGTTTGTTTATAGTATCCATGACTCAGCAACTCATTACAAAGTAATAACTGCATAGTTACATCTTATTTCCTGTATGTACATTTGGCTCTCTCGCACTTACCCATTACCCTTCCTCCCTAAACACCCCACACACACACACACACACACATCATCATCATCATTACAGTAGGCTGTTACAGTAATACCTGACAGGTAGAGTATGTTTACATTTGCATTTTACATTTAAGTCATTTAGCAGATGTTTACTCTAAAACGATTTACAATAAGTGTTGACATAACTTACAGTATTACTGAATGTTGGTGCAAAAAGCTTTGTGTCCTTATTCCCCAAAACATGTCTCCTCTTTCAGTAATAATAAAAGTCAAACAATAGAAATTAGATTACATTTTACATAACAACAACCTGTTGTACCAATGAAGTTAACAAAATCCAAAACAGTTCTTCAGTAGTCAGTACTTTCAAAGTGCTGCACTTTCATGCCCCCTAGTGTTGACACTTAACACTTCACTGGTGACCCTAATCCAAATGAGACAAGACAATCAATTTCATCAACATTTTATTCAAAAGTATTTCCGATTCTATCATAGAATAATATTACAATCTAGGATTACCTGCCACCACATCACATTTCACTAGATCGCTTAAAATCAAGCTTGTGCACAAGTTACAGGTGCATTACTGTGTAAAATAATAAGTAAAAAAGATCAACAGTAAACAGTAAACATCTCTCTCAATATTGGTTCATTCAAAAGAAGGTAAAAAGTGAAACAAGATAAGTTCATAGTTGTCTCTACTACTATGTCTCACCACACAGCCTGTGTCTAGTTATGTGAGTCCACATGCATACAGCTCTAAATATAGTAGGGTATGGTATGCACAACATAACACACCTCTGGTGAATTGTAATAGTTGTGTGCAGTACACAAACTGTATGGCACTAGGAAACTAAACTCTCAGTTTACCAGCAGAGCTAAATAACTAACCAATTAAAATCAATCACAGGGAATATTTGCAGATCAGCTGTACTTTAGTTTGTTCTACAATATCAGCTACAGTATAAAACTGCACAATAGCATGTGCTGAGTGAAACAGTACTCAGTTGTACGAGTGCATGTATCAACAAATAATGCTACATTATCAACATAGTCTACTGACAAATCTCATTAGCGAAATTTCAATTGTTCCATTTTCAGGAAGATGCACACCTTTGGTCAGCGAAATGTACTAAAGCAATGCTTGCACCTAGCAACTAGTTGTAGATCTCTGGATTTGGAATGAAGTAGCTGTTGGGGACCAGAGTAGGCCTGTTGCTTGTTGTCACAGTGCTTAAATCACAGTGGGTGACAGTAATAGTATCTCAGGTACATGGCAATTGGACAAGCTGCCCTGGGTGCCCACACCTTGCTCACTCCTGATTGGACAGAGTCACCAGCAGGCACCACAGGGCGTGTCTGGATTGGAGATGCAGTCCCGGATCTTAGACCTGAAGGATAGAGGATCAATAGCAGATCATAGGGACAGATAGACAGACCGATAGGCAGGCATTCAGGCAGGCAGGCAGGCAGGCAGGCAGGCAGGTAGGCGTGCGCACACACACACACAAACACACACACACACACACACACACACACACACACACACACACACACACACACACACACACACACAGAAAGACAAGAGAAAGGGTGAGAGGAGGGGGGGGGACTTACTCAGGGACTGCTTTGCAACTGTATTTCAGTTTTGGATCCAGCTCCTTCTGCAGATTCTCTAAGGAGGTATTATTACAGGCCGTCCTAAAGTAGACAGAGACATGTAGTATGTACTGTACTGTAGGCTGTCTAGGATATGTTATCTGACATTTATTTTAATCAATGATGAATTGATTTCAAACCACATAAAGTTGGCCAACGAACTCAATATCTTCTATATTGAATACAGCATAGGGTCAATGCTGTCATTAAGTTGTATTACGGAGACACTCCACAGTGGATGATAATATGCTAGGTCTTAAGTCAAAGCACTGCAATGCAAAAGCAACCAAATAGAAATGGACTAATGTCCACTTATTATGCAAATTACAACAATGACACGCACACACGCACGCACGCATGCACACACGCACACACACACACACAGCCGATGAGGAAATCACAAAGGTCTCCAGTTGATATACTAATCTTTACAACTACTATATGCATAGTACATATTACGTCTGAGTGCAAAGCTTACATGTCATTCTCATTCGTTACCAGGACAACACCCAAGCTGTTCATTTTGGTGGAGTTGAACCTCTTGACCTCAATGGTGGCAAAGATACTTCACAAAACCAAGACAAAACACATAACAATGAACTGAGACCTGATATACAGTATCTAACTTCATGTTCTAAGTAGCCTACATACTTACTGTATCAAGTCCCAACAGTGGTTTTATGTACTGTTACTAAAATACTATTGGTAGTAGTAGTAATAGTAGTAGTTAATAGTAGCAGTAATAGTAGTTAGTAGTAGCAGTAGTAGTAGTAGTAGTAGTAGTAGTAGTAGTAGTAGTAATACTAACAATAAAGGTTTGCAACTGTGACTAGAGCAACTATGGTTATTGGTAGTTATGGGCAAGCATGTAATGCAATTATTGAAGTTGTTGTTGTGCAAGGATGTAATTCCATGATTGAAGTGGTCTTGCAAGGATGTTGTGGTGTTGTAACTCGCAAACTGTTCAGTGTATTCAGAATAACACATTCAATTACACACAACGAACCTGATAAGACTATCATAAAATCATATTTTACTGATAACATGTAATTGCCCTTGGAGACTGAAGTAGGCCAAGCAAAAGACATTGGCTCACGAATATGTGGTGCAATGGTTAGGGCAGCTTACCTAGTGGGGCTGAAAGGAGTGGCAATGGATCCATTCAGCATTGCTGTGACATTACCACAGGCATCATCTGCAAACTGCAAGGGGTAGACATGACACAACTATCCTTTAAATAAAACAAAACATATCCAGTAAAGGCCACCCAACCCACACACACACTGAGGAAATGTCAAGTTGCTGTACTGCAAAATCAGCTGGAAACAAGCTCTAAGTGAATCCCAGTGAATTTTCAACAGTTCACCCAGCTCCCACACAGCTGAGTAGAGCCGGCTCCTTTGCAGCTGCACCCCTCCAAACTCAAACCTTCAAACCTCAAAACGTACAGCACAGCTTTTCAAAATGAAAATACTTTCCTAAATCTACAGTATACCTATCGAGTTAGATATGGCAAATACAACCTATTTATTGTTGTGAATTCCGATATTAAAAAGAAAGTGTGTGTGCATCTGGTGTGCAGCGTGGGACATTGTTCACTCAGGAGAGAGCTAAGAAATGTGTCTCCATGGATACAGAGACAAAGCCCCATTGATAAACAGTGAGACGGAGAAACGCTTTCCTCTCCTCTCAATTATAATATCTAACAGTCTGACTTGAATTTGGATCCTTCTAAGTCAATGTATCTACAGTATCTCATTCATATCAATATTGTTTGTGTGTGTGCATGTGTGTATGTGTGTGTGTGTGTGTGTGTGTGTGTGTGTGTGTGTGTGTGTGTGTGTGTGTGTTGAATTTCAGAACACTTTGCCCATTGAATTTAACTTGGTCAAAGATCTGTATGTGCTTTACTCAACTCCTCTGATGACTATGGTTGGCATACAGTTTATTTAAGACATGATAGTGATAGTCACAAGAGTTGGCTAATACATACAGATCTGGGACCAGACATCTTTGCATAAACACAAACACATTAAAAGCTACTTACTGCAGCAGAGGCCCGATTCCAGAATGAGCGAACTGGGTTGTTGTCACAATCAGTCCACCCTGGGCATCCTGTGGTGAACGTTTCTGAGGAAAACACACACACACACACACACACACACACACACACACACACACACACACACACACACACACACACACACACAAGACAAGTTGTTTTACTCGAAAAAGTGGAGTACATTCCAGGAAAAGGCAATGGTAAAAGGTATGTGAGTAAAACATAACTCAAATCAAATATTGACTACGGTGGTAGGTTACTGTACTAGCCAAGAGACATGACTTAATGGATTTGTTTGTAGACTGAATTAGTATAAAAAACTATTTAGTCATGTACATCATGGCTATTAAGTAAATACGCAAGAACGCCACGTGTTTGTAGTGTGAGGTAGCTTGATGAACACCCCCAGGATGCTAGATAGACATTTCATGGTTACTACTGTACACAGTAGTGCTGTACACTGTACACTGTATACTATGTAGTAAGCCACTATATACTGTACAGTAGCCTTTGGATTGTCACCAGACTAGAATCTTGATTGTTGAATCACAGACTGATAAGACAGTGCCTGGTACCATTTGAGCCTTACCGTTGCTGCCCTCCTTGCCACACCAAGTGAGTCCATCCATGATATAGCCTAGCAGAGTGTCCTCAAGGGTCAGGAAGCAATCCCTCTTCTCTGTGAAGTCATGGACCATGTCCTTGGTTTTACTCCAAAACAACATCTACATTTTAAGCCAAAATAATATATGGAGGGAAATGTTAACGTCAAACATTAACTTAAAACTGCAGGCATGTAACAAAAAAACAAACAAAAAAATACAACTATGAACGCAGGCTATCTTTTATTATATCAGAAATGGTTTGGGTCCTTTGTAAATGTGTATGTGTGTATCACCAAGTCAGAGGTGAGTTTTTATCCAGATGGATTGTATCACGGTATTGTGTCTTACTCTGTTACAAGCAGGATCCTGGGTCACAGAGAGGATAAGAGGGTCATAAGCCTCCATGGGTACAGTGCACGGGTCTCTTCCCACGTACGCTTGCTCAAACACACTCCATATTTTTTGGCAATCATTTCCACTGAAACAACAGAAGTTACAAGTAGCTATATTGGTGAAGCAAATTCTTATCTGAGACATCGATTTGGGTAATAATTAACAAAGAACAAACAAACAGAGTACACATAGGAGTATACAAACATTACAAACAAAACATACAAAACAGTCAGGTGAATACAGACAATACATTATATAAAGACCTTGTACAAAGTACAACAATTCAAAGTTTTGATTGCTTTTTTGTTATGTGAAGAAGAAATTGTTTTTATATACTGTTAAATGTCATTCTCAAAGTTAATAAACAGAGGTTTTCGATTCATAAATATATGTTTATGATTATGAAATTTAGCTACAAACTTAACAATGGTTGAATAAAAATAATGGCTTCTCATAGTCTTTGCTTTGTAAAACCAAAGAACGTTTTCAAGCAGAAGAGCAAAATTAACATGTATCTAAAACAAATCTACATCCAAGTGGTGGATAGACAAGTTATACGGCTGCAACACCAGGCTCCGGCTGCAACACCAGGCTCCGGATGCAACACCAGGCTCCGGCTGCAACACCAGGCTCCGGATGCAACACCAGGCTCCGGATGCAACACCAGGCTCCGGATGCAACACCAGGCTCCGGATGCAACACCAGGCTCCGGCTGCAACACCAGGCTCCGGATGCAACACCAGGCTCCGGATGCAACACCAGGCTCCGGCTGCAACACCAGGCTCCGGCTGCAACACCAGGCTCCGGATGCAACACCAGGCTCCGGATGCAACACCAGGCTCCGGATGCAACACCAGGCTCCGGATGCAACACCAGGCTCCGGCTGCAACACCAGGCTTGACCTGAACACCCATTCATTTTGAACTTCTCCGAAAAGGTAATGGGATTGTGGTCTGTGTAAACCACCAAATCCCCAAATCCTCCCTCACAACGGAAAGACGTCCACCCTAAATGGTGGATGGGCATTACCAATGCCAAGGCCTCCTTTTCAATGATGGAATAGACTTGCTGATGCCTATTCAGTTTCTTTGAAAAATAGGCCACGGGCCAATCTACACTATCCCTGTTAGGCTGTAGGAGCACAGCTATATTCCTTTGTAGCTATTTTCTGCAAAAGATTTCCCCAGGCTTTGCTCTCAACAAGGTTATGGTCATATCAACACAGACATATTTTTTTTTATCAACAATCGTGGCAAAGTCGTGGTTTTGTGCTAACACTCCTGACAAATGTACACATATATTCTCTCCGAATGGTCGTGATTTGTTTTGTTTTTTGTCAATAATCAATCCAAAATATATTTTTACTTATAAGATCTACTCCAAATTGTTACAAAAATTATAGTAAATGTTTCAGGAGATGAGAACAGTCTTGAGAACAGTCAACACACAAATAGGTAGTAAAGCTCATTATGACAGCCATATTGGGTTCACAATAATGTGAAATTACACCAAAATATTATAGACACAGATATATAACACAACAACACTGAAAATTGTCTATTATCATATCTTTTTTTTTTCTTTTTTTTTTTACATTTGTTGGAGATTAAACATCCACTCAATCATTGGATGTTGGCCACTATTAAATTTGGGGCAAAATCCAGCCCAAAGGCTTAATTGCAAGAGTAGGGGCTAGACAAGCATTATCCACTGAGAAAACTCTGACTGGGAAAATTAAATGCCAATTTTGTCCTGGCTGGGCCCTGTCTAACAGATGTCTTGCCACAGCTTCACAGCTTCGTATGAGACCAGAAATTGGTATGAGAGTAATACCAAAATAAATGTAAAACAGTCTCCAGTTGTTCAATACAAAAAGTACAGGAAACATCAATGTCTGTCATTTTTAAGATAATATTTAGTTGGGTAGATTCATTTATAAGATACTTCTTTAATCTTATTAATTAAAACTTCTGAGGAAGAGACCAAACATTTTTCCATTGAATATTTCTTACATGGCCATTCCAGTATATGGGACTGAAACAACATCACATTGAAATAAGGCAAGTATGTTTCTATTGTTGTTAAGAACAGTAGGAGAGAAACATATCTTGCCTACTGTGAGTCAGCTGGATCAAGAGACATTGGCCACATCCTTAATATAATATCCAGAGGGGATTGCATCAAAAACTGCAGCAAATTAATTATGTGTTGGTATATATTGCTAATAATTGATGGAGGCAGGCTTCTATAAACTGTGCTACCATTAACAGGAACCTGAAGCCAGGTCTGAATGATCAACGTCAATAAAAAAGGCCCAACGTTATTCTCAAGGTAAATGCAGACACATATTCAACAAGAAGAAAACTGAGTTTTACCACAATTATAGAATAATAACAATAATAACAATAACAACAGCAACAACAATAACAACAACAACAACAACAACAACAACAACAACAACAACAATAATAATAATAATAATAATAATAATAATAATAATAATAATAATAATAATAATAATAATAATACAAAATGAAATATCCTATTTAACTTTCGTTTTAACAATAAAGACACTTACCTGTGTCGTTTGCTTTTCTCTTTAAATTTTTCACATTTAGCAATAATTGTCGATCTGAAGCTGTCACTTGAGGAGCCACTGGGTCTGAGTGTTACACTCAGGGCAATAGCGAGGACTATGACGACTAAAAAAACTGCACAGAGACCCATGATCAGGCATCGATTCCTTCGTTTCTTCCTCGGAATGGATTCTTCGTGTCCCATGACTACTTTTATATTCAAGTAAACTGTGAAATCGGCGTCCAAAGTTGTTTCTGGTTGTTGTTGTTGTTGTTGTCGTTGTTGTTGTGCGCTTTCCACCAAGTGTCTACACGGTCGTGCTTTGAGTTTGAGTTCTATAGATAGGAGGATATGTGCATACCTCTACCACGACGCGCTGCCTCACCATTGGCCAAAGGTCGCCCGTTTCATTAAGTTAGTTAGCCTACTGCTTGTCATCTAGCCACTGTCTACTGTACAGTATGTGTTGCTACTGTATTGTAGACTACTGTAGGCTGTATAGCCAACAATATTCATTAGGGGTAGCCAGTTTATTACTGAGCTACAATATGAAATATACTGTTGTACTTGTAGGATTACCATGTGTATATTAATCATGTACTCCTCCTGCAATGTTAATATAATATTTTAAGAGGTAACTGTATGGTATCAATATTGTTGTACTAAAGCAGGCTTAAGCACACATGTACTGTATGTGTTGTAATGTCTCTTTCCACAGTGGTAAAGCAAGTTGTTTTTGAATTACAACTGTAGATGTTTGTCCTCTGGCTCAGGTTGTTGTCTTTATTGATAAAACCAAAGCATTTAGACAAGTCAAGATTCAAGAGATTCAAGATTCAAGATTCTTTATTTGTCACGTGCATACAAGTATACAGTGAAATGCAAAAGTGACAGTGCCACAGAGTAGTGCAACAATACAATACGTTTTAAAATACAATAAAATAAAAATAGAATAGAACAGTGCATGTGTGAGTGACTTGACGGGGGCACTGGTGGGGTCATCGTTGACGATTCTGATGGCGTGGGGGAAGAAACTCAGCCTAAGCCTCTCTATTCTTGCTGCATGACAGCGGAGGCGTTTTCCTGACCGCAGCAGCTGGAACAGTCCATGTTTCGGGTGGTGAGGGTCCTTCATAATCCTGTAGGCTCTGGTCCTACACCTCCTGGTGTACAGGACATGGAGAGGGGGGGTTGGAGCTCCCATGGTTTTTTCTGCCAGGCGTACCACCCTTTGCAGAGCTCGCCTGTCCTGGGCCGTGCTGTTACCGTACCAGACGGTGATGTTGCCAGCCAGGATGCTCTCCACAGCTCCAGAGTAGAAGGACTGAAGGATCCTCCGGGAGACTCTGAATTTCCTCAGTTGCCTGAGATGGAACAGGCGCTGCCTTGCCTTTCCCACCAGAGAACTGATGTGGTCAGGTCTTCTGAGATGTGGACTCCCAGGTATTTAAAACTGCTCACCCTGTCCACAGCAGTCCCACCGATGTCCAGCGGTGTGTAGGCCCTTAGTTTTTGTGCTCTCCCGAAGTCCACAATCAGCTCTTTTGTCTTGGAGACATTCAGGATGAGGCTGTTCTCCTGACACCAGGTCCGCCACCTCGTCCAGGTAGCCTTTCTCATTGTTATCTGAGATCAGCCCCACCACGACCGTGTTGTCCGCAAACTTGATGATGGAGTTTTCGCTGGACTTAGCCACACAGTCGTGGGTGTACAGGGAGTAGAGGAGGGGACTAAGGACACAGCCCTGGGGGGACCCTGTGCTCAGTGTGAGTGAGCTGGAGGTGTGTCTACCCACCCTGACCACCTGTGGCCTGGCCGTCAGAAAGTCCAGGATCCAGGCACACAGGGGAATGTTCAGTCCTAGACCAATCATCTTATCAGCCAGTCTGGTGGGGACTATGGTATTGAACGCTGAGCTGTAGTCTATAAACAGCATTCTCACATAGCCCCCCTTCTGCCTGTCAAGGTGAGAGAGAGTGGTGTGGAGGACCTGGGAAACTGCATCGTCTGTAGATCTGTTTGGTCTATATGTGAACTGCAGTGGGTCCAGGGTCAGAGGGAGGGAGGAGCAGATGTAATCCTTAATCAGCCTCTCGAAGCACTTCATGACCACTGAGGTTAGAGCCACAGGTCTGTAGTCATTCAAGCAGGCTGGGGAGGTGATCTTGGGCACAGGGACGATAGACGATCTTTTAAAACAGGTGGGAACTACTGAATTAGCCAGTGAGAGGTTGAATATAGTGGTGAATATAGTGTCTAACATCAAATCTAACATCTTCGCATGACTAAGTGATTTCATGCATTTTGAAAATATCATCCTGATCTGCCAAATGATTCATGCTGTTTAATGCTTCAAACAAACCAAAGGGAAAAGTCTGGTTTGTGTGAAAAACACTGACTAGGGTGTGTTTGCCACACAGGCCACCCATGACTCCCACACGGACATTGACTCATATTCCTCCTCTGTTTTGGACTACATCAATTCCAACATCAATAGTGTCACCACACTCAAACGGATTACCACTTTCCCTAATCAGAAGCCATGGATGAACAGTGAGGTCCGACTCCTGCTGAAGGCACGCGACATTGCCTTCAGATCAGGGGATGCTCGGGCCTATAGCTCATCCAGGGCTAACCTGCAGAGGGGCATCAAAAAGGCCAAGCACAACCACAAGCTAAGGATCGAGGATCACTTCAAGAACAACTCTGACCCCCGAAGGCATCCAGGCCATCACTGACTACAAACCCACTAACATCTCACCCCTCTCCATCGACGCCTCCTTGCCTGATGAGCTGAACCACTTCTATGGCCGCTTTGACAGGGACAACAAGGAGGTGGCCATCAAGGCTGTGCTCCCTGCAGATCACCAGCCCCTCACTCTATCTCCCACCGACATGTGTGCGGCACTGAGCAGGACTAATGCACGCAAGGCTGCTGGTCCTGATGGCATCCCCGGACGCGTCCTCAGGGCCTGTGCTGTGCAGCTGACTGAGGTTTGGACTGACATATTCAACCTGTCCCTAGCCCAAACAGCTGTCCCCGCATGCTTCAAAACCACCTCCATCGTGCCGGTGCCACTCCACTGCAACGAGCCTAAATGACTTCCGCCCAGTTGCACTCATGCCCATCATCATGAAGTGCTTCGAGAGGCTGGTCTTAGCTCAACTCAAGACCTGTTTACCACCCACACTGGACCCCTTCCAATTCGCCTACCGGCAGAACAGGAGTACAGAGGATGCCATCTCAACGGCACTTCACTCCGCCCTGTCCCACCTCGACAATAGCAACACCTATGTGAGAATGCTGTTCATTGACTTCAGTTCAGCTTTCAACACCATCATCCCCTCCAAACTGATCACCAAACTCAGTGAACTGGGCATCAACTCCTCCCTCTGCAACTGGATTCTGGACTTCCTAACCAACAGGCCGCAGTCTGTTAGGCTACACAACCACACCTCCTCAACCCTCACTCTGAACACCGGCGTTCCACAAGGCTGTGTGCTGAGCCCCCTCCTTTACTCCCTCTTCACCTACGACTGCACACCTGTACATGGCTCAAACACCATTGTTAAGTTCGCAGACGACACAACAGTGATTGGTCTCATCAGCAACAACGATGAGTCGGCGTACAGGGAGGAGGTCCAGCACCTGACAGTGTGGTGCACCGACAACAACCTGGCTCTCAACACCAGGAAGACCAAAGAGCTCATTGTGGACTTCAGGAAGTCAAAAGCTGGCACACACACCCCCATCCTCATCAACGGGACTGAGGTGGAGCGAGTCACCAGCTTCAAGTTTCTGGGTGTCCACATCTCTGAGGATCTCTCCTGGACCCTCAACACCTCTACCCTGATTAAGAAGGCTCACCAAAGTCTCTTCTTGCTGAGGACACTAAAGAAGGTCCATCTGTCTCCTCAGATCCTGGTGAACTTCTACCGCTGCACCATCGAGAGCATCCTCACCAACTGTGTCACAGTATGGTATGGCAACTGCTCTGCATCTGACCGGAAAGCACTGCAGAGGGTGGTGAAAACTGCCCAACGCATCACCGGTTCCTCACTCCCCTCCAATGAGGCTGTCCAGGGCAAACGATGCTTGCGTAAGGCACGCAGCATCGTCAAGGACATTTCTCACCCCAACCATAGACTGTTCACGCCACCCCACTCCCTCCGGGAGGTGCTAGAGGTCTCTCCGCACCTGAACCAGCAGGTTCAGAGGAAGCTTCTTCCCTGCGGCTGTCACCCTACTGAACTCCAACTCTGCACCTAGGTGACAACCTACCACGACTAGAGCCCGACAGATATATCATAGCAGCGATATTATCGTCCGATGTTGGCCTTTTACAGAAATAGCTGAATCAGCACATATTCTTCTGAAAATGCACTGATACAGCACCAAAGATGTGCGTCAGCCTGACATTCCGAAATTATAGAATATCAGTGTAGTTAGGTTTTTAAAGATCAATGGATTTCCAGACTTTTATGAATGCTTAATGGCGTTTGCTGTTACTGGAGGGCCTATAAAGTGGCTGAATTTAGGAAAGTAAGGTTAGCTCTTTGGACTGCAGTCAATCAGCACAGTTGCTCACTGGATGTTAACTTAGTTATCAGTTATTCGGCATAAGCAGGCACACAGTAAGACATTATTTACCAATCATTTATTTCCCCAGTTAACATGGCTAGTTAGTGTCCACGAATTTCAGTCAGACGTCCTTGCCATAAGCAGTTGGGTGTGTAGTTCTACATCAACCATGTCTGTCAACAGCATGGAGCACAACACAGTTTGTTGACTCTCCTGAAGAGAGTGGAATATACCACTTTTCTAAAGTTCGTCTTGGGGAGGTGGAAGGCAATTATGCACTCCACCAGCAAGCTCTCTTTTTGTCTCTTACAGCATCAGGGCCGGTGGTTATCAAGCCTCTCAGTGTAGGAAAGTTCATAACTGCTTGAAATCAGAATGCACATGGTATTTAGTATAGTATTCAGGAGACGAGTCCTATTATGAGTAGATTACAGATTACCAATAGATGGCTGCAGGCATGGTGTGCACACACATTTCAGGAGAGGAGAGATGTTCTACAAACAAAGCAGTTCCTCTACTTTAACCTCATAGTAAATTTTTTGATTTCAAATCCAAACTTTTGGACCATAGAGCCAAAAGAAGAAAAAATGCTTCATTGTCGTATTAGTTATGCAGGGCATTGTATGTACAGACTGTGATTACTTCATCTGTGCCATATCAGCTTAATGACAAAACTGCTACTGCTATACACACTGCTGAACGTATGTGCAAACCGCAGCTACCCCATTTGAGCTACTGAATCATTCAAGCTACCTGTGCCTACAAAGATTAAACACATGTCAGAGAGGTGAAGGAATCTGAATCACAGGAATTGGTCCTGTGAATAGATGTCTGTCTTGACCTCATATTGAACTTTCATTCATAGTATTTCTTACACTTTGTTGTGACCAACTATGTCTTAAAATCTATGTAACAGAAGGTTTAAATGCATATCACAGTTATGTCCCTCATGCTAATACTGGCTGTGTAATTTGTTATTTAAGTAGAAGAGCCTTGTGCGTTGGAAGCTATGTTTTAAGAACATGAATTCAGACAATGGACCCGGGGTGAGAAACAAGTTTCACAAGACTAGTCATCTGTCTGCACATATTTTAGAAGGTCTTTTCAGGACATAACAAATGACTGTGCAAGTTTTCACAAGCTGTGGCTTCCAGTAAACAACTATTCTATTTCACCTATGTTGTGCTCTCTCCTTGCAAGTTTTTTTTTTTCAAAAACTGAATTGAGTATTGAATGAACGATGTATTGAATTATTAACTTTATTTCTCCCAAATTTAAGAGAACACTGGTGTCAGTCTCACATTCTTTATTTCGAGTGAAAAAGTATATTCCTTTACAGGTAAAGGACACTGTTGAGCGAAAACAGCTGAATAGTCTCTTTCCACCGTGGTAGAGGATTGACATTTTTGTATTACAACTGCAGTTGTTTGTCCTCTGGCTTATACCTATTCTGATCAGACAGCGATTCTTTTGTTTCGTCTTCGAAATGGGGCGCAATTCTTTGTGTTCCATGACTACTTTTGAATTAAAGTGAACTGTGAAATTGAACGGCGTCCAAAAGTTGTTTCTGGTGGTTGTTGTTGTTGTTGTTGTGCGCTTTCCACCAAGTGTCTACACGGTCGTGCTTTGAGCTTGAGTTCTATAGATAGGAGGACAGTATCGCACCATGCGCATACCTCTACCACGACACGTTACCTCACCATTGGCCAAAGGTCGCCCGTTTCATTAAGTTAGTTAGCCTACTGCTTGTCATCTAGCCACTGTCTACTGTACAGTATGTGTTGCTACTGTATTGTAGACTACTGTAGGCATTCATGAGGGGTAGCCAATTCATTACAGAGCCACAATATGAAATATACTGTTGTATTTGTAGGATTACCATGTGTATATTAATCATGTACTCCTCATGCAATGTTAATATACTATTTTAAGAGGTAAAGGTATGGTATCAATGTTGTTGTACCAAAGAAGGATTTAGAATGCATGCACTGTATGTGTTTGAATAGTCTCTTTCCACTGTGGTAGAGCATTGCCATTTTTGTATTACAACAGTAGTTGTTTGTCCTCTGGCTCAGACTTTACTAAAGAAAAAAAGTCAAGAGAGGACAAGAAAGACATTTGAGGGGCAGATTAAACAGTTAGTAGTTTGTTTGCAGGTAGGTTATTATGTCAAACCTGTCGCAGCATGTCAAACGGCTGAACAGGTTTATAGCTCTGATGAAGTTCATGACTTGTTGGTGTACAATGTGATCTTGTGCAACTACACAACACAAGGAAGTGGTATAGCATGCTGTCAATAGCATACAGCCTATTGGCCCTTTGAATCTGGTCTGAGGAAGAATCGGCCTATCAGGAGAAGATGATTAAAGGCACTGGAGATATTCCCACTGTAACACATCCCTCACAAACTGCCTTGTGTGACACATGGGGTTCAAACCTAGGTCTCCTCCATGGAGGACCCAAATGTCTACCACTTTTTTTTAATAGTAAAATAATTTTTTAAGATAGTAATATCTGTCCGTAAATGCTTACACATTGCAATATCTGTCCATTTATTTGGAACCGCTGAGGTTGGATTACTGGAAAGCTATCGAAGGACAACTTGACGAGAGCATGTAGGGACAGAAAAATTACACATACAGTACAGTAGATATACAGTATATTTCTGTGACCCTCAGTCACTAACTACATTGATCAGACCTGAAAATATAACTGGTCAGACTGGATTCTTTAGAATGTGATTCTCCCAGGGCTCTATAACTCTTTAGAGGTAGCCTCTCTCTGTGTTGTAGGCTGTTTGCACACGTCAGGCAGGAGAATTGTCGGGGGTTTTGGATGCACTGGAGAATCATCAGGGCCCTGTAGGGAAAAATAAAGATGAGTTTCCATGTAGTGTTATATGTTTCCATTCATTCTTTGCACACTATCTGGTGGACTTAGACCGACTTGACATCAACTGAAGGTGTCTTAAGAAACAAATTTACATTAGAATTGTTTACATCACATTTTATCTGGCCTCACAATCATTTGATGGCTAGCAGAGGAAAGACGAAGCAAAACAAAGTTATTCTTCAGCTGACTTGGTTTTGACCCCTTACTTTGGGACACACACCCTTGTGTACCTTTCGCTGAAGACCCCTATTGAATCATGCCTGGATACTGCTGGTGACCCCTTTCCACTTCACTCGTTGACTGTCTGAAGTGTACTGTAGCCGTATTCTTGTTATTCATGCTAGCTACAACTTAACTTCCAAAGAGAATCCTATGCTTCCAACAATAATCCTTGTTCTAGGCTAACCAAGTGACTCGTGGCCTTGGCTAGCTTTGACAAACTAACTTTTCTCACCTTGTGGGAGAAATATTAGTGCCCTGTTTGCAGGAGGGTTCGCTAGCTTCATATTCCTAGGACTACTGAACACTTACTAGTTCTACATAATTCCTAGCTAATTGCCTTGTGTAACAAACCTAGGTCCAAAGTGTAAGGTTTGACTAACCACTGGGATAATTGGCTAGCTAGCATGTTTGTTGTTATTACGACTTGAGCACGCAGCTAATCTGACAGTTGCTAGCTCCTACACTTCACTTCACAGGAGTGGACTTACTGTCGCGGGGAGGACCCCTTCCAGGGGAATGGCAACTACACCCTTGATCATCCAAGAGGTTTAGAGACGCTACGGTTTGGAGACACGATGGCTTGGCAACCGTAGATCTGCAATGTGCTAGAGAGCAATCCACTAGTGGTCTTTATGACCTGAAATGGAGGCTTTTTGAGGTGGGGTTTGAGAGCCGTGAGAATGTCCCTATTTCTGCGATCCTCTCCTTCTTACAGAACCTGCTCGACAAGGGCAAAGCCTTCTCTACAGTGATGACCTATTTACATTTACATTTACATGGGGAGTAAATAAATGGGGAGTAAATAAATGAACAGGCTACTGGGACCGAACACATGGCTTTCAACTGCTTGTGCCTTACATGAAGTGAACTTTATCGACAATTTCAATCTGTTTTGGGAGCGCAGATACCTCTTCAGAGAGAAAGGATTTAATCGGTGATTCAAGCCCAACAGCCCATGAAGTATTTGCCGTCTCCCCCTTCTCCCTCTCCTCCTTCCCCTCCATCTTTTGGCATTTACAGACGAACGATGAACGAACTGGTGAATGCTGGTCTCAAACTAACATCCCAGTCCTTCCGCCACTCCATCCTAACCAACCCCCGGCGACACCCTCCAAAACCTCCTCCAAATTGTAACTTCATTGATGCCCCCAGAGTTGATAAGAAAGGGGGAGGAGTAGCTGTTATCTTTTCAGACGTGTTTCAATGCAGGCAGGTATGATTTGGAGACTTTTCATCATTTGAATATCTTCCTGCTGTACTGAAATGCTCTCCTCATGTTTTACTCTTTATATATACAGATTATATATACAGATTATATACAGACCGCCAAAATATTCTAGTAGTTTCTTTGATGAATTTGCTGAACTACTGTCCATAATCTCCATGGAATATGACTGTCTATCTATATCAGGAGATTTTAACATTCATATTGACAACCCCAACGATAATAATGCCAAAGATCTTAATAACTTACTTGACATTTTTGGATTGTCTCAACATGTATCCGGGCCCACCCCCAACTGGGGCCATACCTTCGATTTATTTATCACAAGGGGTTTTAAGTCATCATTTGTTAAGGCTATTGACATTGTTCTGTCTTTGCAACTTCTGGTAAGCAAAAAAGCACCATGGAGAAACGCTGCATCTGTAAAAATCCCCCAAAAAGAGTCCCGGAAAGCTGAGCGTAAATGGCAAAAAACTAAGCTCCACATTCATTATGACAACTATAAAGAGAGACTTCATTCCTACAATCTGGAATTGAAAAGTGCAAGACAATCTTTCTTCTCTGACATCATCAACAAAAACATTAATAATGCACACACTTTATTTGCCACTGTTGATAGGCTGACTCACCCCCCAGCACAAATAACCCCTGAACTCCTATCCACCGATAAATGCAATGAGTTTGCTTCTTTCTTTAGGGATAAAATTCAAAACATTCGACAAACTATCAGTAGTTCCTCATTCAACAAAAATGTGTCACCACTACATTCACATAAAAGTAACTTGATAAACATGACCCAGTTTAATGCCATTGACTACAAAACTCTTGAGGAAACTGTACAACATCTTAAGCCATCAACATGCTGCCTTGACACCCTGCCAACGTGCTTCCTTAAAATTGTTTACAGCTGCTTGGCGACTGATTTACTGCAAATAGTTAACAGCTCCCTCCTATCAGGCTTTTTTCCAAAGGCTTTGAAAACTGCAGTTATTAAGCCTCTACTAAAAAAGTGTAGCCTGGACGCTTCTGTAATTAGCA
Organism: Argentina silus; assembly: GCF_951799395.1. Lineage (NCBI taxonomy): Eukaryota > Metazoa > Chordata > Actinopteri > Argentiniformes > Argentinidae > Argentina > Argentina silus. The sequence goes on along the minus strand of NC_139655.1, from coordinate 23,581,451 downwards.
ACGACAGACCCATGTCAAATATACCCTTTATAAGTAAAATAATCGAAAAAGTTGTCTACCAACAACTTCACAACTTTTTAACATCGAATAGTTTCTTAGACAAACTCCAGTCAAGTTTTCGACTCCATCACAGCACCAAAACTGCTCTTATTAAGGTTCTAAATGACATTCGCATGAACACTGATTCCGGCGAAATTTCAATCCTAGTGTTACTGGATCTTAGTGCTGCTTTTGACACTATTGACCCTTCAATACTACTAGACAGACTGGGAAACTGGGTTGGACTCTCCGGTACGGTCTTAGATTGGTTCAAGTCCTATCTGCAAAACAGGGACTATTTTGTTTCCAATGGCAACTACACATCTGAGCGAACTAGCATGACGTGGGGTACGTCAAGGTTAAATTCTGGGACCTCTTTTATTCAACCTCTATATGCTCCCACTAGGCTTAATTATGCAAAAGAACAAAATCGCGTACCATAACTATGCGGACGACACTCAATTATACTTAGCTCTCTCATCGAGTGACTAGGTGACTATAGACTCACTGTGTCTGTGCATTGACCAAATCAATGACTGGATGTGCCAAAATTTCCTCCAACTAAACAAAGACAAAACTGAGATAATTGTCTTTGGTGCTAAAGAAGAAAGGCTGAAAGTTGGTGCTCATCTTGATCCCCTTTCTTTGATGTCTAAAAACCCAGTCAGAAATCTAGGTATTATTATTGACTCAGATCTAAATTTTAACACCCACATCAAGTCTATAACAACATCAGCCTATTATCATCTTAAAAATATAGTAAGAATTAGAGGATACATGTCCAAACAAGACCTTGAAAAACTAATTCATGCTTTCAACTCCAGTAGGTTAGACTACTGTAATAGTCTTTTCTCAGGTCTTCCCAAAAAAACACTTAGGCAGTTATAGCTCATTCAGAATGCTGCTGCTAGAGTTCTAACAAGGACTAAGAACATATTACACCAGAACATATTACTCTCAGGTCTCTGCATTGGCTACCAGTGTGTTATAGAATAGACTTCAAAATACTATTACTATAAATCACTTAATGGTTTCGGGCCAAAATACATCACTAACTTGCTTCCACACTATGAACCCTCTAGACTTCTTAGGTCATCAGGGACCAGTGTTCTGAGAATTGTTCTGAGAATTAAAAAAACATGGTGAAGCAGCATTCAGTTATTATGCTACACATAGCTGGAATAAACTTCTGGAAGATCAGCCCCAACCCTGGCTACTTTCAAAAATGGGCTAAAAACCTTTATGTTCACCTTTGCCTTAGATTGCCTAAGTTGACTAATTCAGATTTGGGTCCCAAACACCCAGGGAACAGGTATTCTAAGGTAAAGAAAACTAAATTGCTCCAAACTGAACTATGTCTTTTATGCTTTTTTATTATTATTATTATTCTTTTTTATGCTCTTTCCTTTTTATCTAGTTTATGTAAAGCACTTTGAATTGCCTCTTTGTATGAAATGTGCTATATAAATAAACTTGCCTTGCCTTGCCTTGCCTAGTTATGTAGCATAGTACTGTAAATGGTTAATTAGTACACATACGGTGCATTTGATCTACTGTACACCCAGATATGACTCACAGGTCACTGTCTGTGCAGGTCCAGCGGAACCCTCTGGTCTCCAGGACTTTGGTCAGGTCCAGAATGGATCCTTGAGTGCAGGACTCTCTGAAGGGGGAGAGAAACAGACATATACAGTAGCTGTACTAAACTGACAGTACATCTTCTAAATCAAGTTAGAGTATCAGTCACTTTTTCTCTCTGAAACAATCCAACAATAACACAATTTACAGAGAAGAGAGGATAAAGAGCTCTGCTTTGCTTCTATGAAAATATCAATATAATGGTATCAAAAGGCTGCTCATTGAAAACAAGGTCTAAATAGAGAGTAAAACTAGCCCATGAACTAGCCCACGGTTGTGGCTTGATTAGAACCCATATGAAACAGTAAGCCTGCAACAAAGGTCAAGGCACTTCTTTTGTGCAAAAATGAAAAAGCCTTTATTTAGGTTGGTTTACCTCAGACACGTTTCGACATGCATGTCTTCATCATGTGAGACATAACACAATGTGGATGACATTCTTATAATAGATATTACCTCATGATGATTGATTGTCGTTGACAGCCGAGTTCTAGATAGTGTGTAGTGGCTATTCAAAAGGTTTCTTAGCCACACTGGCTCACAGGTTGAAACAGACAGGCTTTCCACTCCAAGTTGTTTCTTTGTGTGATTAGGGGATCACCCATTTATTGATGAAATAATAACACAATACACAATTTAGTGTGTATGAGCACCTGTTTGCTGTGAGCACCTGTTTCCTGGTTACCTACTGGAGTGTCTACTGTATATGTACATGTGACCCATGATTCCTAGTGATACTGCCACCTAGTGTACAAAATATGTGGAACATCCTAAGTCCATATTTAATACACACATTCAATAAGTATACAACATGCCCATAATGGCTCCTACATAGTGGGTATTAGTTGTTATCTCTAGTATGTATCTGTTGATTCTCACATGAATGGTCCCTCCAAGTTGGCCACCACCTTTATGTTGACGTGATCCACCATCCTGGGGTTGAGGCTGTCCAGCTCAACACCCCCAAACATGCTGCAAGACAGGAAAGACCAGAGTGAAACATAACTACCCCTGCTGAACACATACAGTAGGGCTGGTTTCCTGGACACAGTTTAAGCCTAATTCGAGACTGAAAAGATTTTCTTTTGAAAGTGTGATTTAATCAAACACTAGGCTTAATCTGTGCCCAAGAAACCACAGCATAGGGTGTAGGATAGATAGACCTGTCAGTGTCTATCAGTCATTTTACCTTTTCCTATTGAAGGCATTTTCAATGGATCCATTCAACATCACTGTGATGTTACCACAAGCCGCTGCTGCAAACTGGCAAACAAACAGAGGAGTCAATCAGAGGCAGACAGGCAGACAGACAGCAGGCAGGCAGACACACAAGCACACGCACACGCACACACACACACACACACACACACACACACACACACACACACACACACAGACATACACACTGTCAAGATACAGTCAGTCACTCAATATATAATTTTCACATACACATACACACATATTTCAGTTCTAAAATGCACCATTGCATTTACAGTCGTCTTACATTTTGTGAGGCCTGCCACCACAAGGAATACACAGGATGATTCACACACGTCGACCACTCTGGGCAAGAGTCAAAATCAAAACCTGACAGACGTAAACAAAGAAAGAGTTCTTTTGACTAGGCCAGTTTAGATAAATAAGCAATCAACAAAGACAAAATGATGAAAAAGTCTGTGACGTCCACACAGTCTTTGTATGAATGAGCATGAGTCATGATGCTTGTTTGCCAAGAAGGTGAATTTCTCTTGTGGACAATGTGCAGAGGTTACCACAAAGACTAGTGTTACACATGATTGTACAGCTGCATGACATATTTCTTGTTAGTCCTGAGAACAACACGAACCCTGTGGGTCTGTCCTGCTATGAACCCTCTCTACATCAGGGGACTGTAGGATGATGACCTGGGACCCGACTCTCAGGAACAATCTTTCAGGAATAATTGTACATTCATGTTCTTTCTGTAACCTTATCCGGTAACAACCCCTAGCCCCTACTCCCTAGACACTTGAGTAGGTATGAAAGGATTTCATAAGTATAAGCAAGATGTAATTTCACCTTGCCTTATGGAGGGCATGTTGGAATTTTCATCATCTTGCAATATGAGTTTCTTTCAGATCCCCAAAAGTATCTCGGAGTTTGGGCAAGGGGTTGTTTCTGGATATCTGTGTTTTTCTCTGCATTTTTCTCCATCTCTCTCTGGTTCCCTTCCCTTCCCATCTTGGTTCACCAGCTACAGCATTTCTATGGGGGACAGACGTTGGAGCAGTCTCTAGGATTTGTAACAAATCCCAAGATAGAGCTCTCTCACATCAACGATGATATCCCTTTTCTTGTATTGTCACTTTTTTAAATTACTTTTAATGTTGACTTGCTGATTGTTGTTGAGATAGGAGCAAGATCCCAATGCATTTCACTATGTCAATTACGGCTGTATGCGATGTATGTGACAAATGACATTTGATTTGATTTGATTTGAATTGATTTGATTTGAAAAAGATTGTCTCGTCGAGAGATTGTGTTTCACAACTGCACAGGATATCCCTGTGGTTGGCTTTTTAAAGATCCAGTATGTAACATTCAAGCTTTCTAAAAGCTTCCTAATGGTTGTAATGACTATGTTTAATCAGTAGTGATCAGGGAATGAGATCCCTTGAAAAAAATATTTCATTTACGAACGCTGTTTGGGTATTTGGGAAAAGCGCTTTCTAAAATGAGTGTCAGAGGAGTAGGCAAAGAGACAGATGATGGAGCTGGTGGCCTAACTACAGTTTCTAGGGTTTTTTAATAATTCCAAAAAGACCTCACTCACCCCTTCCCAATAGGTGTTGTTCCTAGGCTGAGAACTCCTCACTGTGTTTCTAGTGCTCAAGTATTTTCTCCTGTCCCTGAGACATGTTCTCGCCAGGATGGACAACACGACAGTGATGGTTTTTATAAATAGGCAGGGGGGAACTCTGTCTCCCCCTCCTTTCTTTGACACTATTGTATCTTAAAGCAGGCCCACATCCTAGATCATTTCAATCCGATCTACTCTTGAGGGGAAACCCTCAAGCGAGAGAGTGGTGCTTACACCTGGAGTGAGTGAGCTCTATCTTAGGATTTATCACAAATACTAGAGACTGTAGACGGGCCACCAGCTCCATCGTCTGTCCCCCATAGCAATGTTGTATCTGATTTCCCTCCTTCAGGTAACAGTGGTTACATACGTAACCTTATGTTTTTCCATATTGGGTGTGGGTGTCAAAACAGAGATCATGGCTCCTCCCACCTCTGTCCTTCTCTTCCTGTCCGCACCAGATGAGGTCGTTGAACATGTAGCCAACCAAAGTGTCCTCCAGGGTCCAGAAGCGGCGGGCTACGGCCGCGTAGCTGTGCATGAGATTCCTGGTCTTACTCCAGAACAGTAGCTACTCATAAGGAGGGCAGAAAACAACTTCAAAGAAAAGATTCTCCAGAAATCAGCCTACTTAAGTAGAAAAAGACACTCAAACACTCACTGTGAACAGTGAACAGTGATTGTAGGATAGTCTACAATCACGCATAGTCATGACATAAGGGGGGGGTTCTACTGGAATCAAGATTAGTATTTCCATGGTGACATTTACCTTACCACACGGTAAAGCTTGTGGCGTGGCACGAAACATTCGTTCGTAGTCCTTAACCTTCACATCGCAGGGAGACTGCCGTATTACAGCCTCCTCAAACTCTGTCCAGATATCTTCACAGTTGTAACTTACACAAACATACAAGCACTTATTCATGAAACAGAAATGTGTTGAAACAGAAACATTAACAGCCTTTAAAAATACATAATGCCCAAAATGATATACTGTATAATCAATTACACAGTGTTAATGGTGAATAAAGACTCCTGTGACATAATAATGACTAATAATAATGACTCCTGTGACACTATACCTGGAGCTAGGGCTAATAAGTGTTATGTAGTTGTAGCATCGACCAATCACAATGTGTTTCAGATTGGGAGTCGTGCCCTTCTCTGCACAGAAATCATCAGTGCAAAACAGGATAATGATAAACCCTGGGAAAAGAAAGAAAGAAAGAGAGAGAGTGAAAGGAAGAATAAAATAATAAGAATAAAAAAAGAAAGTAAGAAAGGTTTTGCACATCAAAGGCTGCACATCAAAGTTTGAACACAATAAAACACTCACAAAGACCAAACCACCAGCATGTTGCTTCTCATCAAATTCCATACAAGTGTTTATTCATGCAGGCTATGTACTCTTTAAGTACTCACATATGACCATGTCGGATATCAAGGTCAAGTTTATCTTTTGAGAGGTCATGGCGATCAGACAAATCTCCAAGTGTACCCCGGAGCCTTCCTCACTGTTGCCCCATAAAATCAGAGCGAGGCCAAGTTACTGTGAATAGAGAGAGAGAGAATATAAGAAAGAGGGGTCATTCTGCAGAAATGCTGCAAATTGTGGCTATGAAAAAATGTAAAAGAATCTTCCAACATCAAACAATGTGCCAGGTATCTTTACCTGCTAACAGAACACATTTCCAGACATTTATTTGTATTATATTTTCTTAGAGAGACCCTTAAATTGAATTGACCCTTCAATCGAAACGAGTTCATTTTACAACAATCTTTTACAAGGCCAACATAGATGCCTCAAGAGTTATTAGCAGTAGTGTATGCAAATTCATACTTATAAAAGGTGTTATAACAGGTCTGGAACCTGTCCTTTGCCAAATGTGGCGCAACTGTGTGGTATTTGCTTATAAATTATCCGTGGGTCATATATGTGTGCCTTTTATGTGGTTTATGAAGGATGTTATGAACATTTATATTTACACAAATCTTGAATTGCTTTATTTTTCAATATGCATTTCAGGACCCATGGCTGGGGACACATAGCTTGCAATAGAAAGTGATATGAAAACACTGATTTTATATTACATTGGTAAATCAGTGTGTTGTTTATTGACTTGGGGCCAAATCAGAACACATTTGATTTAATTTAATATCAAACATCTGGACATTTAACTTTTTAAAATCTTTTATATATTCACCATTTCTGTAGAATGACTAATATATAAAGACAGACACAGACTGTGTTTGTTTTCTGCTACAGGGTTGACTTAAATCTAATCAACCAACAGAATGCAGGCACCTCCCATCTCCTTTGTGTCCGGTGGGTGTAAAGTGTCTTTCAGTCGTGTATGGATGTAAGGATTGACAGTCCAACAAACAGGTCTACACACGATCAGATTCATTTTGTGGTCAGACTGGCTTCATTACCCGTATTCACATTGCCTGTTTTGGTTTTTACTAATGAATTATTACACAGTCTAAACTCAGTGATGCTAAACCAATACCATTTGAGATTACAGTAACTTTTGAGAATATCATATACTAAGGTTGCATACTTTCAAAGCATGCAGTGAAATAATGTAGTAAACTGCCAGAGAAACACAATAACCAATAGTCATGTCATCCATATTGTATAAACAGTCATGCAGTTGTTATTCAGTTAATAAAACAAGCTTACCACTCCATACTACATGACTTGGGAGGATGATGATTATTAACGAAATAGAGTTTGCTCCACAATATCTGGTCTGAAGTAGGAGTTATGTGTGCCTGGACAGAGTTTCAGTATCCTGATATGTGTGTCTAGTGGACATGTACCCTCCCTGGACCGGTGACAAGACCAATGGGCTGGTTTCCTCAGACAGACACAGCTCTTCACCAACCCATGGTGCTGGGCTCAGGGAAGAAGCATGGCTTTGTCTAGACTTCTAACAGATCCACATGACTCTCGTTACAGTGTCATTAAAACTGTCTCCTCACACAAGGAGGAATGTTCTATACCGGAGTTAAATATAAGCAAGGACAGCTTGTTGCTTGTTGATGATAAGTTTTTACAAATTTAGGCAATGTTGGTAAAACGGAGAACTATCGATCAAGTTGTGTGCCTGCAGTGTTAGATAGTGGCCAGTTGGCGTAATCAATAGTCTCTTTGTAGGCCTATGTGAGTCATAGTGGAGTTTCCCATCCAGGCCTTGCCCACTGTTTTAATACAGTACTGGGAAGTACTACCTTCCACCACATCAGTCAGAAGTCAGTGTCTGTTAGTGTACCTGTATACAGTCAGATTGAATTGAATTAATAGGGAACAGTGCTTCAAAGGAACACAATTTAGCTGTGCAGTGTGATCTTGGTATCTACATCACATGTCAGACATTACCCTCCTTTGCTTCCAACTTTCTGTGATACTGGTGTCACTGGGATACTGGGATTACATTAGCAATGATAAATTACACTATGGTAATAGAAATATAAAGACAGTAATAAACATATTCAATACAAATGCAGGAAGCACACAGGTAGTGGATCAAATATGTAAAGTCATTTCAGAGGGTGTTATTTCCTTCTCTTCTCTCTGAGTTTTTGACAGATACTTTTTTATTAAACTGGCTGCTCTTTCTCTATAGTCTGATGATATCTGCTGTTACTAGCTTGTTTCCTTGTGTGCTTTAAATTACAGACAGCACTATTATGGAGTTTACGCACACTGTTATTGTATTGTTTGTGTTTATGTTGACATATGACATTTTGTTAACAAATGATGTATAGCTTCAAAACATTTTTTCAAAACAGTCTCTGAAACATCTCAGGGAATGTAATTCCTTGAGCACAACAGATAGGTCATATACTGAAGATCTCCCTTTTCCCCCATTGTTTACATTTTGTTTGTTACCTTGCATGCAGAAATCTTGCTGCTTTAATTAATTACCTCTGCTTTGCTTGTATTTCTACCTGTATTTTCTGGCCACTACCTGTGCATACCAGATGCCAGTATAAACCACATGAGAAGAGGAGACAGGAAGAGAAAAAGAGAGAGAGAGAACCACAGTTATACAGTAAATGGAGGTCTATGTAACAGGCATTGATAGAGTAATTTAGAGTAATTTATATGAATTTTCATGCAAGAGACACTCACACATACTAATATTGTACAAATGGACATAATGTACACATACACACACAAGCACCCCTATGAGGCAGTAGCAGCAGTTTGCTAAAATCTCAGAGCAGCTATGATGTGACAAGGCCCTCTCATGGATTATGTCGATGATGAGCTTCAGTCTCTCTTCTGTGTCAATGGTGAGTGCAGTCATCACCTTCATCAAGTTCTTATGAGTCAGCCTGGCCAGGATGTTACTAATATGTTCATACAGCTTCTCCATCTGTAGATCCTCACCATGTATGGCCTCTTTAAGGTCCTTTGGCAGAAGAGTGTTGAATGGACATTTGTGGGGTACTGTATGTTAAAGTAGGATATCAAAGACAATATTCAATTTAGAAGGTGTTATAACACATGTGCAACACCACCACACAACTTCTCACTTACCAGGTCCCAGTTCCAATAATGAAAGATATATACCCATTTTATGTCAGATCATTTTTGCTATCATGTTCATGTATATTACTGTACTGTATGTATACCCATCTCAAGTGTTATCAGCACCCCCTCCTTCAAAATAAGGGTGTATAACAGGCTTAAAGTGTTTTCCTGTCGTAACAAAACAAATAAAAAACAACATAAGTTTGCTGGTAATTAAAAGAGATTTATTATGGAACATACTGAGGTGGTCGCTCCAAAAATAGAACTAACACAAAAACACCTTGACAATCACACAATGGAAAGGGGTTCAAAATAGGGTTCCTAAAAGGCATCTACAATGGACACCCACTCGATTTGCCACAGATAAGGGCCAACTAAAAGAAATCCCACTAAATGAAAGGGTAGGAAGTAACTGAAATATCTTGTTTTTGAAACTAAACCAAACACAGGTGAAAGCAACACGCAGACGTTATTCTGTTCTGAGTAGCAGGAGGTAACCAGAGGTGTTATCCTCCCAGCAGCTTGACTTCAATTGAGGCATGGGGCTAGCAGGTCTTAAATAACCCCAGCTGGTCAAACAACACAGCTGAAACCAGTGTGTATACCTAACTACTCTCGATCTCATCACAAAACCCTTAACAATACTGCATGCAGTTACTATATGATCAACATAGTCAATGGTTTTATGAGAATGCCTCATAAAACCCCCTATATGAGTGTGTGTGTGTGTGTGTGTGTGTGTGTGTGTGTGTGTGTGTGTAAGAGAGAGAGAGAGAGAGAAAGAGAGAGACACCATGGTATCTGTATCTCTTAAAACTAACAGAGCTATAGAGAAAACAACAGAAACAGTGAGACGAACATTATAACAGTTTTGTGCAGAAATTGCAATAATCTAATATCAGTCTAAAAGATGAGAATTGGGGAGAGCAAGGCAGACAACCAATGACACTCAACACTAAGGGCTGGTCATACCCAGAGCCATACAATTCCTACGGCACATAAACCTCTGGTCATTCATTTCTAATGTCCAGAACTTCGTGCAGCTTGTCACGGATTCTGGGGGAGCTCTTCCTTTGCTTCACAATCAACTCAATCTCCCTGTAATAATGATCCATTCTGGGCTGTGAAAGGACACAAAGACAGGCCAGTTGGTATTGGTGAGTTTTTGTCTGTGTACTGTGTGTCTGTGTACAGTATGTGCACATTAATTAATATATATTGAGTGGTATGTCTATCTATTATATGATGGTCAACCGTGTGATTCTGTCACTTATCTATGGACAACTTAAATATTCAGCTTTTATCAAATGACAAACAGCCTGATCGTGAATTGTGGTGATAAGATATAAATAAAGACAGTGTGGATGGCCGGACAGACAGAGAGAGAGAGAGACAGACAGACAGACAGACAGAAAGACAGGAAGACACACAGATAATGTGCTGCATAGTTAGTTGTACCTTGGCTTTCTCATGATCCAAGTCCTTGTTGATGGTGGTGAGCATTATGCACAGACACTCTAGTGATATTTCATCACCATTCTTCAGTAGCTTCCCGATGCAGTCGTGCATTAGGTCCTCTGTCAGTATCTTCACCTTGAACAGCTCACACATGAACCTGCTGTTGCCTAGCACCTCCTTCTTTGCCTCCTTGAGCTCCCCCCTCAGTCTGCGGCGCTCCTCATCCTAGATTGGGGAGGGGGAATGGGGACAGGACAGGACAGAAGGAGAGGCCTAAAACAATTTTGTCACAACAATAAGTTAAAGAATCATACCACAATTCAATATCAATGCAAGTCTATAGGGGCAATTTAATTAGCCACACACATCTAGTAAGCATCAACATAATGCACAGAAAGTTAATAAAATATATGTCAGACCAGAACATCTCCACAATGTCTTAAACAGTTTGTCTATGCAAGACTCCCTTGTGCTACCTTAGTGGTGGTTTCCAGCTCCTTCACCTTCTCCTTCAATAACTCATTATTGTCTCTCTCAAAGTCCTTCTGGCATCGGTTCAAAAGCAGCTTGCGGAAATGTCCTGCCTGTCCTGGATTGTCTGAGGTGGGCACTCTGAGCTGAGGGGGTGTAGAAGAGAGTGAGTGAGTGAGAGAGGGGAGGGGAGGGGAGGGGGGGAGAGATACATTTCAAGTTTTACCCGCCATGAGATGTCAGTCCTGTCCTTCAGCTTGTCTTTATTCAGCACCTTAAGAGAGAGAGAGAGGTCACCCTTGGAGCTGGGGATGCATAGGCAAACACAAACACACACACACACACACACACACACACACACACACACACACACACACACACACACACACACACACACACACACACACACACACACACACACTTACCCCCATGAGGGAGCGACACATGTTGGCGTAGACCTCAGAAGAATCCATGTTTGAGACGGCCCATTCGTAGATGAGGTCGATAATGCTTTCCAGTCTCTCCTCTGTGTTAATATTTAATGAAGACACCACCTTCATCATCTCCTGGAAGTTCTCAGGGTCCAGGCCATGCAGAAGATAATCCATTTGTGCCAACATCTCTTGTGTTTTCACAGTCTCGAGGTCCAAATACCCCTCCTGATGAGGAGGTGATATAAGACATTAAGCACAACAAGACTCAACAAGGAAGGTGTTATTACAATGCATACACAAACAGTCACACTCTAAACCAATTCTTACCAGATCCTGTTCTTCCACTGCCTTACTGCAAAGACTGGAGAGAGCTAGAGAGAGAGAGAGAGAGAGAGAGAGAAAAAAAATATATAGGTTAAGAAGGTATCTTATGTGTCCTTTATTCTGTGCTATATGAGCTGTGATGATGCTGCTTACTGTATGGTCCCAGGTTTTCTTCAACTGTTGTGAAGAAGACAGAGAAAAACATGGTTCATATGTTGAAAATCTACATGTTAGAGCACAACATGCATAATACTGGATAAACCTAAATAAGTACCTGAACTGGACATTTTCTTAAAGTCACTCTCAGATATATCCTCAAATCGATTGTGCAGTCCAGAGACACACCTCTGCACATTTTTAAAAACTAAATTGATGGGGGGTAATTTCTATAAACACAGACACACAAACAGGCAGGAAATTAGAAACCGTACTACACAAATCACATTCTAAAAGATTGTGTAAATACATGCTACTATTCAACACAGAAACAAAGCATACATGATAGGGTTCCTACGCATTTTCCATTAAACATTTCCAGACTTTTCCAGACCTACATTTTCAGACTGCTCAGTTGATTTGTGAGTTTCGGGCACCACTGTAAAAAATGTGTGTGTTGCATTATCTGCATCCTGACCTCTGTCAAACATAAAATAGGCTCTATCTACATAAAGCAGCAATGTTGACCTGTGTAAATTATCTGGCTCTAAAGAAATATTAAATTAAATTTGGAACTCGTCTGGTATGAATATGGCATAGGTCTGAAATCATAGATATTTTTCCAGATTATGTCTATTGTTTTTTGGGGGGTTTTCCATACTTTTACAGGTCTGAAAATTGTCAATGTTTTATTCCAGACTTTCCAGACCTGCATGGGAACCCTGCCATAATAATAGACCGACATCAGTACGGACACAAACAACATGTCTTGAATATTCTCTTGGATAGCATAAAATAAAACTACACTTTAGTAGTTTAACTGTCACTTTTGTTAAATTACAAAAAAACATTTAAGGGTTGTAAATATCAGTATTTGTACACAAATACATCTTTAGTTCATCTACAGCACTTCATTTTGAGAGCTAATAATCATACAGTACAGTACCTGGAAGAAATGGGGGAGATCATATGTGGGTGAAAGCTGCTTATGCTCTGCCTCTGCTCTCCTCATCTCAACAATCTCCTGCTCCAGTGTCTGTAGGAATCCTTCCACTTCCTTCAACACCTCCTTCTCCTTGGTTCTGATCAGCTCTCTCACCTCAGAGCTCCTTTTCTCGATCATCTTGGTGTAGAACCTCTCACTCTCCTCCACTGTAGCCTGTGCTAAGCACTGTACAGAGAAACAGAAGATCGAGTTTGTTTCTAGAAGTTTGGGTCAGTGAATCTGACAAGCATCATTGACTAACTAGTTTGGCACCATGACATTAGTTGTTTGCTCAAGTGACCTCTCACCTTTACAGACTCAATTTTCTGTCTCAGCCTCTGGATCTCCTCCTCATTCTCCTGGATTCTCTGTTGGTATGTCCTCACATTCGGTTCTGTCTGTGGACACACAGTGGTACTTGGTAGCAAACAAAGGATCAACATTCCATTTGTGATAGGGTTTTTCCAGGTTAAAACATGGCTTTGCATGATCTAGGTGATAGGTGAGACCAGGCTAACTACTGCACACACTTTATTACAGTGGACTTTGGACCTGAAACACAATGCGGTACCAATTTAATATGCCACCTTTCTATACACAGCTGATGATATACATCAGTACTTCAGAGTGGTCAGGAAATGTGTTTTATTATCCATACCTGTTTGGTAGTCATCTCTCCTGCAACTGAGACAGTATCTTGCTCTTCATGTAGATCTGCTACACATTCAGAGCTCACACCCTGCTGCTTGTCATCAAGATGAAGGCAGATGTTCTGTGGTGAGGAAGTATCCTTCTCCATGTCTGACCAGTCACGGTGGGAATGAATGCTGCCCTCTACGTCTCCAGGTACCTGTCTGAGATCCAGCACTTCCTGTAACTTGGAGCGGATTCTGGAACAGGTCGTCCTATTCTTCACAATCTTTTCAATCTGCTTGTAGTACTGATCCATTCTGGGCTGTGGAAGCATAGACAGGCCCAATGGAAAGAGTGGTGGTACTTGAATGCTTTAAGTTAACTCTATAAACTCAATAAGCCTCTGAGTGGAGACTAAGCCTAATTTTGCCCATTTTGGTGGCAATTTGTTGGTCAACCATTTATGTGACGTGATTAGATAGTGTAAAAGAGAGAGGATGGCTGGACAGACAGACAGATAGATAGAAAGACAGGAAGACACACAGATAATGTGCTGCATAGTTAGTTGTACCTTGGCTTTCTCATGGTCCAAGTCCTTGTTGATGGTGGTGAGCATTATGCACAGACACTCTAGCGATATTCCATCACCTTTCTTCAGTAGCTTCCCAATGCAGTCGTGCATCAGGCACTCTGTCATCATCTTCAGCTTGAACAGCTCACAAATGAACCTGCTGTTGCCAAGCACCTCCTCTTTGGCCTCATTGAGCTCCTCCCTCAGTCGGGGGCGGTCCTCCTCCTAGTGAGAATCAGGAAAGTTTAGAAAGGCTTCAAAAAATTAGAACACTTTCATTCGTGTATTTCTGTTTTTAACAATCAGTTGAAATACAATTCAATACAAAGCAATCCTAAAGGCAATTGAATTGGCTACAAATACAGTATAGTAAGCATTAAAGTAAAGCTTGTAAACTAAATTCATGAAATTAAGATCTGATCATAATATCTCAAATATTTTTGAAAAGGGTTTGTCTATGATGGAGAAGAAAAACATGCATGTTTGAGAGGAATAGGGTGCCACCTTGGTGATGGTTTCCAGTTTCTTCTCCATCTTCTCCAACAACTCACTGCTGTTTCTCTGAAAGTCTGTCTGGCATCTATTCAGCAGCAGCTTGCGGAAATTTACTGTTCTTCCTCGGTTAGCTGATGTGGGAACTTTGAGCTGAAGGGGTGTGTGTGTGTGTGTGTGTGTGTGTGTGTGTGTGTGTGAGAGAGAGAGAGAGAGAGAAAGCCATTTGTCTAAGGTTGGTAAGAGTGGTTCTGGCATTTGACAAAATAGGTGACATCTGGAGCTGATGAGCATAAAAGACACATTCACACAAACACAACTCCAGATAAATCAGTATATATATTCAGTATAGTGACAAACGCACACACACACACACACACACACACACACACACTTACCCCCATGAGGCAGCGACACATGTTGGCGTAGGCCTCGGAAGAGTCAGGGTTTGAGACGGCCCGTTTGTAGATGAGTTCAACGATGCCCGCCAGTCTCTCCTCTGTCTTGATAGTGAATGAAAACACCTCCTTCATCTTCTCTTGGAAGTTCTCAGGGCCCAGGCCATCCACGATATCATTAATTTGTGCCAACATCTCCTGTGTTTTCACTGTCTTTGGGTCGAAATTCTCCTCTCTCTCTTGGATTGTTTGCTGTGGACAAACATAAAAAGGTAGGTGGAGGAAACAATGGATCAAAATTCCTTTTACAGCTTTATCACAGTGGACTTTGGTCCAGTAACAAATAATGATGCCACATTTCTATGGCAGCAGTGGTTTACTAGTTTAGTCAGTGCGAGAAGCCTGGGAAAGCATCGCTATTATCCATACCTGATCGGTAGTGGTCAGTGCTGCAGCCAAGACCGTATCATGCCCTTCATGTTGATCTGCAGCAACTGTCAACAGTTTGTCATCAACAGGATAGGTGTTCTGTGTGGGAGTCTTGACAAGCCTCCTAATTTCTGACGAGTCATACTGAGAATGAGCGTCACTTTTTGTGGTCGCAGGTCTAGTGTGATCTTGAGCATTATACTGGGTTTGGGTTCCTGTCTTCACCAGTTTTGCTATAGCTTCAGCAAGCTTGATGTTTCTCTTAAGGACAGGTATTCCAATGAAGGTCCGTCTGCATTGAAGGCAGCTGTATGCAACTTGTTTATCCTTCTGCTCCCAGTAACCTTTTATACAGACCTTACAGTAACTGTGTCCACAGGGAGTAGTCACTGGATCATTCAAAAAATCTAGACAGATTGAACAATTTAATTGATCTGCATTCAAAAGGTCACCAACTTCAGCCATGTTACAACAGAAACAGACGGTTGCTTACCCTGCTGCTGTAGGTTTCATTTCATTGGAACGTCTTGTCGTGTGAGAGTGGGAGTGGCTTACTGAGATACCCCCCCCCCCCGCGCTGTCTTTCTTTCTTTCTTTCTTTCTTTCTTTCTTTCTTTCTTTCTTTCTTTCTTTCTTTCTTTCTTTCTTTCTTTCTTTCTTTCTTTCTTTCTTTCAGTATTTTGTCGATGTATGTCGGTATAATTTCTGACAAGTTCCTGATGGGTATGAGTTGGGCTCAGCCTACATTTCAGTGGTTCTTTTGCTGTCAGTAATCTCAATGGACCAGTAGGATGGTCGTATATTTTGTAAGCCCCTCCCCCCAGTGCGCCTTCTGTTCCTATGGTTGCTGCTACAGTGTAGCAGGCAAGCAACAGTGTTGAAAAGAAGGGAAATAATCAGACTCACGTAAGTGGCAGCTGTCATTGCTGGTAAATTGATGCGGTCATTTTTATTTGAGGTTGTCATTGTGATACATTTATTCAGGGGTTCCATCTTCTTTTAGATGGAAATCTGCCTGAAATGTAGCTATCTGAGCTCGCTGAAAATAGCTAGATTGATAGCTGGCTAGGCTAGCAGAGTGCTATCATACCTTAACTATTTGCTTGATTTTGTCACTTTTTAATGAAGAATAATCTGTGTCAACTAGCTAGCTAGGTGCTGTCCAGGTTTTGAATCACGTTATTGAATCTGGGTTGTCCTTCAGGTCGCTGTCATGACTGACCCTTGGAAAGAGTGCATGGACCACTGCCTTGAGGTTACCAAAGAGGCAGGAAAGGTGAGTGTGGGCCATTAGCTAAACCTTTAACTCCCAAGTCTGACACTGCCACAAATGCAAGATTGTATGTATGTGCTATCCACCTGGATGGATGGTCTATCGGATGTATCTTTCTTATAACAGCACTGACCGCTTTTGGTTGGTCTTAGTACTTTAGCCAGTGTGTATTAGACTATAACAAGCTTTGAACAGAAACTAGGGCACATACTCTCATTAACTCCTACACACAGACATGTTCTTAATAAGCCCAATATTCTCACTCTTGTCTGTCAGATGATCCGTGAGGCACTAAAGAAGGACATTGCCATCATGCAGAAGAGCTCTCCTGTAGACCTGGTGACTGAAACAGACCAGAAGGTGGAGCAGCTCATCATATCCTCTATCAAGGAGAAGTACCCCACACACAGGTACCTCATCCTTACTAGCCAGGGCTTAGCCTACCACTGACATTTATTCACTCCCTACTTTGGTAGAGAAAAACATTTCCTCACATGTATCATGCCTCTCTTATGCTCTAATGTTAATTTTCCACCATCTTGTCTTGCCTGCTTCTTCTTCAAGCTTCATAGGGGAGGAGTCTGTAGCAGCAGGAGCTCCTAGCATCCTAACAGACAATCCCACCTGGATCATAGACCCTATCGATGGGACAACCAACTTCGTCCACAGGTGTTACAAAGATCTTTGTTTGAGCAATTTAGTTGCCAGACAGTAAATAATTTCAGTTTACACATCAATGTAAATATGTCAGAGTAAGCTACAAATCGTACATGGCTGATCACAGGTTACATGCCAGATCACATAAATACAACACAAGCATCTATATGTTTTGAGACTAGTATTATACTGCACCCATAGTCTGTTGCTTCAGCCGAAGTAGCCCTATATCACTGTCACTATTTTTAATCAGCTTTCCCCTGGGTTGACCTTCATGTCAAGGTAAATTAGGTTGATGAAAATTAGGTTTTAATAGAAATTGATTCTCCTGTTCTTAACTCCTCAAGGTGTTCACTTACTAACTACTTCAAGCATTCCTTTTCTCCTTCTTCTTTATCACTATGGTCGTCTTCTTCTTCTTGTACCTTAGGTTCCCCTTTGTGTCTGTATCGATTGGTTTTGCTGTGAAGAAAGAGGTAAAGGTTTTTCTTTTCTTGTGATCAACTTATTTATTTGTATATGTATATATCCCAATGGGAAGACGCATTCAGAAACAATGTTTTATACATGGTCTCCCTATTTCAGGCCACCAAAAGTAATGGGACAGATTCATATAATATAATGTCCAAATTAACCACTCATGTTTAGTATTTGGTCAACAATCCTTTGCATGTAATAACTGCCTAAGTCTGCGACCCACTGACTCCACCAGACGCTGGGTATTTTTCTCTGGCAATGCTCTACCAGGCCTGTACTGCAGCCACCTTCAGTTGTTTGTTTTGAGGTCTTTTTGCCTAAAATTTTATCAGGAAATTAAATGAATTTTCAATGGATTTAAATCTGAAGATTGACTTGACCTGTAAAGAACTCTCCACTTTTTGCCCCTGAAAAACTCAGTTGCTATGGTAGTATGTTTTGGGTCATTGTTTTACTGTATGATGAAGTGCCATCCAATGAATTTGGAGGCATTTGCTTGTGCTCGAGCAGACAAGATGTTTCTATACACTTCAGAATACATGTTGACAGACACCAATAGCAGACTTCAAAAGCAAAGCCTAGAATCAATACTAGACATTGACAGCTCTCTTATGCCTGCACATGTGACGGAACACACCTTACTTACCAGAAACACCTGTCAAGCCAATTACTTTTGCTGCACTGAAATACGGGGACTATGTATAAAAAGTGTCATTGGTTTCACCATTTAGAAATTACACTTGTGTACACAAATACCCTAAAATAAAAGCTGAGAATCCCTCATAGTAATTGTTTGATTTATAATCCAAATACTTTTTGAGTATAGAGTCACACACACACACACACACACACACACTCATATAGAGAAAACTAAATAACAGCAGAACAATATGAAATTAGACTTTTTAAAAAAAATAATATACTGTATATAAAATAATAAAATGAATAATTACATTTATCGCACTCATAGTTACTGTAAATCATACACTCTCACTTATAGTCATAGTTGCTCTAAATCATTGTCTCCTGACAGTCACTTGTATATGAAATTATATATCCTTTACCTTTCGAAAGCTAGTAATTCCCCCCTCCACGCCAACCCTCCGTCTCCAATCCCCTCACCCTCTCCACCCTAACCCTCCAAGGTAAAGGTTTTTCTTGTCTGGATATGTAACTTGTCAGCTTCAACACATCACTGTCAGGGACATATATGACGTTTGCTCCCAATATGCTTCACTAGATTTTGGAAAATGTGACGTATATGATTAATCCAGGTTTGATGCATAGAGTAGGTTTGATTGGTCTATATCTGGAGTAGAAACTTGTTTACCTTTAAACTTGTAATCCTCAATGAACAAGAGTCAAAGCTAGATAACTGTTTACCCTCCAGCTTCAACTAGCACTTTAAAGGCAAAACATTCTACAAACCCTCTCCCAACACAAGCTAAGTTTCTCCATGTTGCTGATGTTGCCCATGTCTCCATTGTCCCTGCATTGATTTAACTCAACCCTGCCTCTGCGTTTTGTCTTTGACTCAGATAGAGTTTGGCATTGTCTACAGCTGCATTGAGGACAAGATGTACACAGCACGAAAGGGGAAAGGAGCATTCTGCAATGGAGATTCTATTAAAGTTTCTGGGCAAGAAGGTAGGCCATGCATCAAATATGTTTAACCTTGTTCATCAGTGTTGTTGTTTGACTAAGCCAATAGGTTGCTATCAAGATGAAATCCACTAGGTGGAGTCATTGGCCATGCACCACACATCAGATGGCTGCAATTCAAAATCTTAAATGCTAATAATAACACAAAAATATAAACATATGTATTTTCCTATTAAAATCTAACTAACTTAGATAATATTTTTTCAGTATGAGAGTGTATCTCTGCATTATGATGATATGTTTTGTGTGTTTATGGATTTTACAAGTCCCCATGTTTTCATGTGCATGCAGGCACTGACTCTCTCTCTGTGTAGACATCACCAACTCTCTGGTACTGACAGAGATGGGCTTCAAGAAGGATCCGGAACACTTCAAAGTAATGATGGACAACATAAAGACCATCCTCTCCATCCCTGTACATGGGTAAGCATTAGACTCTATTGTCTCTGTCTAGATATGACTGGTGCAGCTTGAGGTTACTGAGGTTACTCACTAACTACCAAACCAAAGAATTCCGGAGCACTCACCACCTAGAGTGCCAAGTGTTTTATGTGTTGTTTCCCTAACAACAATACTTTGATTGGCTACAAAAGAAGCATCTTCATTTATGCATTTTTGGTGAATAAAGTCACCCTTGGCACTCTAGAATGTTGAAAATTGGGGCGAGTTTATTCACCCTTGACACTAAATGAGTTTTAATGAATCAAACATCAGTATAGCCACAGAGATGCTGTCATGTTGCATTACGAATGAGAATTCCATCAATTATGCACTTAGGCTAACACTGCTAATCTCCATCTTTAGGATCCGTTCACCGGGCAGTGCAGCGGTGAACATGTGTCTGGTGGCGTGCGGAGCTGCTGATGCATACTACCACATGGGCATCCACTGCTGGGACATGGCTGGGGGAGCGGCCATCATCAGAGAGGCTGGGGGAGTCATCATGGACATCACAGGTGAGTCATGCATAGGAATGCTGTAGGACATGAATATGTACTGTATGGCCATTGGTAACATGTTTTGAGACACTATGTACTGTAAGCGCATTTGTGTGCTGAGGACATTTGAAAGGAGTAACACTGGTGCACAATTTACTTGAGGACAATTGTACATGCCCTGATGTGTTTTTATTGTTCCCACTCAGGAGCCCCGTTTGACCTGATGTCCCGCAGGCTCATCATAGCCAGCAGTAGAACCATAGCAGAACGCATCTCTCAGGAAATTACAGAGTTCCCGTGTGGAAGGGACGACACTGACGGCTAGACCAACACACACACACACACACACACACACACACACACACACACACACACACACACACACACACACACACACACATATTTAGATTTGGTAGGTCAGGATTCTCTTTCCACCTTACTTTTCAAAAATTGTGGATACCTCTGTATGCCCCTCAGTGGATTTTTGAAAAGTATTCCTTACATTGCTTTCATTGCTTTCCTCACTTTAATCTTAATCAGACACTTAGCTGTGACTTGCATCTTATTTGGGCATTAGCCAGAATAAGGTAATGTAATTTGGCCAATATGGCCCAAGCCATGTTCTGTCTTAGCTTTTCGATAGGGTAGCTAGTTTACATCGTGTATTTGAGGAGACGGTCATGTGGTTGGCAAGTGGTTGCAAATTTGAGACTCGGTTGGAGCAACTCTAATTGCGGGACTACTATTTGCAACAACTTGACCTCCATTTTACAGAATACAATTTCCTTGATTGATTTAGAAATCAACTCTTGTTTTAACTTCCCTCTCTTCCACTAAAAGCACTATAAAAGTGTTATTTATGTTGCAATACCTGTCTATGTATCATTATTGAATTTGAATAATTAATTGTATGTTGTCCTATTCTATGGTACTGTAGATTTGTATATAGGACATTTGTGTATGTGTATTTTAATTTATTGCATTGTGTAGTTATAAATGTCTTTTTTGCTATATTTTCTTGGGATTCTTACGCATGTATAATATTCACAACATTCACAAGCCTCTCAAATCAGCTGCACCATACTTGGAGGCCGGTCTCCCAGACTTGCAGGTGTTGCTGGCTGATGGGTTCTATTGAACTGTACTGTAATGCAGATATAGTTATACTATGCCTTTGTATTGTATTTAAAGACTACAAAGTGATGTTTTGTTCTATTTTCTATTAAGCTGTGAAGAAGGAAGGAAATAAAAAGGCCATGATATTGCTTAATTTTTCTTGATGAATGTTGTACACCATGCCTTAGATCAGCTACATCTTTTCATGAAGTTTACGATGAAAAAGTGTCCTGACATGATATGCCTTGAGCCAAGCAACCAAGGCATCAGATAGAGAAGTGGAATTACCACATTACCGTCACATATAGGGATCAGATAGAGAGAATCATAATAAGCACACACACATACACCCACACTCCTATCACATATAGCAGAAGCGGAAGAAACGCAACACTTGACTACCTGAGCTGAGAAACCGAGGCCTTGTTTAGATAGCAGATTGTCTTGTGTTCCCAGGCTGGTAAACCATGCTAAAAAAAAAAAACAGGTACTGTAGTCATGGCTTGTGTTGCTTGTGGGTTTGAGCAATAATAAACCTGTTTTATAGGTAACCTGTAGATGAGACATGATGCAGCTCCTCCATAATCTCACTTTGCTATTAGTTTACATTGAAATCTATTTCAAAATCCTTACTTTACTCAAAGTATCTAGTGCCCAGAGACAGTGATAGTGAGGTGGGCATGAGTGTGTGTCTCAACATGCTGCTGGTGTAGTTATGCAAGGTGTGGCGACAGGGTGTGAGCTGCAACCTCTTTCGTTTCATCTGAAGTAGAATAATGTGTGTTTGCAGGTTAGAATGTAATTTGGATATAAAGAACAGTATGATTATGGTTAGATTTACTGCTAGGCCTTGATAGAGGAAAATAGACCATCATAAATATATCTACACATATCTACATATATTTATAGTGCAATTTCTGCTCTATTCAGTGCACGTTAGTGGGCAAGCCTCAAGTGTTTCATCTGTGTCAAGAATCATTGCACATCAGCCACTTTCGCAATGATGGCTGTAGTATTATTACATGATTCCTAGGGGGAGGGGAAACGTGAGTGGCAAACCTACTTGCTTGTTCAGATCTTTCTTCAGATATTCTGTGATTCCCTGTCTTGAAGTGTTACAATGCACACTTGTAATGATAATTGTCATCTGGTTTTCCAGTAATGGTTATACTCTTAAATTGACATATTTACTCTTACCTATTTACTGTAAGCAGGATAAATATTTTTTTTTTTTTTTTAACTAGTCCCCTATTAATCAATGTGTGAGAAGTATTGCACAGTGCACGCCATATTCAGGTCCTTTAAGCATGATGCAATTATGATTATAGTAGACACAGACAGCTTTGTTTTCTTGTTTGTGCTTTGACTATGTTGTGTTTTCCATTTCCAGGCAATGCATTCCTGGATAAATGATTCAATATGTTAGCTGCTATCTCCTCTATGTGAGTTTATTTCACTAAGGTTTTTGTTGTGAAATAAATGTTGAAACAAATGTTGACTATGACAGTAAGAATATGAAATTGTGTAGATGCTGATATTCAATCTAGAAATGTCTAACTGCCTAACTACTGTTACTGTACAGCATGTCTGTTTCATAACATGTTTCATCACACATTTTTAAATCCTTTATGCACTCATCGTGGTGGTATTACAAGTTCTAACTTATAGAATTACCGTAATGCTTAGCTATTAGTGAAGATATTGCACAACAAATCGTCCCTCAGTTACTCTTTTTATGAGTCAGAGGGCTGCAATTAGTTGGGGAGTGGTACAGTGGGTACAGTGTGGAATGTAGAGGATGCACAAAGGAATTGTGAAAATAGTTGCATGGAACCATAAGGTAGTATGAAGGACATGATTCTTCGCCTCCTTTGTCACATGGGTCCTTTTAATCCTACGCAAGTATAGGATTATTCTCCTCTGTTGTCATGGTGGTCATTTTCGGCCAAGGGGGCGGAATGAAAGATGATCTGCTTCCATTGCTCTTTGACAGCAGTTTATGTTTTCCCTTCATTCTGTCCTGAATGGGTTGCACTGAACCTGTAGAAAAAGGCCATGAGAATGCAATGACATAATACTTTACAGTTATTGTACTGGGTCTCATCATGCCTGCTCCTGCTCAAACAATAACAGTGGAGCAAATGAGTTGTCTTTACACTTGTATAGCTTTTTTACTGTTGCACCGAGTTGAGTAAGGTAGAGAGGTCTACTTGTTCTGTGCACTTAATATTTTATTCATATTTGCATGCATTGATGTTCATACTAATGTTTAGCCTATTCCATCTCCAGTGCATTATTGTTGTGTATTCTAAAATGACTCACAATAACAAGTCAATGTTGTGAAAACTACAATGGATAGGCAGGGGAAGATTACAAACCATTGCCAGCAGCAGTGGAATGCAACAAAGGACAATAAAATAGCCCCACAGGCTGGCACTGGTTGGGTTGGGCACACAGGCAGGAAATAGGAAACAAGCTGGAACATTTTAGGTGTTTTATTATTGATCTGCTTTTAGTGTCAGGAAGCGTTCACCCGAACCCAGGCCCATTGGCTATGGATGAACGTCCGACTCCAAATTATTTTAAAACTAGATCAGGGTTAGGACTGATGCGTACTAATGTAAGGAGTCTGATGCCGAAAATAGACATGATAAAAGCCTGGGTTCATACTACTGACCTAGAAGTATTAGTCCTGTCTGAAACCTGGCTGAACAAATCTGTTGTTAATCAGTCTACGCATTGCTGGTTATAATGTATATCGATGTGACTTTGTAAGCAAGGGGGTGGTATAGCCATTTATATTAAAGATAGGTTCAGCAACCATATACCTATCTAACCCTAGCCCTAACCAAAAGCAGTTTCAGTTTTTAGCATTGAAACTGCAGTTATCGAAAGCTGTGAACTTAGATTTAATAGGGTGTCATAGACCTCCATTTGCAAAAGTAGAATCACTGGACTCTCTGGCTGAACTACTGCGTGGGTGGGGGAAAAAATTAAATGGTGTTATTTTAACTAACAATCTGCACAAGTACTCGGCCGTGGGTATTTCCCCAAACATATGTAAGTGATCACTTGGCATCATTTGGTCATTCAGGGCACTGAGAAATAAAGCTTTGTTAGGGCAACTTCCTTTGTATTTCGGTTCCGTATTGACCAGATCAGTCACTCAATATAGTCTTTGCTCACAGACACTGCTATCATTATCTAATTCTTAAGGCTAGAACTGAGACAGGGAGAAGATCCTTTTCGCATAATGCCCCTTCATCCTGGAACACCCTTCAAAATATGTTAGAGAAGCTAGTGTCCTTACCCTGTTTTCAAGACTCTGATCAACGAACATGTTCCTACAGCTGCAGTTGTTTTTAATTATCAAGTGCATTGCTAACATTTGTTTTTTATGTGTATTTGTATCTTTGTAACATTTTATGTACACACTGTGCACACACTGCTTTGCCTTCTTGCCAGGTCACCCTCGCAAAAGAGATTTCTAAACTCAGGGTCTTACCTGGTTAGATAAAGGTTAAATAAGTAGTAAACTAATACCGTTCTCACACTCTACAGACAGAATACAAGACAAACAGAAAGGTTTTATTTACATTTTCCTATGTAGGCCTGACATGCATTATAACAAACCAATATTACAAAAATGATGTGAACCTGTAGGAAAATGAACTGAATATGACACTTGAAACAATTTAGCATGTTGCATGTAGAAAATGTTATTACATTTACATTACATTGATGGCATTTAGCAGACGCCTTTATCCAAAGCGACGTACATCTAAAGCGATCTATCCAACAGTCATCATAAGACAAAGTAATCAATGCTCACACCAGGGGCCATTGGCAGTCAGTAGGCTATTTTTTTTTATTATTCTTTTTTTTTAAATAAATGTTATTAGCAGGAGCATGTTATTGATAGAGATAACTTATAGCAAGGGTCTTGACAAGACAAGTTCGAACTCCAGGGTGTGTTTGGGTGTGTCTTGATGACTTATGTACAGGTGAATGGTCAAAACATTGGCACGAGTTACGCATGTCTTATCCAAATTTAGAATGAGTAGAATATGATGGAAATAAAATTATTCTGTATGAGTAGCCTACAACAAAATGGACAGGTGAAAACGGATTTCATCGTACATTTCCATGTCACCGGATATTTCAGAAGCGCTCTCCAGCGCATATGTTTTTGCAGGTCTCTATTTCTTTTAACGAGAACCCACGTTTTCATTTTTTTTGTAGATGGGCTGACTATGAGGAAATGTGTCGGAGGGCGGTACTGGTACTTTTCCTATTCATCGTGTCATGCCAGCTATTTAATGCCTCGAGTAGGAGCTCTTACTTGAGGATATACACAAGAAAGTACAGTAGGCATCATCCAGCGACTATCTGCTCTGACGACCACCCAACCTCAAAGGTACGTTTTATGGTGTGAATTGCTCAATGGACGAATTACAGTACAGCGGTTTGCAGATGTTCACATGTAGTGGGTAATTGCATTTGAATGGAATAAAAGTTATGTTTTATTATTGCAACATACTATGACTACTACAATGAGTTCTGTGAATGTCTCTCTACAAAGTTGGGGAAACTGTCAGTACACATCTATATGTAAAGAAAAAACACCTGTAGCACATTCATCTTGGGCTGCTAAGGAATACAGGGGGTAGAAACTGCTGGAATTAATTAAACAAAGATTACTAGTGGTTACTTTCCGTGAATATCAGCCAAGGTTATTTTCATATGGTTGGAAAGATATTTTGGGGAATGGAATAGGTGAGTTTTTGTCCATACTGTATGATTAATTAAAATCAAGTATTCAGCAAAAAATACATACAGTACTAAATCTACTTAGAGAAAAAGCACAGTAAACCTGCATTCTAAGATGCTTGTAAAAACAAACGTGAGTACTGCCAGTACTCAGGAAACATTTTTCTCATGGGACAAACAGATGCCAACAGCAAGGGAAGTGTTAAGCAACCCATTCTCTTTTAACATTGGTGTGTCATGCCTGCAGGTTTTGTAGGTTTGTTAGATGTCTCTGAGACATTAATAATTATCACATTATCTGTCTGGTGCATTGACGTAGTAATCCACCTCATATTCTCTGTGTAAAATAAGGCACACACATATGTCATCTAAGATGTCAGTAAATATGTCATTACAGTAAAAAACTGTATGTGATCTAAGATGTTTCACATTTCTCTTAAGATTTCAGATTACTACAGATTGTACTTCCTGATGACCATCCTTAATCAGGAAGTGTTTAAGTGTTGCTTAGACTCTTACCAGGTCAACTCATTGCATTTTTCACAGGTTTTCATTAGGTAGTACAGTAACACACAAAAAGCAACATGGCTGACCCATGGCAGGAAGCAATGGACCACGCTATTGCTGTGGCCAGGAAGGCAGGAGCAGTGAGTATACACACCACAGAATATTCTACTTCATACACACAGCTGTTTGGACTTGTGCAGATGTGTCCACAAAGAACTCACTTGGCTGGGACCCATGCACGTTCAAATAGGATGCGTTGTAAGGGGTGGTGTGTTGATACTGTATTGCTCTGTTTCCTCAGGTTATCAGGGATGCTCTGCAGAATGAGGTGAAGATCATGTGCAAGAGTTCCTCTGTAGACCTCGTCACCCAGACCGACCAGAAGGTGGAGAAGATCATCATCACGTCTGTCAAGGAGAAGTTCCCCACACACAGGTTAGACACACACACACACATGAATGCATGCACACACACACACACACACACACACACACACACACACACACACACACACACACACACACACACGTGCGCTTGCATGCGCATACACAGTGCACACACACACACACACACACACATGCAGACCTACAGTATACCTGACCTATCCCCTGTCTTTCTCTGTTTCAGTTTTATTGGCGAGGAGTCAGTAGCCGCTGGACAGGCGTGTGTATTCACAGACAACCCCACGTGGATCATAGACCCAGTGGATGGCACCACAAACTTTGTGCATGGGTAAGATCTCCCCATAAAATGGTATAAGCATTATTAGATTACAGTAATGCAGATTGTGAAGTGCTTCTGCACCCTTATTTTGATTGCTGATAACTGCACAAGTCAGACATAAGTTGTCATTAGATATTGTGTGGATGGTTATCCATGAATGTCAAAACAAACCTCCCCTCTTATCCATAGCTTCCCATTTGTAGCAGTGTCCATTGGCTTTGCTGTCAATAAACAGGTATGGACTCTTCTGACAAATGCTTGTAGCACATAAAAGCAACTGTTGAGTGATCAAAATGTTGTTGTAACTGTTAGTACCTGAGATGGAGCTTATTGCGGACTGTAATCATTGTATTTGTACTTTCAGCTTGAGTTTGGTGTGGTGTACAGTTGTATAGAGGACAAGATGTACACAGGAAGGAAGGGGAAGGGGGCGTTCTGTGACGGAGAGAAACTGCAAGTATCTGATGTGGCAGGTACGAGATAAGAGCGTCTGATCACAGATGAAGGAGAGATTATTGATGTATCAAACACACATTTATATGATTAAGGTATACAGTTACAAGTATGGTTACAGTTAACACATATGTTGTGCAGGCTAACATGTTCAAAGTGAGTGTTTATTTTCTGTTGCAGACATCAGGAAAACAATGATCATCAGCGAGCTGGGTTCTAATAGGGATCAAGAGACAGTGAGCAAGATCTTCTCCACCATGCAGAAAATCCTCTGTATCCCTGTGCATGGGTATGTTTTCCCACTATTTTTCACTTCCTGTGGAGCCCCACTCCTTCTGTTCATTAATTTGAATCATCCCAAGTGGGCCAAACATGTTTTTATTGATCATTCCCTCAGTGATTGTCTACTCTAGTCCATCTCATCACGTCATGATTTACAAAGACAGGAAAACTTGTGATTGGAAATGTATGTATTAATGATTGAAGACAAAAGCATGACTCTCTCTCTTCCTCCTCCTATCTCTCTCTCCTTTCTCAGGCTCCGTGGGTCAGGTACAGCTGCTACCAACATGTGCCTGGTGGCTTCTGGGGCTGTGGAGGCCTTCTTTGAGATAGGGATCCACTGCTGGGACGTCGCTGCTGGGGCAGTCATCGTCACAGAGGCGGGCGGAGTGCTCCTGGATGTAGATGGTACATACAGTACTGTATTTATATGCTTCTCCAACAGGCAACCATGATAGGTCTTCAGCATCTAGTCAAGTCAAGTCATCTTTTGTTACGGTCACAGCGAATTAACCCAGGTGCGGAACACAGGTGCCAGGACAAGGATATTAAATAATAGGGTATTTAATGAGGGAATAACAGGGAACGGGACAAGCAGAGGGGAAATGGCAAATGGGGTAGAGCAGGCAGGCAGGTAAGGCAGGCAGGCAGGCAGGTAGGGCAGGCAGGCAGGCAGACAGGGCAGGCGAGCACGTAGGGCAGGTAGGGCAGGTAGACTAGGCAGGTAAGGCAGGCGGGTAGTGCGAGCAGGCAGGCTGACAGGCGGACAGGCAGGCAGGTGGATAACTGGGTCGAGGTTCTGGAGAATAAGGGAGAAGGCGATTAAACAGAGAAACACACAAAGACTTAGATCTATATGCGACTAAGCGGCTGAAAACGAGACTAACTTGAAAAAAACAGCGAAGAGTGGATGAGAAGCCAGGGTTTAAATACAGGAGGTGATGGGCAGATGACCAACAGGTGAGCAAAATGAGCAGGTGGAGATGGTGAGTGACTGAGAACCGGAGCCTGGCCACACCCACACACAACACACACAGACAGACAAAGACAGACAGGAGAGAGGGAGGCACTGGCAGGAAGTGGAGGAAGTGGAGGGCGTGACATCTTTATTATCCCTAAGAGGTCAATTTGTTTGGCTGAAACAATAAACAAAACACTGACATTCAAACATACAACATGTTACAGTAGAAGAAAAATAAAACATAGAAAAACACATCACAATTAAAAACCATCTGTAGGCCTCATCAGAAAGTACATTATCACAGATAAAGTGCACTATGCATATATGCACAACACTTGATACAATACCTCATATACTATAGTACAGTATATACTTGCATACTACTGTACTGTGTAGTACGAGTGGTTAACTATAAGTGATTTATATTCATTCCCTACCTAGGAGGCCCATTTGACCTGATGTCCCGAAGAATGGTATCAGCAAACAACAAAACTATTGCTGATCGTATCATCAAGGAGATCGATATCTTTCCTGCAGAAAGGGATGATGCTCCCAAGGCAAAGAAATGAGAGAATGTTCTAGGTTTAAATTGAATGTTTTGACTGTTACCATTTTTGTTGTATTTTCATTGTCAAATAAGACTATTTTTTCCCTTTAAGTCTTCTACTATGCCAGTAGAGGTTATGGTTAAAGTCAGTATTGCTTCAGATCTATATCCCACTTTAAACAAAGTCTTGTGTCCATTGAATATACTCAACTGAACCATGATACAGTATATCATAATATGTCAGCGTTTTAAAGCACCATACAATGTCTTTACTGCACAAGGGCTTTGTTTTAGAACTTGATATATGCTGTGTACGAAATATGATGAGGAATGTTGCACTCTCTGATGAAGGGTGCAGCTGAAACACACCAGTTTTGTATCTGTTCAAATGGGCAGCATCAATACAGGCAGTTCTTCTTTACAGAAGAGTGTCTTGGTCTCTTCTCTTTTTTAATCTGTGTGGAATGTTCTTCTCTATTTTGTAACATGAGCATACATGCCCCTGGCTGACCAAAAAAAAGATATCTCCTGAATAAAGAAAGCTTTTCACAATGATAATAGACATAGACCCATGACTTCCTCTGTTAGATATGCTGGATTCTGTCATGATTTGATTGATTTGTATGACTTCCTATAGTGGAAGTCCTTGCTGAGTCAAAGGTAACTCACCTCATCCACCACCACTATGTATAGCTAGAACTAGTAGACTGATGTGTTTATTATCTATCTTGTTAATTACTACAGTACTTTGTCACGTAAAGTTAAAGCGGTTACAGTACATACAGTACTCAAGCATGTTGTTGGAGACTATGATTAAAGGTTACATCTTGTGAGTGTGCATGTGTGGGTTTGAAAGTGTGAACTCCAGGCATTGGTCTATATGTTACAGTAAGCACCTCTGGGGATGGACTAGGAACAGGTGCAGTAGGGGTACATAAGGATCTATAGAAGGGACGTGTTGATAACTTGCAGACACACACACATACACACACACGCACGCACGCACGCACGCACGCACGCACGCACGCACGCACGCACGCACGCACACACGCATGCACGCACGCACGCACGCACGCACGCACACACACACACACACACACACACTCACACACACACACACACACACACACACACACACACACACACACACACACTGCCAGTAGCCCAAACATGCCAAATTTTAAGCTTTGAACTAGAAAATTTCTTAGTCAGAATGTAATAGCTATCATGATTGTGAATTGCAAGATCAGTGCATTAGGTTATTACCCACCCTTGATCTTAATGGAAACAATTGCAAAGTGTTTTACTTGTTCAGTATAACATCTGAAATGCTGATCCTGCCAAGGAGATAATTTGTTTAAAAAATCCAAGCTCAGCATTGTTCTTAGGCTCTGCCATTTCCTATCTGTGCTATTGTCCTTGGCGCGGCCACAAATAGTAGTCTTTACTTCAATATATGCTTGACTCACACTGTGTTTTCAGCTCCCAGCCTCTAGAGGTCAGTAGTGTATCAGTAATTCATTGAACTGTAGAAAAGAAAAAATACATTACATAAAATAAAATTACATTAGTCATTGAACTCACAGTATTTTAAGAATAAGATTATTATTCATTATCGTTCTGGAAATATCATTAGTTTCAGTGATAATCATTAGGCCTAAATGACACTGCATCCTCTAAAGTTCCTCAGTGCTGAGTCAAGCTATTCTTTACTGGCCTCAGGGTAAAACTCAGAAGATAAAGAGGGTGTGTGTGTGGGGGGGGGGGGGAGACAGAGAGAGAGATTAAGAGAGAGAGGATATTTGATGGAATTACTGAAAGGCAAGAACATCGTAAAACTTTGCAAAACGCTTAAATTGAAAATATTGTTATTACATCAAACAGACTCATTGAAACACTATTCAATTTGAAAACAAAACAAACACATATCATCAATAGCCTTGTAGAGAGCTGGAATGATAAACTGTGTCCTGAGAATTGCACAAATGCAGCAACTATGAAAACAGGATTCCATCCAGAACAAAACAGAACAAGACAAACATGTTAGAAGCAAGACAAGGTCATCCAGACCTGTGAGCTCCCCTATGTCCTCAGGCAAATCACTCATCTGCTATGCAGAGTCATAGTCCACTCAGGAGAGAGAGAGAGAGAGAGAGAGAGAGAGACAGAGAGACAGAGAGAGAGGCTGAACCTAATCGGCCCTAACCCCTAGCCACTCCTGTAGAACTAAGATGATAGGATAGGTATTTTTTAAGCAACAGAACCTCACCTGTTCATCAGCTCAGCAGAGACTTATCAGGAAAGTTAGATGATTGATATATAATAATCACTTCAAGATGTGGAGCAGGTGTTTCATTTTGAGTTTATTGAAATGGAAATTGTGTTTTTTGTAAACATATTTCTTTGATTAAGGTAATTGTGTTCATGTGTCCATGTAGATTAATGTTTGAATATAAAGCATAACATTAACTCGGTGTCCCTAATTTGACAATTACCTATTATTTGCAGATGTTGCACACACACCAACGCAATAGAAAACACAAGTCATTGAGAGGTAAAAGCAGATCATGACAAATGTAGTATCTTCTTTACGTTAACACTCAATCAAGGATGCTTTAGGGAGCAACAAAACAAAAATACCCGCTGAAAAGAAGAAAGACAATTAGTCAGAAAAGGGAGGAGAACAAAAAAACAAAACAGACAGTCTAAAACAAAATCTCACAGCAACAGCAAAGTCCCGAAATGTGTTAAGAACCCGACATTCTGGTTCAGTGGACCCCAAAACAAAGCAGAGGGTAACAGAGACTGGAGGTACTCGTAGGAATGGCTGTATAAAAGCAGTGTTAACAATGCTCACCAATAATCAAGGGAGAGGAGGGAGAGAGCCAAATAATGATGCTATTCTTGTTATCATTATCCATCATCATCATTACTGGACCTCCATTGCTTACTATGCCCTTGAGATGCATAATGACACACATAGATTGCAGTGATTATACTGTAAAAGAATAATACTAATAATACTAATAACAATAATGGTCTCACATTTGCAAGAAAATATACATGACTCAAACGTGATGACCTTATACCTTTGTTGCTTTATACTTTGGGCAATGAATTTTTTGGCATAGTCAGTGATATGCTAAGTATCTAACTACTCTGGGGCCGAGCCAAATAATTAGCTTGTCCTGGCTAGCAGCCATATAAGCTTGGGACTTGCAGTCCCAGTTGTTTTACACATATTTGTTGATAGTTTAAAAAAGCCAATTGAAAGGTCAAAGGGGCAATCTGGTTTTCAAACAACAAAGCTTTTTTTGGTAAACAGCTGGAGCGGCTGGAGAAATGTTACCACTCTCAAATGCATCGACAGAGTTATGGATGCAGGGACTGACCATTCATGAGATAAAAATGATAGTTTTAACCATGTTTTGAAGCTATGCAGTGTTTGTTTACAGATATATTTTGGGTTCCGGTGGGGTAAGACAATGCTCAAGATGCATTTCTGGCATTTAAAGAAATATTTTTTAAGAATCAATGGCTATATATAATTTATTTAAAAGTCCAAAAATGGATGTACCAATCCCAGATTGCCCATATATTGATTCAAGTTGTTTTCTCAACTTTACAAATGTTTTATAATAGGACAAGATGAAAACATAACTATCCCATAGTGCAAATAAATGATTCATCAAGACTTTCAACTCCAATTCAATGAATCACAAATGTTATTGGACACTTTTCAGTGAGTAAAATTTAGTTTTTCTTCCTTCCCAGAGAAGATACTGAGAATTTCACTAGATTGACGTGTGTTGACGTGCATAAGACAAAACCCCCATATACTACATACACCCCCGCAATTGTCCCTAGCCTTATAAACTATGAATTGTCATGCCAACCCCTTTTGTCGCCACATGATTTCTTTGATGTGTTAATTAATGTATGTAATGTATGTGTTTGCCTTGAAGTGCTAAATTGTTCTGTACATGTTGATGAATCAGTCTCCTTTGTCTTGTCAATCCTCCCTGATCGATTCTTTAAACAAACGCTGCGCCTTTGCTTTTTAAACCTGAGATCTAATTACATTCATTGGACCAGTGTTTTTTTCTTCTTCTTTCAAGTAAACACACTTTTGCACAGTTGAACTTTTGCTCCCCTTATGATCGACTATATGAGGCGAGAGGCGAGCATATGGTTTCAAATGTTTTCGGCATTTAATTACAAAAGCTAAGTGGACATGCTATATTCTTGATGCAGTGCTTGAGTTGTGTTTGTCTTATTGTAAGCAGAGGTGATAAAATAGATGACATGTTACTACTGAGATGCCCTGCCTCAGAGTGGTTTTTACCCTACTGCTCTTTACCCTCTTTGGTGGCAGGAAGGTCAATATTTGACAATGACAAAAACCTTTTTGAATTCACTGTTTTCAATTAAGTTCAAGCAAACAATAGCACTAAATCTGAAGTGAATGTCATCCATGAGCGACAAAATGCAAATATCTATATATCAAAAAAAAGGTCAAAAGGTGTTTATACAAATCCTTGTCACCAGTGAGTTAAATCTCTTCTGATGTAACACAGTCACCCATCAACTCAGCCCTTGTGTGTGTGGGCCTCTAAGCCCATGGGCAAGACCGTGTCACCTTGTTTCACCCGTGAGTCTGTGAGAGCTGCCACAACTCCCCACCACACAGAAGAGACACACCAGAGGGATTCATTACACATGGGGAGTGACCACAGCCATCAAACAGGGCGTCCCCACAGGCAAATCATCTCTTCATTTGAATAATCCACACCAACGCACGCATTTGCATGTTCAGGCTTTTCCAAGTGCATTGTGTGTGTGAGTAACCCGTAGAAATCGCTCTATTTTGTTAGCAATAGGCAGAGTGGACATTCAACATCTGTAAGAGGGAATAAAGTCCACTTACTTTATACATTTTTAAGGTTGTTTGAGGTACCCACAGTAAATACAAATTATTTACACGGGAAAAAGAAAGACAGAAAACCTATAATACACTAACTATTACTTTATTAATCCCACATGGCAGTCAAATGCATTTAACTGAAATATCATATTCAGTAAGATAGAGGTATTGCAGAGGGATGTTGAAATATGTTCACCAGAGATAAATAGATGGCCAATAACATGGTTATGACATGACCATTGAATACAACAACCGCCTGTTAGAGTGCATGTAAGTGTGTGTGCGGTTGTGTGGTGTTCAATGAAGCAAGTCCTCCATGGCCCTCTACCTCCTACTTACCTCACATAACCGGTAATGGATACAGCCTTGCTGGGCTTTACTAAGGGGATGGGTGGCCTGCTCACCTGTTAAATAGGGATAGCTCACAAGTCCCATCCTCTGGCGATGTTTGACAAAACATGCCGACCCTGCCGCGAGTAAACGAGCGATAGAGGGTTTGTTATTCTCCTCTCCTCTCCTCACTCAAGGTAATTAGGACTCTCTCTTTCAACTGATTCCAGAATATACTTTGGTCACACATTGACTTGACAGATAGAGTGCCAGCAAACAATTACTGTGCAATCGATGGAAACACGGTTTAATGAATTCCGTAAGTTTGAGCTGTGCCATGTTCACCAGTGCACTGTGTTGAATCTGCACAAAGTGAAGAGTGAACACAATGGTGATGTAGCCGTGGCCCGTGACTCTCTCCATTGAGGTGATTGTTCAGATTGCTCAGAAAGAACAGGCACACAGAGGAGCTGCAGCAATAAAAGATGTTAGTCTGCCAGTCTGTCACAAAAGCAGTATGCTCCACTGTGATAGACTGGCAGAGCGTGCTAGCGCCGGGTCCTTGGAGACCTAGTCTGTGGTGTGCCAGAGTCACATCTCTGAGAAGCTCCTCTCATTTTCAAAGGCAGACGGAGTGGAGAAACTGGCATGGTGTCTCGGAGCAGCAGACATGCGAGGGTCTTGTTAGTCAGTTATGTCTTTAACCGTTTATGGTCCACTGTCTGTCACAATAACAGTAAGACCACACCGAACAATTCTGAAAGAAATGACAAGAAGTGGAGCAGACTTACTGTAATGTGTGAAAGTATTGTTCTTACTTGAAATTCCAGAAACAGATGGCCATCTTTTACTAACCATACTTTGCTACAGATGTTGTGGGGTCTCTATAAATTATTTGTCTTCATGAAATATTCTTCTTTATTTACTGTCCAATCTCTTCAAGTCTGGACAATAACACACAAAGCCTACTTCAAACACACACGCGTGCACACACACGCGGCGTGCACACACACACGTGCACACACACACATGCACACACACACACACACACACATATACAGAAATAAAGTGCAAAACAACCACAAACAAAGTCCCACCCCTAATACAAAACCACACACACACACACACACACACACACACACACACACACATACAGACACAGAATACCTCAGCGATCAGATTGAATGTCTGGCATGACGC
Organism: Argentina silus; assembly: GCF_951799395.1. Taxonomy (NCBI): domain Eukaryota; kingdom Metazoa; phylum Chordata; class Actinopteri; order Argentiniformes; family Argentinidae; genus Argentina; species Argentina silus. The sequence goes on along the minus strand of NC_139655.1, from coordinate 23,545,221 downwards.
CCATGGGTGCAAGAGTTAAGGAGAGGGTTCTGCCAGAAGCCCACATCAGAACCGACAGGAGCAGGAGAGAGCCTTACCAAGGCACTAACTTACTTTGTGCCCTGCTGCCGTTGCTTGGATACTGAGCAAGCCCTGTAAATTCTAATTAGAAATTGTATGATTCACATGCTCTCCTGTTAAACTAAATAGCACAAAGTTGTTGGCCTAATAATTGTAAATGAAGTATGGTCATGTTTAGTTGCCATGCATCCTAAATTGGAGCGAAAATTCAATATCAACACTTCCTAACAAGAAGAAACGTATGAATTATATGGATGCAAGCCCATATTTGTGGGTGGAAAGGCCTAACAGGTCAGACTTCCAGTCCCCAGGTATTGCTTGTTATGTTTCATATTATATCACCACATGATTATATGAATCACTATTTTGTATTGGTAGACCGCCTTTCAACAAACAGTAGTAAAACTCCCCCTATCTTTCCTGAAAGCTTGAATCGCACCCCAGGGACTTTTTTGTTTTTTTCAGTGATTAGGGTTGCTGAACTCTGCGGGAGCGTGCTCTTTGAATTAAGTCCCCCTCCCCTTCTGATGCCGAGCTTGCTAGACTGATCTTGAAGGCTAATTGGCCTTGGGGTTGGGCGAGCATTGTTTACTAGTGATCCTCTGAGAGACAGATGAACCAGTGGCGAGTGGAAGGGTACTGGAACACAAGCTCCATGCACCCCCCACTTCTCCTTAAAGACCCCATGCTGTGTCCAGTCATAACCTGAGACATAACGATAGAAGACAGACTTGAACTTCAAAATTAGTTTGAAGTGCCATGTCCATCAAAACAAACATCACCCAATTAACCATTAGGCCCAACTCTCCACAGCAAAATTGTTTTACAGGCTCTGTTTTATGTTAATTAAAACTTAATTCATAATTTTGTCAAGGACAGCAGCTTAGTGTACTGTATATTTGTTGGTAATATGATTTAGAGGTTATTGTAAATATCCAAAGGCTCAACATAAATTAGGGATGGTTTTTAAATGTAAATCAGGGGTGGTGAAAAGTTGCTTTTCCACAAATGCATTGCGTTCACATCTGCTGTAAATTAGCCAGACAGCAATAGCTTCCGAACGGGGCATTCATTTCAATTATGAAGGCAGAGACGAGTTTGAAGCTGTGGAAATCTTTGCTCGTCTTGCATCGTTTCCAATTGGATAGGGAGGCAGGTGGGATACACAATAACACAGTCAGAATGTGCTTGAGGTTCATGGCATTCACACCCGATGAAAGACAAATCAATTAAAGGTAAATGCCATGAACACCGACAGAATGCTAAGACATTTCAGAATAATGGTTTGAGTTTGGAAGTCAATTAAACCTGTGCTGATGGAGAAGCGCTATCCCTGTGCAAAGAAAATGTATTATTCCGTTAAAAATTGAAATTTGTTTTGTTTTGTTGAAGTACATCTACAAACAAAACCATTCATTTTGCTGGCACAGACAGAAGCTGTATGATTGTTCTGGAACTCAGTTTTACGCCTTAAATATGTATATATAATATATATCTGCCCCCTTAAAAACAACAGCATCCTCTAGGCCTTTGTTTTGAGTTCAGCCAACAACTTTTCAGTATGAAAGGAAATGTGGGCACAAATGTTAGGTTTCAGGAAAAGCTCTGTACAATCATAAAAAAAAACTGTATAATCATGTGAGACTCACAGTTTCACCCTACTTCTTTCCTTCAGATTTGTGCCATTAATTCCAGTCATATTTGGGTGAAAGAAAAACAAATCATTACAAGTAGCATACAACACCCTAATTTACATGCAAAACAATCTGCTTTGCCTGGTAATGCCCAAAACCTTTTTGCCATCTTGCCAATGAATGCTTTTCGACTTTCTTTGTTTGTTTATTTGGCGGGCGAGTCCACTTTCCTGTTACTAATACCCAATTAGGAAGATTGTTATTGATCAAGGTGTTGAGAGTTGACCGCTAATCTTCCCTCTCTCAGGACGTGTGCAATCGATAGGTGAGCATAATGAGCAATCCAGGTTGTTTACTGAATACAATAGAATTAGATTTGGAGTGGATACATATTTGTAGAACAACATATGAACAGCCCCTCCAGACGTAGAATAAGAACAAAATGAAAATAAAAGTATTGGTTACGTAGCTATTGTAGTTAGGACTACGCACAGACGCATGGCACATATTTTCCTGTTTTCGGTGTTCTGCCAACACATACAGTAACACGTCAATAAAACCCTACTCAGTGCTACTTAGTGGTATGATTTATATGATTTATATGCCATAAACTATCAATACCACTGCATTGAACCCTAATTATGTCACCTACAGTGCAGGTGAACGCCAGTATGCTAGGCATTGAGGGTACCAAAAGTAGTCTCATCTTGTAACTGAGGCCAACAGTGATTATTTTACACAAACAAAGCTAACTCCTAAATGCTAATGCTTGTGTCACAGGTTACTCTTCAAACCCTTGGGGGTTTTATATGCAAACAGTAATGAGGAGCTAATGCCACCAATGGTCACGGAACAGCATGATGGTAGCTAATTACCCACTAAAGGCAATTCTCTCCAACTGTACAGTTTTTGTTCAACCAACTTCGCTATGACTGCAAATTGCCTTCTAAATGAACCACATTGTTGATTGGCCTGTTGTATGGGACTTCAAGGTGGTTAGACCATCAAAGACAATTGCACTAGACAATTAGAAATTTGGTGCCACTGATGTCTTCTGAATAAAACCTTCCTCTAAATGGCTGTGATAAAAAAATCTCAGGTTGGATTTGTCATAATGCGACCTTAAGACAGGCATCTCTATTACGAGAAGTATATTTCTTCAGTTACAGTATTTGCCAGGGCATAAGCTTTGCTTCTTATATTATATGGATAATCAATACTCTTTATTTGCTGGTTTAACTTGCTCTCACCTCTTCCTCAAAGTAAGCTCTCACTCCTCACTGGCCCTCCGAGAGGAGAACCCTTCGGCAAACAAACCAACAAACTTTCCCAGCTCATTTGCGTAGCTAGGTTAAGCTTATGTAAAAGAGATGCATTATGAGTGCTTTGGAGGCTCTAGAAACAAACACTTTCCCCTCCTCCCTTCCCTTTGACAGGCGAGTGACAGCTACTTAAATGCAAACTGTCATTAACAAACACAACCCTGCGCGACACCTGCTTTAATCACGCCAACAAAGGCGCAGCGAGTGGCCGGGCAGGAGCCCCCTCTCCGTGTGATATTCAAATGATGGGGAGGTGCAGCTCACAAAAACAACAACATCAAAGAATAGGGGAAGCGGAGAGGGAGACGGAGAAGTTGCACTGCGGGCCTCTTAGCACCAAAGTCTTAATCAGTCTAATTTTCAAAGTGATTAAAAGAAAAAATCCAAATCTTCCGAAAAGTTACTGAATCACTTACAGTGATATGAAATTACCTCCCCTGTCCAGCAACAAAGTTTACTTTATGGCAAGGGTTTGCAACTCTGTGAACTGTCAAATGTTTAGAGCAAATTTTTGTACAGTAGATATGCCTACATGCTAGATGTGCCCTCCATCCGCCTCTCAACCAACCCAACACACACAGTTGATGTATGTGTATGTGTATGCATGTTTATCTACAGTATGATCATATATCATCAGTAAACTTTCATTGCCAAAATGATATAACCGCATTGCTCTACCATGTGCAATAAACATGTTGTACTATGGATACTGTACATGTCCTGCATCTAATTCACATCTCTGGGATTCTGGGTAATTTTTCAGCAGCAGCAGAGTACAGTGTGTGTGTGTGTGTGTGTGTGTGTGTGTGTGTGTGTGTGTGTGTGTGTGTGTGTGTGTGTTACTATAACTTTGGGACCAATGTAACTGCAATTATTAGACATCTGCTGCCATCCCCTGGGAGAATAAATCAACAGCCACTCTGAGTAATCAAATTTAATCACCCAGGCACCAGTCTACCGGCTATAATTAATGGACATAGCACATGACGTATATCTGTGTGAGACTGCCATGAATCTAAACCCATAAATAACGTAATAAAATGTCACTGCATGTTTGTAGGCTGTCCTTTGACTTTCACAAGCCTTATCCATAGATGGCTTTCATCAAACCAAAGGTAATTCCAAATCCTGAAAAAATACATTAACGCTTTGTATCTATTCTCTATACTTTTTTTGGGCCAGCCACTAACAAGCACCTCACCTTCAGTGTTTACAGTGCCTTCGGAAAGAATTCAGACACCTTCACTTTTTCCACATTTTGTTGTGTGATAGACAATTTAAAATGGATTAAATAAAAATTATTTGCCATCAATCCACACACAATACATCAGAATGACAAAGCAAAAACAGGTTTTTAGAAATGAATATATTTTCAGTAAATTCCTTAAAACTGAAATACAAAAATACCTCATGTACATAAATATTCAGACCCTTTGCTATGACACTCATAAAATTACCTACAATGCAAAAATATCATCAACAAATCACTTAATAAGTTTAACTGAGTCAATCTTAATGCAAGGATAATAGTTAATGTAATTTTGGAATTAATATCCTTGTTTTTATAGGGTCTCTGATTTGCATAGGAATCAATTACACACTGTGTGGATCAGGTTGTCATTACAAACTGAGCAAATGGAGAGGAACAAAACTGCTCAGGAATACGACCCTGAGGCCTGGGGAGACAAAAATCTACAAAATTCTACAAAGTTGAATGGTGGAGAGGAAAAAGCAGTCAATGGTACAACATCACCTCAGTCACACTACAAAATTGGTCTATAACCAGGTGGCCAAAAAGAATCCCTTAATGGAAAATAATCTATCTCATATCCATAATTGTGTTTGCAACAATGAATTCAAGTGATACAGCAAAGAATGTGGCTGGAAATGTGTTTATTTGGTTTTACTACAAAGCATTAAGTTTGGTGCAAATCCAGCACATGCAATGCAGTTTCCGCACCATCTCTTGTGTCAAGAATAGTGGTAGCTGCATCAAGTTATGGATATGTTTGTCACTGGCAGGGACTGGGGAGTTTGTCAGGATCAAGAGAAAATTAGGAAATTTGCTGAGTTGGTAGTGACATCCTAATCTACATAGTGTGTAACTGATTCCTACGCAAATCAGAGACCCTATAAAAACAAACTATTATCCTTGCATTTAGATGGACTCAATTCAACTTATTAAGTAATTTGTTTATGACATTTTGGCATTTTAGCTAATTTTAAGAGTGTCATAGCAAAGGGTCTGAATACTTATGTACATGAGGTATTTCTGGATTCCAATTTTAATAAATTTACTCACATTTCTAAAAACCTGTTTTCACTTTGTCATTCTGGGGTATTGTGTGTGGATTGATGGCAAATAGGGGCTAGGGGATTTAGAGTGTGTATGTTGTAGAGCAGCCTCATGCACTCGTCCAGTTCTCTTATTCCTCCCGATAGTGACAAGTTCACATTCCTTTAGCTTAAACCTTCCTGTATCATAAAACTTGTCTCCTCTCAATTAATAATGGCATTTTGGAAATAGTAGATACATACAGTATTTTGATAGTGCATGATTGGTGCACCTCATCACCAGACATGCCACAAATCTTACACCCCACACTTGTGAAACACAATAGAGTACTTCACTACTTTGTTAATTAAATGTCCTCAGGTGCTGTTACATATTCTAAGCCTTACAACCATGTACTAATATGTGATTAGAACAACTAGCCTGGTAAAGGCCTTGCCTGTTTCAGGCAACTTTTAGCTTGGCACACAAAGCCCAGAGGCTTTCATCAAATAAGGATTTGGGGATTGTCCTTACTGCGGATGTGGAGAAATCCCCAAATCCCTGAACAAGACCATCCAGATGACATTTATGAATGGATCTGAGAGAACATGTTCAAATAGAACAGGAGGACACTCTCCCAGAAAGCTATGCAATGAATGTGGTTTGCGCCTACCCAAACAGACAGCTCAAATCCCAAATGTTAGAGCATCTTGTTATTAATCGAATATAAATGTGTCACTTTGGGCACTACATAGCAGTTGAATATTCCACCCGAGTGCACAGAAAAAAATGCACCTATTGGATTCATATTGTACAAAAATATGAGTTCCAGAGCTCGACTGGAATTCATACATCCCTCTACTGCAGCAACCTGGTAGACTACTTTACTGTAGTGGAAATGTTCACATTCCAATGACCTACAGTGACAATACATGGTCTCTGACTGAACATAGAGGTCTGGAAACAACAATAACCTGATCACAAGTGAACCTTGTATAGTGTACTGTATACTATCTCTCACTGTGAGAGAATGGATGGGAATGCTCTCAGACTGCAAGCTAGCGATTACTACTGAGAGTAGCTAGCTAGTTTGGCTGGCCCAAGGCACACTATGTATTTATTTAAACCACACAGACATTGCATGTTCTGCACACATAATGTTCTACCACAGGGATACATATCTTGGTCCATAGGAACATTTTAGTCCTTTTGAGCATAATATATTGTAAATAAAGTTGGAGGTGGCAGGAGTCAACGTCAGGTAAGCAGCCAGTCTGTATGCATGAGTGACACGGCAGTCTGACATGACCAGTGAAATAGGGTGAGATGAGGAACAGCATCTCAACTCCTCACCCAGTCAGGAGACTTGGGAGCGACGCCTCAAGACAGATTCACATGAAATATGTAGAGTGATTCATAGTAGAGGAGGTGCAGGCCATTCTACCCATACATCATAGCCCAGTCACCAAGATTCAGACCCTTAGTTTGTGTTGGTTGCTCCATTCTCTTACTTTATTTGAACAAATGTGTGTTTGTGTTCGTCTTTCTCCCTCATCCTGCTTTCTCTCTCCTATTCTCTCTGTCTCTCTATGGCCCCTCCGTGACTGCTTATGCAGTCTGGGAGAGTTTTTAATTAATTAATTTAGCCTTCCTGGTTCCAAACCAGGTGACTGAGCAGGCAAAGTTCATAACCTCTCTCAGTACCTCAGAGCCGACACCCTTCCTAGTCTGTGAAGGTGCAGGATAGTGTGCTTCTGGACCTACTGTACCACTGATGATATAACCCTTTCCACTCTATCATACAGGTGCAATATGAATGCACTATTACAGTAACTTTGAGTGTTGACCCCCAGTGTAATTTCACAAATTTTAATATTCAGTTTTTATGGTTTTTAATATGTTTAGATCATTCACATGGTTGTAACAAAATCCCTTTGTAATTTTGAGCACTGTTGACCCAAGTTTGGAATAATTATATTATATTTTCTGGTGTCAAGTTGTGGGGTTAGGGTAATGGTCCCGCCACTTGTGGTTCAAGTTAGTCCAGGCTTGTATCCCCAGCTGTGAATAAGCACCATAAGCATTTTACCACTTTCTGAGTGGAATTCCTAATGTGTTTTCGGTATTTGGTTGCAGTTTGTCTATGTATTCTAATTGACATGACATGGATCTTCTTTGTTTAGAATGTTTATATTGATCGCAGACCATGATAAGGGTTGAGGTTAAATTGCTAGCTCAAGAGCTTCATAGAGCTAGCATCCTACTGCACTTACTGTACCAACTACTGTGTTTACTGTACCAGCTACTGTACTAGGCTATATGGTTACATGTTGATGTATGTAATACTGTTATGAGATCATTTAATGTTTAAATATATTACTGAGTCTGGGCTTGTATCTCCCAAGACCCAGAGTGCTTGTTGGAGAGAAATAAATAGCAACCCCTTTGCCCATCATCACCGGAGTGTGTGGCTATGTGTGACTAATACTGAGTTACATGTATACATCATATTAGGACATTCTACTATGGTCTACGTTAGCTACTACAATATATGACAACATTTGGTGGGCTATTATTACTACTGAGAACTACACGTATATGCGGTTGATTTGGTAACACTTTACAGTACATTAAGGTACCCCTTGTAAAGAGTTTACAAATGGTTTATAGTTAGTTCATAAATCATTTATGACCAGTTTATTATTCAATTATAAACCATTTACAAACAGTTATAAATCAGTAGATTGTTTGATATTCACTGGGTGCTTGCCAAAATAGGGAGCTAGGTGCTTTATAAATACACTTCTAAATGCTTTGAGAACAAACCCTGATGTGTCATCATCCCCCATTATTTGCAATGGGTGCCGTGGTTGCACAGTTGGGAAATTATATTTGCTGATACCCTCCACCTACTGATTAATTCCTGTTAAGGCAAGACCTCATTGGACAACAGCATGATTAGCAGACTAGTTTTCTCTTCATTGCTTTTCAATAGGAGCACCATAACATTTGCCCACATATGACAATAGGACTGCAGGTTCTCTCAGGCTCTCATTTTTATAATAATTGAAAACATTTAGAAAATGTATAAATTAACAATTATATTTCACTATAATTGTCTAATACTGTAATCATTTAAAAATATGTATCTATAGTCAACTGAGTGTTCTATGTTGTCAAAATGGTACAATGAAAGATACATAATGCACAGGCAACACTTTGCTAAGAATCATAGTCTGAATGATTGCAATGCAAGGTCAGGAGGTTTGGTAATGCACAGTTCACTAGAAGGACAAGCTGTGTGGGGGCACTGATGTTGCTCACTAGCTAACAATGCCAAATGAGGCTAGCTGCTGTAGCTACAATAGCCAGATACAGCCAGTATCACACGTAGCAAAGCCGCTTATTAGTTGATGCCAATGTGAAATGCACCTTTCAAACATTTTCTTTCTGCAACTGATGAGTAGCTGCAATTTGTTATTGGATTATGTTTTGTTAAAAGAGAATGCTGTCTCTGTCATTGCCTTCTCTGTCATTATTATAGTATAGACAAACATGATACATTTATGACTACTTATTATGAATGATGCAATGTTGGATCAGTTGACTCAATGTCCCCTGTGAACAATCATTACTCATAATGGCTTATGAGAAGTTAGGCTACTTTACTTGCAGTGCCTTATTTTAGATGTTATATGACACATTCATAATGCTCAGTTACAAATGTTTGCAACTCATTAATTAATGTTAGTAATTCATTAATAAATGTTTAACTGTGTTACACATTACATTAACAAATGGACATCCACAAGCGCGATGTGACACTATAATAAAAAAAAAAACTCTGCTGTTGTGAAACCCATGCCCTCCATTCCTGACTTTTCCTAAATGTGTTTTTAACATAATAGCGTTGTTACAATTTCAAAATCACACATAGAAAAAAATCTGGAACCTGACCATACAGTTATGAATGGCTTACCAATTTCAACCATAATGGGTTGCACACATAGACAGACAGACAATAACAGTTGTTTGGATGATCAGTGCTTGATTACATCAGCACGTACCCAGCCTCACACCTGTACAGTGTATTTGGAAAGTATTCAGACCCCTTCACTTTATCCACATTTTGTTGTTACAGCCTTATTCTAAAATGGATTAAATTATTTTTTTCCCCTCATCAATCTACACACAATACCACATAATGTCAAAGCCAAAACAGGTTTTTTGAAATGTTTGCTAATTTATTAAAAATAAAAAACTGAAATTACAATTCGGCTACAATTCGCACAGGCTCACCACAATTGGACAATAGAAGATTGGAAAAACGTTGCCTGGTCTGATGAGTCTCGATTTCTGCTGCGACATTCAGATGGTAGGGTCAACATTTGGTGTAAACAACATGAAAGCATGGATCCATCCTGTATCAACGGTTCAGGCTGGTGGTGGTGGTGTAATGGTGTGGGGGATATTTTCTTGGCACACTTTGGGCCCCTTAGTACCAATTGAGCATCGTTTAAACGCCACAGCCTACCTGAGTATTGTTGCTGACCATGTTCATCCCTTTATGACCACAGTGTACCTATCTTCTGATGGCTACTTCCAGCAGGATAACGCACCATGTCACAAAGCTCACATCATCTCAAACTGGTTTCTTGAACATGACAATGAGTTCACTGTACTCCAATGGCCTCCACAGTCACCAGATCTCAATCCAATAGAGCACCTTTGGGATGTGGTGGAACGAGAGATTCACATCATGGATGTGCAGCCGACGAATCTGCAGCAACTGCATGATGCTATCATGTCAATATGGACCAAAATCTCTGAGGAATGTTTCCAGCACCTTGTTGAATCTATGCTACAAAGAATTAAGTTCTGAAGGCAAAAGGGGGTCCAACCCGGTACTAGTAAGGTGTACCTAATAATGTGACCGGTGAGTGTATGTGTGTGTGCATATGTTTATAGGTGTGTATGTCCATGTGCATGCATGTGCGTAGTCTCTATGAGTATGTATGTATGCTTGTCTACAGTGCCTTCAGAAGTATTCAGACCCTTTCACTTTTTCCACATTTTGTTGTGTTATAGACTCAATTTAAAATGGATTTCCCATCAATCCACACACAATACTCCAGAATTACAAAGTGAAAACATGTTTTTTGAAATTTCAGCTTGAAATTTCAAACTTAATGCTTTGTAGCAAAACCAAATAAACACATTTCCAGACACTTTCTTTGCTGTATCACTTAAATTCATTGTTGTAAACACAATTAAGGCTGTAATATAAGAAAATGTGGAAAAAGTGAAGGGGTCTGAATACTTTCCGAATGCCGAATCTGTCAAAACTCTGTTTTTCTCTCAGTTTATTTAGACTTTGTTTTCAATGAGCATTCTATGATATGTCCTACCCTGCGTAAAGGCCAGTAATGTTGATAACAATACTGAAAGTGGGCAATTAATGTGTAATGATGTGGATGATGGATGAGACAAACAAAATCTCCAGTGTGTACACATGTAGCAAGATCGATATTTTCTTTTAAATCTCTTCTTAAAACAATTTTTTATAGACTAGCCTTTAATTGACGTTGCCATTATTCTGCATATAAGGTGCTATATAAATCACTTATTATTATTATTATTATTATTATTTGTATTATTTTTAAATTATTATTATTGTTATTATTATGTGTCTGGTGGGTTTATGACATTTACCTCACAGTTATGAATGGCGCACACAGCCTGCGAAGAACAAACACATAAAACCTTGTTTTGCTCAAGCTATAATTTTGGTCTCTGTCTATTAGAACCACCATATTTAGTTTACACACCTCTGTGTGTGTGTGTGTGTGTGTGTGTGTGTTTGTGTGTGTGTGTGTGTGTGTGTGTGTGTGTGTTTGTGTGTGTGTGTGTAGTAACTACATTGCTTGTTATTAGCAATGTTGTCTACTCATTGACTAACCCAAACCAGCTCAGAGCACTAACCACACCTTGGTGCACACAGAGAAGGGGTATGCAATGGAAAGATATATCAACAAATACAATCTGGTAACCTGCAAGGTAGACATGTTTAAATGACACATCAGGGTTGAAGCATTAATAAGTGCATTTATAAAGCATTAATAACTGGCGCCTGGTAGCAAGCTCCCTATTTGGCAAAAACCAAGTGAATATCTAAGCGAATCTAAACTAATGAGTTATAACTGTTTGCAAATAGATTATACTGTCATTGCATAATAAACTGGTTATGAATGACTTATTAACTAATTATAAAACATTTATAAACCCTTTCACAAAGGTTACCTTAATGAAAAGTGTTACTGTTGATTTTGAGTTCATACTTGCTCCAGTATGGTATGTAGTTACTGTATATGTAAGCCATATGTAAAGTATATGCATATAAGCCATGCTGTATATGTAAAGCATATGACAGTAAGCAAGCACCCTCCTCCCCTAGTCCTCCTAGAAAGCATTGACATACTGTACAGCATTGTTAGAGAAATAGAAATAGACTTGTTCCATGCTCTCTCCTGGGCCTCTATTTATAATTCTTAACAACATATATTATTATGCATCAAAGGTTTTCATCAGCACATTTATTATTGTGATTTAATTACTTTATTTGGTACTTTATTCTACGATGGAAGTGAAATGGGAGTATTCTGTTCTGAACAATAAAATAATATACAGTATATTAATAATTGTATAGCTATGGGTCACTTTGAACACTATTGTGGCACTTTTTTTAAGTCCCTCTGGATCTCCCAGCCAAATGCAGTGGTAAGCAGAACTTTCATTTGACAGATCAAATTGTATTACCCACTTTCCAGACGCTTGCCTCACTCTATACCCAAGTGCTGAGGATGACAACCATTTTACTTAGTTTTCCTTTTCTGTGATTGAACAGCAACCAGAAATTATGATTAATGGCTGAAGTAAATGCAGGCCATTCCGTGTCTTCAGAAATCCACCCATCCATCTCTAGGCCTCTTCATTGTTTGGACTGTGGGCAACTTGCATTAGGAAACTCATAAAAGCAATCAATGTCTCACTGCGTATTAGCTTTATCCGAGTCCTCCATATGCCATAGCCTTACTAAGGAGATTGGCAGAATGAGAATGGATACGCCACAGGCAGTTTATATGACTCAGCTAAGAAAGAAACAGAGTAAAGGTAGCTTAGAAGGGATCAATTAACATTTGGGGTGTCTTAAAACAGGGGGTGGGTGTCTTAAAACAGTATGTTTTAATAGTATGAGCATATCCTGCTCAACTGTACACTTGTTCAGTACCATGTCCAGAATACATGTTCTAGGTCTGCACCAATATGATGTACATATTACATATAAGGTATATCTGCTTGGCCTGGTGAGAGAGTTCAATCTAAAAGCCTAAAGGTATAGGGACATTAACAGGAATGAATTACGCAACCGTTGTTAGTCGACATTGCTAAGGACGTCGGGTCAGATTTATGTGAAATGATTTAGGAGATAAAACCGGGATGTGCTTGGTTTTAGCATGCTCTTGTTCATTCACGTAATTAACTATGAGTGTTTCCGTTAGCGACGTTGGTTAATAAGTTCCACTGGGGAACATGGACAGGCAGGCGAACCTTTGGCCCTGGAGATGTTAAACACAGATGAATAGATGCCATAGCACACACATGGGCCAATAAATCAGGCCAAATGAGCAGTGGTACAGGACGCAAATGGCCCTCCTGGTGGAAGCTCAATATAGGGTAATTGGGCGTGCTTCTTTTCATAGTTATTGGAAGCGAGTAACCTCGCCAATGCAAGCTCACCTCTCAAATGATTCAAACCAAACAGCCCTATACTCAAGTCATAGCTGCTTAGGTAGATTGTGAGATGGCTGACAGAAAGCAAGTGTACTGTCACAGTCTGGGAAATGTTTTTTCTTTTTTATATTTCATGACTTCTGGGTAACTTTAGGCCAGACAATCCTCACATTCACTTTTTTGCTTTGTCATTTCTCTCTTTGATCTAAATAATTAAATTGTTACGTGTCGCCTTTCAGCAGTCTTCTTGTAAGTCATAGTTACAAGGGAAAAACGGACATTAGAGTGTGAGAAAGAGGTGGAGGTGGGGGTGGAGGTGGAGATGGAAGGTCTGGGGCAATGCAACCTTCATTGAAACACATTGGGATCTCTGCATTAAAAACCTGCTGCCTGACTACACGTTGTAGATTATGTAGTCGAATACACAACGTGATCTGGTGTATTAAATGTGTTTTTTCAGCATACCGCAAGGAAGACTTTATTCCAGAAGCCACACAATGTAAATCCTTCAGTCAAATGATGTTTTCCATTCTTGTTGAAATTGATAATCTTCCTAAAGTCACATATGGAAATGATACATGATGTGAAGTGAGTTGAGGAGTGAAGATCATGAAGTGAAATTATCTCATTTTGTGGATGAATACAAAGCAGCAGTCCTCTACTACTTTGAGAGTCTACGAGGCTTTACCTTCAACACAACAGACATAAGAGGTGATCAATATGTCAGCACAGAGTAACTGTAAGGTTGCATACAGTTGAGGGCCAGTTGTTTCTCCGCATCCCCTCCTTCCACCGTACTCCACCCTCTCACTCTCCTCCTGTCCTTCAAACTTACTGTCTCCGAGCTAAGTTGAGCTGAGCTGAGCTGTGCAGCAGTAATTAAGCAGCAGGGTTATATCTGGGGAGATACTGTGAGCTATGGTGGAAAATTACGCTGCAATATAATGAGGGGTGAGGGACGTGGTACTGTTGGTCTCCTTCTGCACAGAAATCAAAGGACTTTCACAGCTAATTGGATATGGGTTAAACTGCTCAAACCACCCCTCCTCCATCCCTAACCCCCCATCCCCTTACTCACCCCTAGGATATGGCTGCCTCATTTTTGCTGTAATTTTGTGTGCCATTTCCATACCAGGCCATTGTTTTTAGTTTTTTCTATACTGGGAGGGATCTGCAGAGGATAATTTAAACACTAGTGGGGAGACTTGGTCTAAGCGCAACATGGGGCCAATTTAAACTGAACAAGTTGTACTAGTAATTACCTCTTGCAGAGCTATATCTCTCTGCCAAGGTGGGCCAACCCATTGACTATTTGTTTGATTGATCAGCAATTACTGGTAGCTCCTTATAATTTAGCATGAAATGCACAGCCTGGATCCAGATCTGGGTTCAAATAGTATCTGTTCTCTTCAAATACTTTAGCAGCACCAGCCACCACACATGTCCTTAGACAATATGATATACTTGCATGACAAGATTATGGACCCCCCTACGTACTTAGGTCTCTCTTTGACAACAACTTTAACATCAGCAGCATGTCAGAGAATATTGAGAACAGATGTGGTCCTCTGCTCAGCAGGAGGAGGATATACTATCTTAATTGTATTCAAGGACAAGCAGAGCCATTATGGCAAATACTCCTGTCTACTGTACAGTAGATGCTGTCCAGAAGCAGCAGTGTTACAGCTAATTAAATGACATATGTTAAGTAATGCTGTACAAGAACATGTATATCAGAAGTTGAATCAGAATATTGTGCAGGCCTACATGCTCTTACATCGGTACACTGCAATTAACATTGCTTGATAAACTGAACAAACATTTCCCTTATTACTTTGCACAACTTCACTAAATGTTTGAACTCAATTCTCCAATAAGATTCAGGATATTGAGTAGTTGTCATACCTTAGTCCCTACAGCTAATGTATAACTTTCACTAATTAAAGTTTTCTTCTATCTCCTGCTGTTGTAGAGATTTCATTTGACCAAATGCTGCATAGCTGTGAGCTGCTGTCTACAGCTGCTGTCACTGTCAGTCATTAGCAAATGGCACAATGGGTCTTGACAGATGAAAGGAGCCAATTAATGCTGGAATTATATTAAAATCAGTGGGGTTTATCAAACTTGCATCAGGAGGCCTCTTCTCAGAATCTGTACTTTTCAAAGAAAACATGGCCAGCTTCTAAGTTTGTAGACAGTTTAATAAAGAAATAAATTAAACTAAGCTACTGTTATTTTCTTATTTTGACCATCATCTAATGCATTCACCCCACCAATGTGTTAATCAAAGCTTTGGAATATCAACTGTCTAATACTTCCAAGTTTTTGAACTTTTTTTGACAGAAACGTTTCTTTGGTCACATGAATTCAGACAGGAAATATTATAGAGAAACAGCAACAATTGACTCATTTCTACAGTAAATGGTGTGTAGTTGAGTAATATACACCAAATCCAGGGAACAATGAAAAGGCAAACCTAAAGAGCATGCACGCTAAAGTAATGTGCTTTAAAGTGACTAATCAATCAATTTGTTTTTCTTCCTCAACAACAATGTCAAAAAAGCACTTGCCATAATTAATTTCCTCCATGTCCCCCTCAAACTTCCATCCTTACAATCTGGTTGTTTCATTATTTTCAGACCACAGGGCTTGCTGGCATGGGAGAGGAGCCATAGCTTTGTTAAACTCCTGGAGGGTCCACAGGGAGAAAGGGAGGGCCATGGAGAGTGGAGAAGCCTTTCGCTTGCTCAGCAACCAAACGAGAAACAGTTGCAGTCAATGATTTCTCTTGCCATTCATTAACAGCCAACCTTCTGTATGGACTCACAATCACTCTCTGAAAATAGATAACCCTAACTAGTGTATTTGGTTTCTCTACAAAGAATACAACATAGAACCATCAGCTAATCTCTACAACTATAAACCAAAGAAAATAGGCCCTCTCTTAACTAGTATTAACAAGATTTGGTGGCTCTTGGTACGGTAGTACAAGGCAAGTCAGCCATGGACAGAAGAGTGACTGTGCACTGTAATATGACCCAGTAAGCATCCTGCTCTGAGGAGACTCCACGCAAGAGCCCCTCTGTTCCACACAGGGCATTGAAGTATTTGAGCATTGTGATAGAGCTGGTGCTGTATAGGCATAGGCTTCTCACTATTGCACCAAAGACAGATGAAAATTAAAGTTAAAAACCAGCAAGAGAGAAAAAAAAGGCAGCAACTACTATGACTCAAATTGAATCAGCTTTATTGTCTCTTGTAATGAATTTTTATTAAACAGTGAAAGAATGTGAGAGATCAGGGACTCCGCTTTGCCAACAGATGCTTTTGGACAGAAAAGGCAGAGTTGCAAAGAGGCAATTGGGAAGAGAGTGGGGTAAGAAAACAGCAAAATGGCAATCTTGAGACTGGGGGAAAGTGGTTGAATGCATTCTCTATTTACACTAGGGGATTGGGGGACAATGGGGCCAGCGTGATTTCTACATTGTAAATATATTAGAGTGCTCTGCCTCAGCAGAGGACCAGGAGTTTTAACAATGTCGCCTCGGCTTTATCTCTCCGCCACACTCTCCAAAGGACCTCGTGGAACTGACTGAATGTGGGAACCTCAAAGGAGAAAATCACTAGAAGTTCTATCGTGCAATGTAGGGTTCATTCCTGCTTCAAACACGCTCAGATATTAAGGATTCAGCAATGTGACATTCACTTGCTGGGCAACAGAGTCTTCCACAGTCTGGTGGTTTGAGGAGGAATGTGTTTAAACTGGTGGTGTGTGTCAAGACACTGCCTTTTGTCCAGCTGCCCAGGGGGGTTTAACCCCAACCCCTTAAGATAATAATAGAAATGTATTATCACTGCAGTTAACCCTGTCACTTAGGCCTCTACCTTCTATAGGTGAACCAGTGTTACTAATGACTACGTTAGATGGATATCCGTGACCAGTCATGTACTCTGTATGGTGACACATCAGCAGGCACAGGAATCTGGGAAATAAATTGCCCCAAGATGGGAAGAAATACCATTTTCTCTCTTCTCAGATTCCGTTAAAGGACACTGTTTAAAGACCATTACTTTGTCTGGCCAAACCTGTCACATTTTATCAAACTCACAAAAACTGAGCTGGTCCCCACAAAGGAGGGCAGGCAAATTGGGATATTGGCAATGCCACACCTGTGTGATACCTAGAGCAGACTCTATTATT
The DNA here is from genome assembly GCF_951799395.1 of Argentina silus. Taxonomy (NCBI): domain Eukaryota; kingdom Metazoa; phylum Chordata; class Actinopteri; order Argentiniformes; family Argentinidae; genus Argentina; species Argentina silus. Next base: position 23,527,938 of record NC_139655.1, on the reverse strand, counting down.
AAGGCTCTCACTCTACCATTACCAGACAATCGGAGAAACTAATCAAATCACAAAATATTGCTCTCAAGATGTTAAAACTGCAAACCCAAATACAGACATCAGACTACAAACTTGAACAACCAACAGTCAGCACTATAGTTGTAAATCACTAGTTATGGTGACAGTTAGATGGCCTAGCAATCTGTGGAAAAATCAGCTCAAATTTTGACATCTACGCGAAGGGTTTACAAAACGGGCTCAAACACATTGGTGTTTAACGATGGCAATAAAATGTGGTGGAAAAGCACAGCATTTCAGGGTGAAATCTAGAATTAACACATTAGCGTACTCTGACAGATGAGTCTTAATTGTTACCTCTGGCAAAGAGACTTCACACAAGAGAACAAAAGCTATCCTCTCAGCACTCTGCTTGATAGATAGAGAGAGAGAGAGAGATAGATAGATAGATAGATAGATAGATAGATAGATAGATAGATAGATAGATAGATAGATAGATAGATAGTTACTTTATTGATCCCAGAGGGGAAATTAAGGCATTACAGCAGCTCACATCACAAACAGCAACAACAAAATAAAGTGACAATAGAATAATAAAATAAAATAGACATCTGAAACATTATATACAGTAAGTCCAGTATGATTTAACATCCCCCAGCCTGACTCTGATCACTCTGATTGAGCCAGCCGGAGGAGGAGTTGTACAGTCTTATTGCGGCAGGCAGAAAAGATCTCCAATAGAGCTCCTTAGTGCAACGTGGTTGTAATAATCTGTTGCTAAAGGAACTTCTCTGCTCTGCCACAGTGTCATGTAGGAAATGGGAGGGATTGTCCATGATGGCCAGGAGTTTGGTCCTCATCTTCCTATTGGCCACCTCCTCCACCGTGTCCAGGGTGACACCGAGGACAGAACCAGCTTTCCTAATAAGCTTGTTCAGCCTCTTAGTGTCACCTTCCTTGATGCTGCCCCCCCAGCATACCACCGCGTACAGCACTGCGCTGTCCACCACTGACTGGTACAACATGTTAAGCATGATGCTATGTGACGATGACCTTGCTGCATTGTACCCTCTGCAAGATCATCAAGAGTTTACCTTAACAGACTTCTACGCGGTCTCTCTCACAGTTATCTTAATGATAGAATGATTCATTTAACTCTGTCATGATTACAGGCTTTAGAGACTGCTGCTTCCTTAAAGTGAAAATCCTCTTCTTCCTCTGGCTCTTTGACTGTTATGACTCAGTTTGACCCTGTGTGTATTCTCCTACCTAGTCATCTGTCATTTGCCGCATCCAAGTCATTTAATTTTTCTTTGAAAGTTTCTTCTCTACAAGATGACTGCAGTAGTAATATTCACACTACTGGAAACACTGCACCAGTGCAACTGGATTGTTTCTATCAGTTTTATCATTAAACACATAGCATGTTCGCACATCACAGGCAATGGTGCTTGAATGCTGGCATGCTAGCACAATCACAAAGGGAGACATCTGTCTCTGTTGTGCTGCCATCCGCTTCATGCCCACTCTGTCTCTTACCATGCTTTCGTGATTGATGGCTCAATAGATGTTTGACTGAGTGGTGCAACCAAACATGCTTGAACCAAGGGACCAATCAGTGTAGTCTGCCTCTTTGGCTTGATAAATTACTTAAGCTACAGTACTACAGTACTGTCACTTTATTTCTTCAGTCAACATATTGATGCGCTCCCCTCAGCTTTGAGGGATGTGTGTGAGAGAGGTTAGAGCATCTACCTTGTTGTCAGGGGAGAGAAATAAAAGCAGTGGGGAGTCAGGACATCACTCAATGGTCAAGGTCTCACATGGTGAGGATCCCCTCGATGATCGATTGTAAACAACAAAGTGCATAACACAATGAGACAAAAAAGGACATTTGATACAGTACATATACTTATCTACTGTTGCTAGATAGATGAATGTGCAATACTTTGTTTTGAATGTCTATTCTTAGATATAGTCTTAGATAAAGTCTCACTAATTTACAAGCAATAATATGCATATTACAGATACTGTTAATGATCCATCTACTATTGCTAATGATATCAATAATAACTACTAATGAAATGATAACGAAAGAAGAAATAAATATTATTAGAATTAAATATTTCCCGCCATGCTGCACCATGTCACCACTCTATCCTGAAATAGATGTCCATACCAGAATTACATACGGAGGCCCTCTATTGACATAGAGTAGAGTACACAGCTCAGAGCAGCTGGATTTCCTCATGGTGAGAGGGCGGGGAGCAGGGAGCGAGGAGCGTGTGAGTGAGTGGTGCGAGTGGTCTTGCCTGGTGCCATGCGGTGGGCATGGGGGTGTTAGATGAGCCATTGATCCCTCCCAGCATGCTCTCCCACTGGGCCCTGGCTCCTCTCACCCCCCTTCTCCTTTCTCCTCACCATTGACTTTCTGCCAGGACGTTTGTTGTCACGGCAGGACCTGACATTTAATGATCCTCAGATGGAGGAACGTCACATTTATCACTCCCGAGCAGACGTGACGGAGCGGAATCTGAGGGGAGAACAGAGGCCAAAAAAACAAACAATAAACCTGATGGGAGAGAGAGGAGAAGAGCAACACTCTGACTGACTGATAGCAGGAGTAAGTCAAGAATGAACCCTCCTGTCTGCACAACACAATAACACCAACCTTCCCTTTCTTTAATGACAGATTCTGTGAATTAATTTTTCAAACAAGTATCCCTTGAAAGGCAAGATGGTGCTTAAAGTTGAGAGAAACTTCCACTGACTTCCGTATAATAGGGTTTTCGAAAATGTCACATTTACAAAGATATTGTCCAACTAAGATAGAGCTACAGTAATGTACCTGGTGCCTTTTGCTGATCTCTATCCTCTGAGCCTAATACAGGAAGAAAGAAGCTTCATTACTGAACTAAGGCTAATACCCTTAGCACTGGGGAGTACAAAGGCATCCCGAGCACACTTTCACCCCCCAGCGCATGTAGTGTCATCTGGAATGGGGGGAAACTGCGCTGTAAGTTAAAACAGTGACACTAAGGTCGGGTAATTATGCATCCCTCCCTGTGACATATTGCTGCAGAAATCTGCTTAACTAATTTTCATCAGCAGAATGCACCCAAAGTGGAGGAGGCTTTGGGAGAGATGTGTTAATTTATAAAAGGCTTGAGGAAGACTTCATTAAGCCAGCTGCAAGAGTGGAGAAAGTGCGTCCTGGAGACACAAAATATTTATTCATTGGCACATTAATGTTTAATTCCTTTGTTCCTATTTTTAAATGGAAAGGGAGAATGGAGAAAGCTTTGAACATTTGACCCTATATGTAAAAGTATAGGTTGAGTATGAAGTGGCCTGCGGGAGTCTCATAAAAAGTGAATTAAAGACTGGCAGGGAGGAGATGCACCTACTTGTATGAATATTTAGTAATAATGATCTCCTAACCATTATTCCCTCCCTCTGCGATGCTCAGTTGGGGGGGACTTAAATATGTGTGCTTATTTAGTTGCATACAAGAACTGACCAGAGATAATAGTTTGGAAGAAGAGGATATTTTGTTTGTAGCCAAGTCCTCATTTCCCATTTTTGGTGTGTGTGTGTATGTGTGTGTGTGTGTGTGTGTGTGTGTGTGTGTGTGTGTGTGTGTGTGTGTGTGTGTGTGTGTGTGTGTGTTTGCCAACAGCATGAACAGGTATTCTCCTGCAGTTGATTATTGCTAAACAAAACATAGGCTAAATATGGAGGTCTACAGGACTTTAAAATCAAGGTGCAATCCTTATCTCTCTTTATGAATATTATCAGTGTATCATTGCTATATCATCATGTACTTAGTCAATGTTCCTTCACACCAGAGAGACAGGTCTGATGAAAGGCTATGGGCTTGGTGAGGAAACAGCAAGTGTGTTTGGTTGGGCCCTAGCCTAATTACATGGCAACAAATGAGTTGCCAATCATGAGAATGTATTGTCTGCTCTTATCCTGGGAACCCATCAAGTCAACCCAATTAAAAGCCGCTACAAGAAAGACAGCAACAATGAACGGGCCTCTCGTTCAGTTAATTCATGATTGCCAATTAAAATAGAATACCGCACAAAGTTGTAAAGCTGTCAGGAGGGGCGAGCTAAATTACCCTTTTCCACTTTGAATGATGGATGCTTTCATTTCTCTCCCCTTATCTTATTTATTCTCAAGGCGAGGGGGGGGGGGGGGGGGGAAGAGAGTGGGAAGTGCGTGTCGCAAATGAGGAAGGCGCAGCGGCTCATACAATAGTGAGAGCACGGCTTCAACCAAGGTTTGTATTCCCTCCCCAAAATGTTCACCTCTCTAACAGTTTAGCTTATTGAATTAATTCACAGATCTAAGCATGAGTCTTCAACACACGAAGGATGTGCACTGTTAAATTACTTATTTTTTATTTTTGCAGCCACCATGGGAAAGAGTTGGATCTGAAAGCTTCACAGAACTTATTCTTGTCATATTAGTGCTGTCACCATTGGTATTCCAGACCATGAATGGTCAAATTGTCATTGATATATAAGAACATTTTGTGTCTGTACAATATATACAAGAACATTTTGTGTCAGGCTCTCAGGAGACAACTGAGCAGAAAAGAGGGATAGGGAATATGATACATTTTGTAATTTCTAAAAAGCATTCATCCACAGGTTTGATCTCATGTCTACTCTGTGGTACGTCGTAAATGCCAGCAGTAAATGTAATGTGTGCACAATAGTAAAATGGAGGCAGCTACTGTAGGTACCTTATCCTGGCTATGTCTGCCGCGCCATTAGCTACTGTTGCCATACTATTGATGGTCTAATTAAAACGTGTCAGCTTGAAATATGTCATATTTTTTAAAGGCTTAAATTGATAGCTCATATTAATTTCCACTTTCTCAAAATGACTTTTAATTTTGTCAGCCAAATGTGAGCTTGTGTCTACACTTGCTACACTCTCCTGTTCATGCTCTTGAAGCAATATGTCAAGCTTCTTTGACAACAGCAATGACACGTCTGCAGTGCTTCTTACCTTCAAAGATTAGGCTACAACAACTATTTCCTACTGTTTAATTCCTCAACTAATGCAGTGTTTCCCAACTCCTGAGAGCCACCCTGCAGGTCAAGCTCTTTGGAACAGATTAAAAAAGGGTGTCAGTAATGTCAGCCACCCAGGGAATCAATGGTGTGGCGCAGGAAATGAAAGCTGTGACAGATGTGGACTGCCACATCAGCCCCCTGTCACTGTGTCCACTTTGGTCCTTTCTCTTGATCATGGCAGCTGTGCACGGGCCCCAGGGGGGCCCCATGTCAGACTAAGGCAGTGTGGCCCCCACCAGCACACTCCAGAGTCATGGTGGCTCCAGAGAGACTCTCTCAGACAGGCTTAAAGGGCCACAGCCTCTCCCTCTGGACACCGGGCCCCGGCTCAATCAGCTCCTGCCACTCTTGATTGTGCTATGCTAGTGAAGGAAAACTTAGCCTTGGAGGAAAAAGAGACTGGAGAAGGTATTCTTTTTTGGTGACTTTTCTTACATGTGCTGTAACACACTTGTCATTATATGAGAAAACTATAGTCTGAAGTTTGAAGTGGGTGGGAATTAACTGAGAGAGACTGTAGATTGATAGGGAGTGGTTACTTTTAAATGGATGCTATTAATTATGAGACATGTTTGTCCTTGAGGGAATGTGAACCATGAAAAGAACAATGCTGATCTTTTTGCAATTTCAGTTTTATGTTCTGATTGCATCCATTCATCAAAAACTTTACACTGATGTTTGTTTCTAAGTATTCCTCTCACTTACATGCATACACACACGTACGCACGCACGCACGCACGCACGCACGCACGCACGCACGCACGCACGCACGCACGCACATACACACACACACACACACACACACACACTATCATGTTAATCAATTACTGTACATAAATTACTGGATATCCTGCACAATTGACCGTTCAAAAAAGCAATTGACATTCACCAATCAGCAATTAGCAACCATAACTAACCACACCAACCTCTGTCAAGCTTAGTCAGAATCTCTGCTGTAGTGCACTTTTCATTTTTTTATATTTTCATTTTTTTTTCATCATTTACACTGGCATTGTGGGAAAGCAGACAGTATTTTACAGGATGCTATAGCCTTTCATTCTTTGTTGTTTTATTTGATGGTATTATTTGAAAGCAGTCCAAGTTTAAAGGTTAGTTTGGGATAAAAGGGACAATCAGATGCGCATGCTACTGTACCTATGAGAGCGCCACTTAACCACAATGGTCAGAAATCGTTGGATCTGATTCCCTTGACTTAATGCTATTCTACCTTTAGGCCTAGCCATTTTTACAATTACATTGACCTGTTTATTTGATTCATTACCAGCCCAAGGACAGAATTATTTGAGATTTGTAGATGGTGCTCGAGTCATGCTTGACTTGAGGCTCACTTTTGGACTTATTGAGGAGAAGTTTTAGCTAAGTTCTTTTGGATCTGACCAGCATTTATTTTTTATTAATTTAGGATCATTCATTCATTCATTAGTAGGGGAAGATGCCAATCAAGATTGGCCTATTCAATGGATTAAAAAAAAACAATGTTTCCTCCTGTCCCATCCATCCTGTGTCTCCTAGGCTGTTAGATGTAGCATGTAGGCTTACATAATTAGTAGTGCTTATTTTACAATATTATAACCTATTATTTGAAAGCAGCCCAATGACAGTATTACAAGAAAGCAATCTAAGCCAGAGGCAGGGTAATTTAATCATTACCAGAGCATCTCTGTAATGTTTTCCAGTTTTTTGGCCTGTAAAAATATGACCACAACACAACATTTGCATTAGGTTACATGGTGTGAGATCTATCCGCTGTTCATCAGAGACGACTGAGGGGGTAGACTATCAACAGTATCATGGCCCATGGTGTGTGGCCTGCAATTGTAATGATGCTGGGTGACACTGGTAGTTGTGTGGCTGGTATAGGCCTACTGTGATCAGTGAAAGTAAAATGTCATGTTGACATGTTATTATTCATATTATTCTGTAGGCTATAGCCGGATATATAAAACTCACAAATGTTAATATGTAACCAAATTATATTTTTACTGTTTGTATCCAATTAGTCATTTGTAGTTGTCTAACTGTCTGTATATTTTTTATATTATTTTTCGCCCATGTCCGGCATATCATATAGTTGGCTACAAATGAATAACTTTTATATAGGTGTCGTGTCATTGTAGCTTTGGACAGTTTTTGATATGTGTGACATTCATGGTCTGTATGCTATACCTTTAGCTGCAGCTCCAGTGTTTGCTTGCTTGAGCTCCGCTTACAACAAGCCATTATCATTTCATAGTGTGACAATCTGTCTAGCCACTTCCCCTCCCCCTATGGCAAGAGATGAGATGAGAAATTTGAATGCTGAGTTCAATCCAGGCCCACGCCTTCCCTAGAACAGTAAAGTTCTTCATTTAACAAATGTTGTTAGTTCCTGCATGGAAGATTGACTTGCAACCATTGATTTTACTGTGGCCAAAATGTTGCATATTTCAGAGAACTGTAATCAATTCCATTTTACATCACAAAAATAATAAAATGGCTGTGTTCATTTATGCATTTCAAATAATTCTTCAGGCTACACAGCTTGGAAGTGCGGGCTTTAGGAGTAGCCTAATCAGTGTGGCCTAACCAATCAGTAGGTGGGATTAGTTTAGTAATTTACCCGTATTCAATGCCAAATATACAGTATATTGGCGGGCAATTTATCTAGCAGGTAATTTGTGCAACTTGCAATCTGTTTGACTGTTGGTGCAGTATCAGAGATAGCCTTTACATATACAGTAGCTAGATTTATGACTGATGGTTTTGGTTGTGCTGTAGCCTTGTTGGCAGACATGACAGTGTTGTAATGCATGGAATGGAATGAAGAATGGTATCAAACACACATGCAGAAGCAGACATTTTAAATATAATGTCGTATTTTCACACCAAATCATATTTAAGGCAAAGGTAAATTCATTTTAAAATCTGGAATTAGGCCTGTTGAAAGATTGTTAATTGTACATTATTGTTAGGGTTTGTATGCAAATAACTTTTACATGGTAAGGCAGAGGAGCTTGCACATTGGCATGATGGTAAAGGGCCATAGGCCACACCCTGTCATGCATTGTCATGCCATCTGGCCACATTTAGAAAGGCCACAACTCTCATCCCGTACCGAGAATTCTAAAATTTGCTACATACTGTACATCTGTCTCTTCAGAAGGAAGACCATGGAAAGACCTTTGTCCATAGATGATGTATACCAAATTGAATGCAGATCCGCAAAGCAGCTTTGGAGAAAAATAAAAATAAAGAAAAATCAGATTTCAAAATGACAGGATACACTAACAGAACACACCTTAAATGCTAAGGCTTTTCCAGTTATTGACCTGCACCAAACTTGGTATGTAGCATCAATGGAATGAGGTGTTCACAGGATCCATTTTGTTTACCATTTGAACGAACATGTTCATTAACCAATGAATTGTCCAGGGGGCAGGGCCTCTCACATAAATGGTTATGAGTCAAAGACAATTAATCCTATCATGATGAAACAGGTCCATTAAGCTCTCAGGATGATACCCCTTAAACCACACGCAAATCAACAAAAAAGGGGCAACTGTATACTGCTATATTTTGATATTTCTTGATGTGGTTCACCAAATGTCATGAAATGTGGTACATGTGCCCTGGGGTACAGTTTTAGCCAATATCTTAAACATAGTGATGATTGGTCATACTGTTGGGCTTGTGGGCGTGGTCTATCACATAAAAGCTGATAAATCAAAGACAGTCTACCCTATTAATATAAACCTAGACATCTCTGAGGCTCTCCCTTGACCATTCTCAGACAGTTGTTTGATCCTGTGACCTTGCCATGAGGCTTAGACCCCGTTAATCGCTGCTTGAAGCTTTAATTATCATTATTATTATTATCATTGTAATATCACCATCATCACCTTGCCCACAGTGGCTCAGAAATATTAGGTGCTGACAAAGTATGATATTATTAATTTTGAATAATCCACTTGTCTCCGTATCAGATTACATTGACAAGTACATTTGTTTTCATACTGGCAATGAAACATACATTTATAGGGAAAATGATTAGGTGTTATTTAGCTCCTTATCTTCAGTAGGCCTATATCTACGGAGTTCTGGAACAGAGAAGTGGAAGTGGTCACCATTGCTCATCATGCAGTGGTGAAACACACGCAGGTGTATGTATGTGTGTGTGTGTGTGTGTGTGTGCATCGGTGTGTGCGTGCATGCATACTTGTGTGTGTGTGTTAGGGGAGGCTAGTGGAAGCAGAAATTGGAGGACGGGCTCATTGTAATCCATGGAATGGAATGAGGAATGGTATCAAACACATGATTTATTTAATACCATTCCTCATTCCATTACATGCCTTACAATGAGCCCATCTTCTGATTTCTACCTCCACCAGCCTCCCCATGTGTGTGTGTGTGTGTGTGTGTGTGTTATCTCATTATTAATAATATATGCCATTTAGCTGACACTTTTATCCAAAGCGACTTACATTGCAGTGAATTTATACATTTTTCAGTATATATGGTCCCAGCAGGAAACGAACCCACAACCTAAGCGTTGTTAACGCCATGCTCTACCAACTGAGCCACAGAGGACCACATATTCTACATATTCTATATTATTCTAAGTGATGCAATATCTTTACTTGAAGTAGGTAGCTGCACAAGCACACTCTCTCCAGCTGCCTCCCCTCCCCTCACAGCCTTTGCTGTCGTCCTCCTTCAGTGACGTCCTCCTTCAGACGGAGGTGAAGAGGGCTATCCACTTAGCTACATTATGAGGAGAAGCTGTACAGGAAAAATACTATGAACAGTGTGTGTGTGTGTGTGTGTGTGTGTGTGTGTGTGTGTGTGTGTGTGTGTGTGTGTGTGTGTGTGTGTGTGTGTTTGTGTGTGTGTGCTCCAAGGTGGTAGCAGGTTGACTTATTTGAAAAACTGTATTCACATAAGTCATTCAATCTCAATCAGTTCAGTTCAATAAAACATTATGATTGAACTGAACTGACTGAGATTGAATGTATGATTTTAATTATAATTATGTGTAACCGTTAACTGTTGTTATGGTCATTTAACTATGATAACCTTGAGGGGTTTAAGAGAGTACATGTCTGTGGGTATATTATAGATTTTCCAAATAGGTCAGAGTACTGTAGAATACAAAAGCAAAAGTTTTTTTGCATTCTCATATGGATTCTGGCATGCTTACTCAATATTTACCATGTCATTGTAGTACCATTGTAAATTTTTGTAAGGCCCAAAGGGCCAACATGATTGAAAATCATCTTCCTTTCAACAGTCTTATTGTACTTCAAAAGTCTTACTTAAATAAGCTCTGTATCTGAAGTCATCAATGTTATACCATAATACTACCATGCTATACCAACTATAGGACCATAACCAACCTCCCCTTCCTCTCCAAAGTGCTGGATCATGCTGTGTACAGCCAACTCCAAAACCACCTTGCCTCCAACAAGCTATTCGACCCCTTCCAATCTGGGTTCAGAAAGCAACACAGCACTGAAACAGCCCTTGTTGGAGTGACTAATGACCTCCTGATGAGTGCTGACTCTGGCTTCAGGAGTATCCTCATCCTCCTGGACCTCAGTGCAGCCTTCGACACAGTCAATCACACCATCCTGCTGAAATGGCTTGAGAGCCTTGCTCGTCTCTCCGGTCTGGCCCTATCCTGGTTCAAATCATACCTCACCAACCGACAACAGTTTGTCACCATCAACAGTGTTTAGTCACCCCCATCCACTGGTCTTTCCATGGTGTCCCACAAAGCTCTGTCTTGGGCTCCTTGCTGTTGTCTATCTACATGCTCCCCCTTGGCCACATCATCTGTAGCCATGGTCTCAGCTACCACCACTACACAGACGACACCCAAATCTACATCCACTCCAAACCTGACACCTCACCTGCACTGAACACGCTCAACTGCTGCCTACAAAGTATAAAAACCTGGATGCACAGCAGCTTTTTAAAACTCGACTGTGATAAAACAGAGGTTGTCCTCATTGGTTCAAAATCACACATCAACAACACCAATAACTTCCATTGAGGATGTGATGGTCACTACCTCCACACACGCCAAAAACCTGGGAGTCCTTCTTGACACAACCCTTTCATTTGACACCCACATCGATAAAACACAACAGCTGTCCTTGTTTCACCTCAGCAACATTGCCCAGATCCGCCCATTTCTCTCCTTTTCTGAACGACTCATACATGCGTTCATCACCTCACGCTTGGACTATTGCAATGCCCTGCTCCTCGGCCTCCCCTCCTATCTGCTCAGCAAACTACAACACATATAAAACTCTGCTGCGCGTCTCCTCACATCCACCCCCACCTGCCATCACATCACCCCTGTACTCCAGGACCTCCACTGGCTACCTGTCCATCAATGGATTGATTTCAACGTCCTGCTCCTCACTTATAAGGCCCTGCATGGCTCTGCCCCAGCCTATCTGTCTGAGCTCCTCATGCCATACTGCCCCACCCGCTCCCTCCGCTCCGCTGACTCTGGCCTCCTCACTGTTCCCAGAACCTCCGCACTATGGGTGACAAGGCTTTCTCATCTGCTGCTCCTCGCCTGTGGAATGCTCTCCCCCACAATGTCAGAGCTGTTGACAGTATTGACTCTTTTTAGACCTTGCTAAAAACTCACCTGTTCAGGCAGGCTTTCAATGTAAAGGGCCATGTGTTATGCATGTTCTGTGACTGTCCTCCTGTATTTTTATTTGTTATTTTCTATTTTTCATATTTTTGACATGTTAAGCGCTTTGAGTCCATGTGAAAGCGCTATACAAATTTAATATATTATTTTTATTATTACAATAAAATATGTATGAGCTGACAACGAACATGTCCATACATTGTCATTATTTTGTGGAATATGATCAGTGGCAATTATTTGTGTTTTTGAGGCCTTTAGTTTGCTTGATGTTCTTTTTTCAATTATATGATATAAAGTAACTCTTTCTGATCATAGACAAGCTCTCTCTCTCTCACACACACTTTCTTTTTCTCTCCCCTCTCATTGATGCAGCAAGTGCATTCATATGACCATTCTTGGAAAAATAAGTATGAAATTAGAAGACCTTAGTGCTAACAAACTAATTCATTTGGGCAATAGTATGTAACCCAATGAGAGGACAGTAACCACACAGGAAGGAGACTCACCCCGCCTCAGAGTCTTCTTGGTCCTCTTGTGCAAGATGTGTTTGTTTATTTGTGTGTGGTTATCCCTGTTATTTCCCCCTCCTAAACCTGCTTAATTGGGTTCATCAGAATGATTTCCAAACATCTTTTCAGTTGTTTCTGTTTGCTCAATTCAGGGTGGGTGACTCTATTGTGTAACCCAGGCTGGAGCCATGAGGGGCCATTTTGTGTCTAACCCCATCCCGGGGGGTTTTGTCTGTGGACACCACCACCTGGGTTCTTGTTGCTAGTTGTATTTGTTTCCCCCCCATGTCTTACAGGAAGAATGAGAGGCCTTGTTTGTTTCCTTTCTACACAGTGGCTAGAATCACTCCAATTTGTCAAAGCAAACAGAACACAGATGCTGGGGATTTGGTGATGAAGAGACAGAGAGGAGAAGAGGAAGTGGATGAGGGGATTCAGGGATGAGGGGATTCAGGGATGAGGGGATGGGGGGTAACATGCTCTTTGCCAAGCAGGCAAGCATGAGGACTATTGCTCTGTTAGAGTGAATGCAACAGGCCTGTGCATTTTTCAGCCTGCCCACTGGAGCATGTGAACACACATGTCTCCCCACGGGAGAGGAGACTGTAATGACAAAGCCAGTGCCTCTGCTTCTCTTTTTCTCTCTCGCACTCCCTCCCTACCTCTCTCTCTCTCTCTCTCTCTCTCTCTCTCCCTCCCTCATCTTTTCTCCAAGTCATAGCTGAAGCGTGATGAGGCTGTGAAGTCGCTCCTTCTCTTGTGTGTTCTATCACTGAGTAGGCTTCCTTCTAATTTTAGACGGAACGTGTGATTATTTTCATTAAGGTTCAAGTTTTGAGTCTATAAAGTTTAAAGTACATTTTACAAGGTCACACAATACACTGTACAATAGATAAACACACACACACACACACACACACACACACACAAGCAAGTTAATTTATTAACTGGAAATGACATGACACACGGCCAAGATTTGCTGTCACAATCTTTGGAGCATCTGTTACCTTTCAGAGAAATCCTGATGGAGAACCAAATCTCTGCAGTGTGAACGAGTTAGACAAAAACACAAAGGGAGAGAGAAGAATACGTTATTGTCAACTGAACAATGGAATAAAACATGTTTTCTCCTCAAATTCATACAATATTACATTTTTATAGGCAATAGTCTGCAAACTTCAGGCATAGTATATATCTTGTATGCTCCTCTCAGACTTGTGAAACTGCCTCTTCCTGTCTATATGACACACACACACACACACACACACACACACACACACACACACACACACACACACACACACACACATAGAGACGAAAGACACTGATCTGAGCCATCATTAAGATTGGGATCCTGTCTCAGCCAACACAAACAGGTGAATGAACTGTCTTCTGTGAGATGTTTCTCTTTCAAAGCCTCGCTTTGGCAGGGACAAGTCTGGAAGAGAACTGTGTGAGAATGACCTCTAACCTGTGTACCTGTCTACTGTCTCAATACGGCTCAGCACAACCTGAACTATTAATCAAAAGTGGTTTTGCTTTTTTGTTTTAGTCATTTTCATATGGCATGACAGATTGTTAGTGTCTGTATCTGTGTGTGTGTGTGTGTGTGTGTGTGTGTGTAATGATAATAAAGGTTTATTGAATCTGAGGATGTTGAATTGTAGATAACTAAAGGTAGCTACATTTCCTTTTTAAGTATAGGAAATATCATTAGTTCACATTAAACGCAGTCCAGCAACACTGATGTAATGCAGATGTGGAAGATTGTCCTAGACGTCTGTCTTTATCTCTGATGGTAACAGCTGGTGTCACCAGTCACATAAGTGACTGAGTCATCAGTTTCACTTGCGGTCATTTGTAAGTCATGTCATCTAGCAAGGGCATCACCGTCCTGATCCGATGTACAGTATGTTCGTTTTGAGGTTAAAACCAATCGCTCTGATACAGTTACTCATAAATATATCTTCAATTTAAGTTGGGGAAATCAAATGTGCATAGCAATATCTAGGAAGAGGACTTACAAGCGCTTACAAATGAGTCTTAGCCCCTCTGGAAAGGCCGGAGTTGCAATTCAGCAGGATTTTCATCTCTCTCTCTCCCTTAATCTATTAACCATGGCAGAGCAGGAGAGGAAGGAAGGCTAAATTAGTGTAATCTGAATGAGGTTTGGCTTGAATATGGTGGTTCAGTGAGTGACTGATGGCATCCGCCCGCAGCTACCATGCTCACGCAGACAATGAGGATATGACCATTTGAATCGATACGGTGGATCCACCATGATTAGGTCTGCCATTACACATCACTTGATCCATTGATGCTCTTCTATTGCATCTGATGAAATTGGGATCCTTCAATGCTTGCAGGGGGATTAGTCAAGATCCCTGCTTCTAAAAGGAAGAGAGTTTACACTGTTTTTATACAATGTTATGCAAATTAGTTTATTTGGTGTTTTTGTTTTCTGTGAGAAGAGGACCATGCTCTTTTCTTTTGAACATCAAGGCCCTGGTCCCCTCTGATCCAGTGCTCATTAATGCCTATGAGTTACATGCTATGAGATGCTATGCTAGCATGTTCATGTAACATGGGTTACAATGAGTCATACTGGACAAGCCCCTCCTGCACAGACATATTTGTTAGACTTGTACAAATGAATCAGCAGCATAGTGCAAAAGAAATGTCATTTATTGTTGTCGTTCTTTCCTTTTAACAGTGATGATCACTTTAAACAAAGTGGACTGAAGGGCAATACATTTTCCAATTTGGAAAGACAGAAAACAAATAACTAGAGTAATGTCATATATATTATAGACTTGACTACATTGTCTAACCATATAATGCCATATCACATCTTCAGACCAAGAGACAGATAATCCTTATTTTTTTTCTTAATAATTTAGATGATGGTTGGATATGACAGCTTTCCTGTGTGCAGTCTGTGTACTCATTGTGATATTCTAAAAGACAGTGGAGATAAATAGATGACAGCTCTTATGTCATACTGTAGGCACAGCCAGATGTTGACTAGGACTATCCATTGGGGAAATCAATACTCTATTTGGAGTTGAAATTGTCCAATCAATGCAACAATCATCTGTTCTCAATGACAGTGACTGGCAGTTATTGAAAAAATAATGCCAACCTCAATTTAGCTAGCTAAAGATCAATTATGTATTTTTAAATGTCCACGTTGACATTACTATCCCATGGCTCCCTCTACTTAATTGAATAGAAGACAATACATCTATCTATCTATCTATCTATCTATCTATCTATCTATCTATCTTCCTGTACACTGTACACTTCCTGTCCACTTCCTGGTAAACCGTCCTCATTAGACACTGAACAAAGAGTCACATCAAACACAATGTTATTGTAGAGGACCGTAGCAGACATGAGAGCTGCAGAAGCTCAAGTGGAGGAGAGGTCACAGGGGCTAGGTGGAGGGGCTGGAGGGGGTGTCACTGAGGCAGGAGAGGAGACATGGGCGACCGTGGGATCCAGAGGGGGCGGGACAGAGTTCCACATCACCCCGGGCGTCTCCTGAACGTGTATGATTGATGGTGGAGAGCTGACTAGCAGAGCTTCCAATGTCACTCTCCAATTAAATAACTGTAACCGCTGAACTGTTGCCTCCACCCTCTCTACTGATCACCACACTCCCCCACTCCTCTCACTCTCTCTCTCCCACTTGGTTTCCTTGCATCCTATACTCTCTCTTCTCTACTCTATCCAACTCTCTTTTGCTTCCTTTTATCGTTCCTCTTCTCTCTCTCTCTCTCTCTCTTTCTCTCTCTCCCCATTCCTCTCCAACACACATCCTTCTTCCCCTGTCTTCCTCTCCCCAGTTTATCTCTCTCCCCCCTTCACTGACCCATACATCCTCTTGTGTCTCTTCTTGTAGCTCCCTCTCACCTGTTCTTCCAGGGATGACAGACAGAGGCTGCTCTTTCTATTGGTTTGGGTCACTTCCTCCTTTCTCTGCATCACAATTCAGAGGAGATGGGTGGGGAGAGAATGCCTTCAATGACAATTTAAAATAAAGCATGATTATCTCAAAATAACAGAGATAAAGACACATAATTATGCGTAGAGTAAAATACATTAGAGTAAAAGACATGAATGTATAATTAACACAAACTTTCCTCAGGTGTATCTTGAGTGATTCCAAAAGTAAGCTCATTCCTCATACTGTTCATATTGTACTTTATGTTACAAGTAGATTAGTTCTTTTTTACAACAACCTGCATCATGAACCGAGAGTTACAAGCATATTTGTAACACATCGGTAACAGTATTAGTTAAGTGCAAGAGACAAAACATAATAGTCCTCAACATGGACATGAGAATTCTCAAACCTTCACTCCCTTAATTGGTTATGGTGTTTGCACCTACATAGCTGTTCTTACTGAAACAGTAACATGTTCTTGTTTCATGCAGCTAATAGCGTTGTGATATGCAGACACCACCAGGTCGTAAATCCCAAAGACCTCAGTTGTGTTTGAAGTATTGCATTAGTGGCCTTCATAAGAACAGTTTTGTATTATGTGCAAATGTGTTATCAAGCCCAGCCTTAATTGGAGACAGTGAGCATACATTTGCTGTAGCTAGGGGTGTGGAACGAATAGGGATGCTGATAATGGTGTTTTCTGGTAGAGAGACAGGCAGTTTTACTTTAGAGGGGTCAGTCTCATACTGCACTTGTTGTTGCCTAAGGAGAGGAGTTAGCGGCTAATTGGATGAAAAAAAAAACTTTCTATGGGACACAAAATGTTGTAGGTCACTATACAAAAAAATTAGGGATGGTAAAATTATCTATTTAAAATCTCTGCAGGGCAAATTGGAGGCACAATTAAGGCAAATATATAAATAATGAAAAACATAGACTATTGCCCCGTTTCATTTTGGCTTATTCATTACTTGCAGACAATTCAATATTTTAAGAATATAATTAAATACAGAATGAATAAACTAAAAGAAAATCAAAAAGTATAGTACTCATAATGCACACATTCAGTTTCAAAACATGCAGACCACAAATGTTAAAGGTCTCAGAGAGCACTGAGTTGGTCAATATGAATGGTGAATTTGATAATTACAAAAATCTAGACACACATTATAACTAATTGACTCACTACAGTCATTGAATTAGGGGATCATTGAAGACCAAGATAGACCTTTTTTTATTGTTTTGCATGTAAGGGGCTCTTGGAATGCATGCTATTCACCCACAATGTGGCCTGACAATATCTGAAAACCCATATGTGTTACATTTCATGTTTCTATTCAGTTAGCTCATCTTTTCTCCAACCCCTTTAAAACCATGGTGCCAACACTTTCAAACAAAATGCCATCTGCAATTATGATGAAACGGTCACAATGTTGCATCTTTCTATTTGTGCCAAATAACATGGTTTAAAATGTTTCCTCCCTCCGTGCCAACTAAAATCTCCCTTCATTTGAGTTTGCAGCGGATGGGGAATATGAGAGTGTTTCTTATAGACGTCTCGTCTGGTATTCTTACCCCTGTGCTCAGTGTGTCCCTTGCGCCTGTGTGGGAGTACCCAAACCACTTGCAGCTGGGGCTCCTCGAACGGAGCCAGCACTGCTGTCGGAGAAGAGAAGAGAACCGTCGGAATAATTTTTAGTCAGAGCGGACACCGTTTGTCTGGTAGAGAGAGAGAGAGAGAGAGAGAGAGAGAGAGAGAGAGAGAGAGAGAGAGAGAGAGAGAGAAAGAAAGAGAGAGAGAGCGAGAGAGAGAGAATTCAGTGATCGGACTTGAACGGACTGCCTGCACCGCATCTCTGCGAGTGTTCACGAGTGCGCATTTACGCGCTATAATTCTACTCATTCTGTGAGAGACCAGGAATAGATGTATTTTCCAATTTACAAACTTTTATTTCTGTCGTTTATGTCGTGAACACCTCTTAGTAAATCGTCTTTCTACACGCATTAGAGGTGCACGGAAAGACCTCAACTTTTGTGAATCCCAACCTGCCACTAATGCCAATGAGGTGCTTCTTATCAAATCGTTGAAGTTCATCCGTTCTCGTTTGGTGAGTAAATTCAACCCATTTATATATATAGTAGGATACATGTGCATAGAGTTTTTGCTCGGAGCAACTGCGAGCTTGGTAGAGATGGATTCCCATGGGACATAGAAGTTAGTTTATGATTAATGCATGAAATGAAGTGATAGGTCGCTAATTCTGTAATTAGTATTCCGCGGACACAGGTTTCCTGCGGCGGTTGTTCACTGAAATGTTGACCAAGGATTTTATGGTGGCCACCGTCACTGTAATTTTAATGCTGGACATGTTTTACGTTTCTAAATAGATTTCGCCCTCCCGTTTCAGCCTCATAGCCTAAGGCACACTTGCAGGTGAGCATTAGGTGGCAAACCGATATTATGTGATGTTGTTTGTCGAGAGATGTCAAAGGTGTTGAACATCAGTGCTGCATGTATTCTGTAAAAAAAAAAACAGTGCTTAGACGCCGATTTATTGTAGTGATTTGGGAACCTATACGCACTGATGATACAGGATAACTTTTTCTATATGCTATTGCTATCGTTTTGGTGTCTCACATTAAACTAATGATAACTTCGAAGTATTGATAAACCTTCAAAAAGGCCTTAAATTATGCTTCATAGATCCTTCATAAAAGCTCATGCCAAAGCATGGCAAAAGGAGTCAAGTTCATTTGGCAAAGCAAGTCTACGAATGTTATATCCCCATTTATAGGCTATGGTGAATCTGCCTATGAATGATTTGTTACGCTTTGTTATGATTTGTTATGTAAACCTCATAGTGGGGTTATGGAGGCTCCATTAAGCATTTCAAGTAAAATGGAGGAGAACACACTCTTATTAAAATAGGATGCATAGTCTATGCAGATCATCCTGCATAACGCACCAACGATTTGTTTTGACTTTGCTGTGAATTCTTTAGGAGCTACCGCTTTTAAGGTGAGGAGTTTAGCAGAATATTTTACTCGGTAATCAGAACCTAAGATTGAATATTAATTTGTATTCTTCAAGGGCTACCTCAGTAATTGATGAATTTCTCGCTTAATACAGAGACAACATTAATAAGATATGCTTTTAGAATTTGTAAAATAAATTAATTAATACAATAAATTATTGTTCCGTGAGGTCTTTTAGAGCAATGAATCAGCATTTTACATTAAATTTATTGATTTTTTATATTTTTTTTTTATTTTGCATTCATTTTCAAATTAATCAGCAAATGTTTGATTGCAATAGGCCAATGCAATTAATACATAGCTTCCCCCGCCGCCCCCCCCCAAAAAAATAAAAAATAAAAACTTTGTTTACCGTTTACCGATCCATTGCAATTCAAAAGTTTCATTAATCAATTTATTCCTATAATTAAGTTTTCATAAAACAAGCCTATTTTACATATGGCTTTGTTTGGTTTGTGCCTCCCCACCCCATACTCATAGCATAGTCAGAGCCCATATTGTATATCCCACCTCTTTCACACTGAATACAGTAGGTACCCCTTCTGTAATACTGCATTATAACACACAATTTTAAATTTATTGGCTTGGATCTAATGGCTCAGAATGTTAAATTCCAATGATTAATAGTTGAAGCTTCATAAAACCCAAAGAGATGGTCCATTAGCTGTCATTGAAACTCTTCACTCTCCCCCTGCAGCTTTATGTGACCATGTTACTGAATTACCGAGAGATCATGAAAGCCCTAGCTATTATAGGCCTTTTTGAGGTGTAGCCTAACATTAATGTTTATGCTCCTCCTCTGGGGCGTTCCACTCTGGGGCATTAGGTGGTTTATCTCATTTTAGTGTTGAAAGTCAACCAATGTCATGTTTTCAATCTTCATCTCCCTCTCTCTCTCTACTACATTCATTGTGAATCCATGTTAGCTGTTGAAAAGCAAGCCATGGTAGCCGTGGTTCTCAGGGCTCCATTGTATTTGATAAGATCAGGATGATACGTTTTTAATGGTGAATATCTCTGTATAGAGCCATCTCTTCATCGACAGCCATAGGCAATATGAATTCAACTCAGGGCAGAGCTTTCATCAGTATTGTAGGGGTTGGAGAAGTGAGTCTGAAGTGATGGAATGCAAATTCCTACTCTGGTCACCTTTGATTGCATAGATTTTAACTGTCTTTGCCCTGGAATGACACTGTGACATATACACCATGCTTGAAGAGAATATGAAAGTGAGTGATTGGTTACTAAACATTGGTAATCCTGTTGTGAGCCTGGCAATGGGATTAGAACCCTCAGAGAGCAAGAGAGAGAGAGGGCAGCAGGGGGAGAGAAAGAGGGAGGGAGAGTGAGAGAGATACAGAGGGAGGGAGGGAGAGTGAGTGAGTGAGTGAGTGAGAGAGAGAGAGAGAGAGAGAGAGAGAGAGAGAGAGAGAGGGACACTGACTCTCGGTTCATGGTGCAGGTTGTTGCAGTCCTCCCACTAAATATTATTCCATCACTCTCTGTTTCTCTCTGTTTCTCTATCTTTTCTCTCTCTCTCTCTCTCTCTCTCTCTCTCTCTCTCTCCCTCTCTCTCTCCTTTCTCTCACTACAGTGACCCTACTGACATAGCTGCTAAATGTTACATCAAAAACATAGAAGAAAGACCTCCTTTAAGCGGAGGGTTGTACTCAGTTGCTCTTTCTCTCTCTATCTCTCCCCTGTTTTTTATTGATGCATATCGCATCAGCAAGCCCCCGGACTGTGGCTTCAACTCATTCCCAGTTCATTTCTGTAGGGCTCTGGGTTAAGCACAATAAGAGGCATTAATTTGGCTGCTTGCCTCAGCCTGACCCTGCAAAGATCCTCTCCGATACAATACTACCACCGTCGCAACCTGCCTCCACATCTCTCTCTCTCTCTCTCTCTCTCTCTCTCTCGCTGCCCTCCAGCCAGATCTGTTCCACTTTCCACTACTACCATTAAATCGCCTTGCCGAGGCAGTAACTTTGCATTGCTCTGTGTGTGTGTGTGTGTGTGTGTGTGTGTGTGTGCGTGCATGCGTCCAGATCCAGGGTCAAACAGGTCACCTTGTTTTCTACCTCTACAGAATAATAGTTTGTTGGGCAGCTCAATGCACCTTTAGTAGAAACAGAAAGGCACAGAGGTTGAGGATGTGTATGGCCATCATGTGCATCACTGCTGTGACTGAATATGGGGTAGTGGCTATTTGGAGCAACATGTGTTAGGTATAAACAGCGGATTCAAACTCTATGTATTTGTTTCTCCTTTGCCTCCCAAACAAAGAGCTGTTGAATGAAAACACTTCTGAAGCATGCGCAGCCATCATTTATCCCTCTGTTAATTATCAGCACTTGATAATGACTTTGTTCAGGCAAAGCGTAGCAAATGACTTATCCACCAGGATGTGGTGTTAGCTGTTTTTATTTTGCTCGGGGGGGGAGAAGGCAAAATGAGTGTTCGAGAGTGTGTGGGAAGAAGGAGGTCACGGTGTGCCAAGGCAATTATCTCCATTGCCCAGGCACCTGCCAATACTGTACTAGGAGGAGAGAAAACGAGAGGTCAGGAAGGAAATAAATATACGCCCGGTCAAGTTCTCAGTTTCTTAAGAACTTGCTTTCAGTGGCCCTCTTGGGGATTTTGTGTTGGGGTTTCTGACTTAAGCGGATCCTCAGTACGAACGAAGACATGAATTGGGCAGCGATTTGGTAATTCACATCTCCCCATTCTAAACTGAGAATGCACTGACTGACTTGTGTTTGCACACACTCTCGTTATGGCCTTCACGTAAAGCCTGTTCAGCTCTCAAACTAGATGAAAACACAATGCACAAAGTTGACACTTACTGCTCTGTTTCACGAAGTCCGCTGTGATTTGACACAAAGTACAAATCTGTCATAAGATTCTATGTTTCGCTTGGTCATAGTCTTGGTGTTCTTGCATCTATAGTCGCCAGTCACAGCATCATGGGGGCTGGAGGGAGAGAGGGGAAGATCTCCTTGCATGTGCTTCGTGTTCACAAACAGACTGACAGGGAGTAGAGGTCAGGAGCAAGCGCAGTCCGTCATGATGCTGACAGGTCAGATTTATTTTTAATCTCGTGGATGAGGGCTTGCCACACACATAATGTGGCTTGTTAGTCTTGAGTGGAGAGCCATGCAGCTATTACTTTGTGCCCTTACACAAGGAAATGTGACACAATAATGACCTTGTAAAGGTATAGCCATGGCAATGGGAATTCAGTGAGAAAGAAAGAAGCTGAGAGAACGGCACTTACTGTAATTGTTATTCTGATTATTCAATATTGTTTCTTGCTTTTGAGAAATGTCTTTATTTGTGTACATTGAAAAGCCAGGTCATTATTTCTCATTCATATTCTTATTAACATTTGACCATATTAAATTTTAGTTTGTCGGAATAAAAGTTTGTGTGTATAAATACTATCAGGCCCTGAAGGACATCATGTTGATTGTATTTACCTTATTTACTATCTATTAATTTTTGGTCAATTTCTTTACCATTGGTGAAAAATGTCATTATCGTTGCATCAGCAAGCACATTACTTGCTGTCTAAAGTGACTGCGGTCACCCAGGCAATTTTGCTGACGGTGTTTTCTTTCTCCCCCCCCCCCCCCCCCCCCCTCTCTGATAGGTGCCAATTACTCCACCTTCAATGTCGACCCTGTGTCTCCAAAGTGGAGGGAATTACCACGCTTTCTGTCTATAATCAACACCAAGGAAGACCAGCACCACTTCAAAACACAGAGCTTGACAGTTTTTGAATCTCAGCACTCTCTTCAGGGGTATACTGTCTTGTCTCTGTGTTGTTTTCTTCTTTTTCTGGCAAAAACACAGGGGTCAAGACAGTGTGAACAAGATCCTGAGGGTTTTGACATTTCCCCGGCTGTGTTTTTCTTCCGTTTTCTCCCGGCCACTGTGTTTTTGGGAGGGAGGCCCAGATGAGGTTGTGGTGTGACTCGGGCGTGCAGAGTCCCGTGACTCTCCTGGCTCTGCTCCTTCCCCTCTGGGAGATGGGCTGCTGGGGGTTGAGCTCCGGCCTGGGGGCGCTGAAGCAGTCCCAGCCCCGGCCCCAGCCCCGGCCCCAGCCCCAGCCCCAGCCCCAGCCCCAGTCCCAGCCCCAGCCCCAGCCCCAGCCCCAGCTCCAGCTCCAGCTCCAGCCCCAGTCCAGGAGCTTGGTTGAGGCAGCTCCCTGGGAGACTCTGCGCAGGCACAAACGCAGTTGGGTTTGGAACCAGTTCTTCGTGTTGGAGGAGTACACTGGCAATGAACCGCTCTACGTTGGCAAGGTAAGTGCCTTGGCTCTTTATGTGTTGATACCCCTGTGGGGATCTGATCAAGGCTGTGTTTTGGAACACACAAATACAGTAGCTGGTGTTTTGACATCCTGTTTGTTTACTGAGAGAACAATTTACAAGCTGTATTCGCACGTATCACTGGGAAAACATGCCACATATGCAGAGATAATTTGCCTTGATTCCAGTTTGTTTAGTTTAACACATCTGCAAATCCATGTACAGACTTCATAAATAAAATGATGGTCCAAACATTTGCGGCTTTCAAGCTATTTGCATTCCAAACATGTCATAATTTTAAGCCACAAATACCAAAATATTACTGTTTTTAATTGAATCGTCTTTAGTTGACATCACAATGTTCACATTGTTGTTCATATTCAGACAAAAGTTACATTCATACAAATACAAATAATGTTTTTCAAGTGGTTACATAGTCACACAAGTGCTGAGAACCCACTGCTCATTTCAGCACCACGGTGCAAACGGAGAGCTACCTCAGTTGGTGCCCATGTAGGCAGGCCAATCTCAATACAGGGCAGATGAGTCTTATATGGGTTTCCTGGGTCCCTGTTTTCTTGCAGAATTTTCTGGTCTTATAATCAAATGAGTGTTTAGCTTTCCGCTCATCTGCAGGCTAATCGCTCTTGCCTGCATGTGTTTGCTGGGTCTGCACTCACAAACACATTTCCTCTCCAGCCTCTGAACTGGATTAGTGTCCCCAGCAGCAGGAATTAGGGTAGTTGTGGTTCTCCTATTGTTCTTCTGTCTTCTGGCATGCTGAAGGAATTCTATAGGGAAGGGCAGCCAAATCAAAATGAATGACATTGTTGATGTTGAATTAGTGTCAGTTCACTTTTAGTCGATGCCTACTTCTTGTGGAGGCCATCAAGTAATCTCTGAGTAATTTACAGATCTCCTTGATGTATTGTGTTTACCTAGGCATTGACTTTCATTTAAGTATGGTTTGTCATTCTGTGTTTCACCTGGACTTTTAGTATTTTTCCAATGTTATGTTATGTGTTGACATTTCAAAGTTGGAATTAAGAGTTGAACAAAAGGTCAATCTCGACTGCTGAGTTGTTGGACTTTAGTTTTGCATGAGTAGAGAATCTAAGGTCCTGCTTTGAGTACCTGAGGTTAGTCTTGTTCCCAACTGGCAGTATTTGGGGGGGATCTACTGAAGTCATTTTTGCAGAGCAAGGTCCACAGAGCTTACATGTGTGCGACCTGGTGACCTGAGTAAACCATTTCTCATATTAAAGAGCAAGTATCTTTAATTATTCACATTGATGCATGACCATGTATATTATATTAAGGCACTTCATGTTCTTTTTTACGTTTTGCGTGCCTTATACTGTACGTACCTTACACCAGGTATTCTCTCCAAACTCAACCTATTACCCTTTCACACATCTGGTGAATTAGATCAGTTAATTCCTGGAGGGATGTGGGCTTCCTGCGAGCAAAGGGAGCTGTCACTTTACGTGTCCTCCAAGATCATGGTTGTCACGTTGCATGTGACATGGCAAGGGCATGGCATGACAAAGTCTGTGACACTCTGACCTCACAGCTGAGTGTGAGAGACACTCGAGTCACGTCATACAGAGTGAGGAACTTGCTACCCATTCAATATTGTATTGATGCATTCACTTACTGTAAACACCAGATTGACCTCTGTACATCTACATCTACATTGGATAGATTTCGGTTGAGATGAAGGGTGCAATGGAGTTATTTGAATGTAAATACAATGAAGGACATTTGATATTATGATATTATGCAGTGTGCCCTGGTGTACTTGATATCTTCAGTATTGTAAGCATAATCTTTTTGGGATACAACTGTGCACTACAATGCTTGAATCAGATTCCCTCTGTTCAGGCTGTTGAATATTACACACAGTTCACAATGCTAAGTGAAATGCCAAGTAAATCTGTGCCAGCTATGTATAGACATAATTTGACATCTGTGTGCAAACAATGGAACAGCTGCCTGGTGAGTCTGGTCATTTGTTTAACTAGGAACTAGTAGGATATATGATATAATGGGTAGGAAATGGGAAGTCATCACTTTGGCCTGGCTGTTCCCTCTGCATCTGCAGTATGCTTGGCTTTAATGCATTCTGTCAGATTCTGAATTTCACAACCAAATTTCTCATTATGCCTTGGCTCCATGCCTCGGGTAAGTGCACTGGCCTGAAATCAGCCATAGTCACAGCAAGCCATCGAAAAACAAATATTAAAGACACTCAAAACTACACAGCCTAAACTGCAAATTGGTGACACACATAAGTGTATGAAATGGTGGAGGAGCTCTTCCCACTTAACAGACGCTCTGTGGTAAAGATGACATAATTGCGCGGTGATTATCGTTTTTGTACGGGCTGTTCATGTGACTAAATATTTGCTACCTGTGTGCTACCTACCACCTGGTGGAGTCTGAGCTGGATAATGATCTAAGTAGGCGTGCGATTTGGCATCACTTTTGTGGCTAATTGGCTCAACTTTTGTATGTTTCATGTCCCTGCCATGCTTCCTCATGACACAGAAATTACGTTATTTGACCCCTTCTCGAAAAACTTT
Organism: Argentina silus; assembly: GCF_951799395.1. Classification (NCBI taxonomy): domain Eukaryota; kingdom Metazoa; phylum Chordata; class Actinopteri; order Argentiniformes; family Argentinidae; genus Argentina; species Argentina silus. The sequence continues at coordinate 23,501,786 of NC_139655.1, read as the reverse complement.
CAAAGGCACATATTTTGTTGTAGCCACTGACTTTGTTGACAACAACCTACTAGGGCAGTGTCCTCCTTTCTCATAGGTTTGTTTACGTTTCAATGAATACAGAGCTTTTTCCTATCAGCCCTAGGGGCAGAGCGCTCCCTCATATTAGATGGGCCGTCCTAGTACACAACAGACAGCCCTTGTGCTATGGCTCACTTATTTTTAGAGCAGTCTCTGAAACCGGAAGCCTGAATAACTATCTAATTAATAGATGGACTTATTTCCTCTTCCTTCCTTCTCTTAACTCACTAAATGCCAAGAAACACTCACCACCTAGAGCGCCATAAGTGTTTTATGTGGTATTAGCAACAATACTTTGGCTACAAAATGGCTACATCGGCTACAAAATGATGCATCATAATTGGTGCATTTTTTGGTGAATAAAGTTGCTCTCGGCACTTGAATGTCAACAATTTTGGGAGACTTTATTCACTCTCTGCACTAAATGAGTTAATGGCTGCTTTGAGGCAGTTGTTGGACAAGCTTTTCCTGCCAAACACACAACTATGGGACTTTGTCCATGTGAATAAAGCAGCAGGGGAGGAGGCATGACATTGGAAAACATCTGCTGATGAACGGCTCATAATAAGTCTGGTTGAGTTTTTACAGACTTAGACTGAGATCATGACTGAATCCAGTACTCCTAGCGTGGTTGCTATCATGTGAAATACTGTGCTGGTTTACAGCTTCCGACAGGTTGTGATTTACTCCTAAAATCAGGAAATGTGCTGATCTGTTACCTTGGTTACCTGTGGTTCTATTAACCAGTCACAACATGCATTTTCCCTTTAGCTTTCGGCTGAACCATTACCATAACGTCAGTCATTCAATTTAGAGAATAAAAAAAACGGACCTCCAAAAACATGTGTTGTGGGTATTAAGTGCAGCCCTCCTATGGATGTGATGATATTGGTACAGACAGATTGTGTAGCCACATTAGCTACCTCATTAGCATTCCAATGGAGAGGTTCACTTTCAAATGGATTAGCGTCATAGCGCGCAGCATGCTAGCACTGTGGGTCAGTCCCAATCATGTCTATTCCCTCTTCCCTCACTTACCACAGACAGAGCAGCACGGCTGGCTAGCGTAGAGGGCAGCATGGCTAGCTAAGGAGGAGGGGATGGAAGCTGACAAGAGGGGACATCATGCACAAAGTAGTGGGAAAGCTTCACACTTTTGCACTTAAGAGAGGGACTTAAGGGAGCATTGATGACATTCATCCCCCATCCTCCTCTGGGCTTGATTCTCTCCGTTTATAGCACTCTGTTGGTAGGTTGCTAAGAAACAGAGGCAGAAAGAAAACTATAGTGAGTCATTGTTGGAATGGTACTGTAGTTCCATTCTTGTTAGTCTGATGCCCCCAGTAAAACTCCAGCTCGCTCTTATGTATGGCGCTGGAGGAGGGATATAGGGTGTTCATGGGAGATTATTGGACGTTGTTTCATCATAGCTGTTATTATGGTTTTAGGTGGAGTTATGGCGCTGAACTGTTTGCTGAAGTGATACAGTGTTATTGACTTTCAGGGATCTTGACCGGTCAGATCTTAAATTATTCATAAGGTCTCATTTTTGAAAACACACACACACATTATTCTCCCTAAAATGGTCAGTGTTGGGACTGCAGATGAATGGGCATGGTAGAAAAGTTAGGACACCACTGTAGCTGTTGGAAATTTAAAAAAATTAAAGTTACAAAGTATTTCTCATCCATTTCAACAGCTGATGGAAACACATCCAATTATACTGTCAGTTTAGATGAATAGGAGTCAATTTACCCTGTCAATTGCTTTTTTCACTAAATCGAATGAGACAATCAAAGAGGGGGGTCATTTTTCATGGGCTGACTAATCAGATTACCGCATCCTGATCATTATCAGACGAGTGTGTGTTTGTAATGAAACCAGTTTGATCTGGGTGTATCAAATGCCAGTTAGCCATTTTCATATGTAGCTTAATGCACCATTAAATAGAATAGTGGTTGAAAATTGGTCCATGTCTTCTGGGGGGCTGAATGTTGCTACTTATTCTCTAATATTCATAAAAGTTCTCAATCACGATGGAGAGGTTCACTTTCAAATTGATTAACGTCATAGTGCACAGTGTGCTTGCACTGTGGTGTCAGAGTCCGAATCATGTCTATTCCTTCTTCACTCTCTTACCACAGCACAGCTGGCTAGAGTAGAGGGCAGCATGGCAGTATGCATAGTTTTACTTTAGCAGTAAAATGCCAAAAAAGATTTCCCAGTATTTATTGTCTGAACCTTGTTTACACAGGCCTTGATTTACTGTGATTTACCCAGGTCAGCCCGTTTATACACATCAGTGCAATGCAGGTAAAATGGGAGGAGAGAGTTGGGGAGAGGGGAGTTGGGGCACAGGACAGAGATGAATTCAGTGCAAATGCAAATGAGCATACCTGCATTTCACCTCTGCCCCATTTACACAGACCCCTGATCATCTTTTTAGAGGACCATGACTACATCTGCCAGAGGTAAAACATTAATCGGTATGCCCTACCCCAGATCAGTGTACACAGACAACAGTAGCAGTAAATTACCGGTACATTCCTGTGACATGCCTCTGTGTAAATGTGGCTTTTGATAATGAAAGGACGAAAGTTCAGCACAGTAGTATATTTATCTCATTTTACTGTCAATAGGTATTACTCTTACCCATAGCTTGAATTCAGTTGTGCTCTGAACTGGGTTAGAGACACTCTCTTTTGTGTGAAGTCATCCTATTCTTGGAATCAAGCCCATTCATTTTCATGGAGGAGATGAGTCCATCGTCTGGCAGTGTTAAATTATGCCCAGGGCGGTGGCTATGCAAAGACTATGGGATGATTCAGAAATGGGATTGGGCTATGATCTCAGGTTGTTATTGAGCTCTGCTGTGCCTGATATCCCACAGAAAGGATGTTTCAGGCAGGAGGCTGAATGCTTTAGTGTGTTTCTTGGGTGTGTAGGAATAAATGTATTCACTTCTGGAGGGTTTGTGTACACATCAAACGTGTTCCCTCCCAAAGGCCCTCCCATGTTGAGGTTTAAGGTATTTTATTATTTGAAGTGGTACTGCTTGTTTGAGTTGGTTTTTAAAATCCCCTCGGATAGTACCGCTATTTGGCTGTGTACAATGAGAATGGCATTATCCTTATGTTCTCCTCTCTCTCAGCCACAGGCCTCACACTTTAATAACAATTTCTTTCAATACTTCTCTTCATTTTTTATTTATTTTTATTTTGTTTTACTACATAGAGAGATTGAGTCATGGGAGCCATACATAGATATTATATATTATCTTCTTCAATGCCAGGGCTATCTATAGGAGATAATACTCATACCTTTGTTTTGTATGCGGCATGTTTTCTTGAGCATCATTCAATCAGAACTGTACACGATTTCAGCCCTGGAAGTATGGCAGTATGGTTTTGATCTTGAATGCTCTGTTGATTGAATCGGGTCTATTGTGTTATTTTTCTCATATTGTTATGAAAATGCACATTGTACAGTACATTGGTCACAGTGCATTGCATGTGTGTTTACTCCTTGAGATTACCCTATGGATAATATACTGGTTTCTCTGTGACACAATATCCATACGCACCACCAAATCAATACATTATTTATTTTCAATTTGTATCGGTTTAACGGTTAGACAGCAGGTGGCAGGTCCTTTTCTTATAAAGCCTCTTCACTTTGAAACCACCTGCCAACCCATGTCAGGGAGTCAGAGGCAGTGCACATTTTGAAATCAAGACTAAAAACACACTTTTTTAACCTGTACAAACCTTGTTTGTAACATTCTTATTGTTGTATTGTGTGTGTGTGTGTGTGTGTGTTTATCTGTTGTACAGTGTATTGTGTGACCTTGTAAAATGTACTTTAAACTTTATAGACTCAAAACTTGAACCTTAATGAAAATAATCACACGTTCCGTCTAAAATTAGAAGGAAGCCTACTCAGTGATAGAGCACACAAGAGAAGGAGCGACTTCACAGCCTCATCACGCTTCAGCTATGACTTTTACCAAAGGCCACTTTCAACAAATGTCAGCCGCCAAATGATGGTAAACAGTTTTAGCTCTGGTCAAATTCCAGAGTAGTGACTTACATGCTAAGGTTTCCATACCCATAGAAATATGATGGTTCCGATTTCGAAAAAAATCGTTTGAACAAATGTAGCATTTCCCTAGTCTAGAGACCTATGTTTATTCAATTCTTGGTCTGGGCTTCTGGTGTGAAGACTCTTGTCCATGGTTGTATGTACTGGACATCTGACATTTGTGTATGCTGTGTACGTATGACTTCTTAAAAAAAAATCAGTTTACACTGTCATAGAATTGTATAATGAACTTTGTGACCCAGTGGCAGCCTCACAATGTGTGTGTTGCCAAAATGTCATGATGTGTCATAGGTTACACTGTCACAGTATGTTTTGTATTTTCACCCACTGGTTGTCTCAGAGTTGCAGTCTCTATGGTAGTTGAGGTGTGTAAGAGCTGATATATCTCTGGAACACCAGTTGTTGCTTTTTGTACTAAACAAATGTGCTAATACAAACCCCTTGCTCCATGCTCTGCACTGTTAGCACAGTCAGAAGGGTTTTAGCAGGGAGAGCTCTCAGCAGTGGTTTGTGTGAATTGCATGTACATAATAATGCAAGGCTCTCTCCACTGCTCTCTATTTGTTATTTCCTTTCTTCAAACCCTGATTCAGTATTTTGCTGGCCGTAATCACCAAGTCTTTGACAGTTTCCATACAGTAGATACACAGTATTCTGTATAGTGATTACAGCCAAAGGAACATATTGATATCATCTTTGTCAAGTGGTCACTTGAAAGTGCTCACGATGACGAGCACCCTTTTGCCAAACAGGTTTTTAATATAAAATAATGTGTCAAGCTCCACCATCTAAATCTGTTAGCTGTGAGGGAGCTCAAGTGTACATCAACAAGTTTAAACAAACATTCACAGTTATCTTTCCCAGTGTACCCCCCTGTAGTATCTGTAAATACATTATTTATATGGAAACTATGATTGTCTGCATTACATATTGAAGAGTGGGGGGATACTGTTGTTGAAGCACTCCCATTGAAAGGGTCATTGAAGATGAGCAAATTGCTGTGTACAATATTGCAGTGTTTTGTCGTTGTATGGAAAGGAATATGAATATTTTCATTGCATATCTATATGGAATCATATAGTAGGCACTTTGAAGAGCCATTGTAGCCTTGTGTTGATCCCTAATTGGAATAGAGAGGGCTACTACATGAGCAGTGGAGGATCTATCTAGAAAGTGACAGGCTCTAAGGGGCTGTTGGACAATATGTTTGTATTCTTGTCACAAAACAATATCATATGTTGTTGTCAGCTAGAGGTGTTGTCTCAAACAGTAATATAATGGAGCAAAAAGTATTTTAAGACAATGCATGACAGTTACTGAGTAGCAAAAATACCTAGACCTATATTACTTTTATTTATAACTTAACCCTAAACACACTTCCAAGGCTTAAGAGTAGAAACAATTGATACAAACATGAAATGTACACTAAATATTTGAATCTATGGTAGCAAATCTGTGTGGGAGCACACATACACACACACACACACACGCATGCAAACACACTCTCTCACGCACGCACGCACGCACACACACATGTTCCCTTATCTACTGCCCCCTCCATTAACCTTTCAACAAAGAATATTACACTTCATCAAAAACACTCATGTATTCTCTTTGCCATCATCAGGCTCTCTTTGGAGTCGCCCTTGACATGTGTTTGTTAATTAAAGACATGCAGGAGTTCCTCCCAGGCCTTTCAATATAGAGTTCCTCCCTGCCTCCTCTGTTTTATCAGGCGTGCCACCATCGCAATTTGTCATCGACGCAGATGAAAGTCATCAAGCTGGCAATCAGGGCAGCCTTTCACTTTGTGTGTGTGTGTGTGTGTGTGTGTGTGTGTGTGTGTGTTGTGTGTGTGTATGTGTGTGTGTGTGTGTGTGTGTGTGTGTGTGTGTGTGTGTGTGTGTGTGTGTGTGTGTGTATCTGGCACACGGCTGCCCGCCTTCTAGGTGATGCACACACAAATAGACAACATGAATAGTCATCCCGCTCAAAGAATTATGGGGGAGGGTATCAAAGCTTTTTTCTCCACTAACAGGCTCCTTAGATACAATCACTGTGACCTTTTTTCTTCTTCTTCTTATGAAAGTGATACAGGAATGTACTGACAGCTCACTGACAGACATTTTTGACTGAAACAAAAAAAAAAAGAGAAGCTCATTCTGAGACGGACATGCATTTCCATGAGCAGAGTTGGAAGACAAGGAGATACAATTTGCATTTATATTATTTCTCTCCATTGACAAGCCTCATGGTACCCCCACAGTAGCAGCATCTTTTCCTAGTGTTGAAGTGGATTAGGAAGAGAGGAGTGCAGCAAAACAGCAAGCTGACTCCTCCCAACACACCATTCTCTTAACGAGAAGAACAGTGGGTCTAGAGAAACTTGGCAGATTGAAACCCTCTGCTTCATTTTATGCCTACAATTTATTTCACAAACGGTAACAGTAACTCTCAGTTAGCCTGATGCTAATTGATCGTGGTGTATAATGTAGGTGTACTAATACAAGGTAGCATTTGGAACGTTCAAGTGACTGTATTTTCAAACCAATTTTCTCCCAGCGGTAATTGGAATATACTCTATTCCTGAGGCACCAGGACTCAGCCAGCAGGTGCAGATATGAAGTCTCTCCCCGACTGAGAAGAAACAAGTATATAAATGGCAATCAGAATTCTGAAAATCATTTCTGACTTTGATTGAAAGCTGATTCGCTCATGTGCGTGCCAGAGAGCAGCGATGCTTGCCTTATCCTCGTCGCGGCTGTCTGTATGTATTTTTCCATTTATCCTCTGAAAGGACCCAACTTCAGATGCTTTTTAGCTACTGTCAAGCCATTATACACATGGCATGCAAGGCTCATGGAGTCACGAGCCTGCTAAACTGCCTTTAAGCCAACTACAGTGCAGTAGATTGGTTTGTTCAATGGAGAAAAGATCATTTTGCACTTGTGCTTCAAGAGTGGCCTTTGGTAGTTTTCTATGTGTTCTTCAACCAACAATCAAAGTGTCCATACGCGTTGGTCGAAATGTATTCTATGTTTGTACTGTATGGACTGAATGTGCTGTATATTCTTTATGCATGGTAGAAATACCTACCATCATTTCGAAAAAGAGAGAAGTGTTTAAGTGAGCATTTACTTGATGGCAGGGTAATGGGTGATTTGAACATAATAAGAATTCCATCTCTAACGAATGAACTAAATTGGACTGAATCTGAAAATGGAAATGTTATCTCTTCTCTGTACAATCAAGAGCCACTTTGCTAGACTTGCTAAAAAGCCTTCGATGTTTTTCCCTCCTTCACACACAGTGTTGATTTGAGAGTCAAATCAGTGTTTGCCACCATTCAGTCAGGATGGGGAAACAGACAGATTAACACTAAATGACTTGGAGATAGAGCCAGCTGCTCACAAGCTAATGTGTGGCTGTCTCATAGAACCCAAGATAAACTGCATACCATATCACTGATACAGAGGCATAATAGCTCTTCCGTTCATTTACTTTATATATCATTCATAGGGCAATATGTTCCTCATGATAACCTTGATGGTTCCTGTGTGATGGATATGGCCGCCACCTACCCTTCCATTGTGGCACATTGTGGCATATCTTATAACCCTTACCTGATTGGCTCCTATGACAGGTCACTTTGTTAAAGTATTAACCTAATTTACCATGACATTTTATAGTATTATCACTCAACCCCAGAGAGACAGGCTAGTTTCTCACTGTCACCTGGTTATTGGTGTGTGTGAGCTACAGTCCTACAGCAGGTTTGCAAACACTTTAAACACTCGATACAATGTGCTGTGTGGTTCCTTGCTACAGAATTATTTCAGATACACATGTAATAAAGATATCAGCCAGCATCAAGGTTGCCTGTGTATGCACTTGTGCACATGCAAGTTTGTGTGTGTGTGTGTGTGTGTGTGTGTGTGTGTGTGTGTGTGTGTGAATGTATTATGAGCTGAGGATGCAACTGTCTCTGGAGACCTGGTAAAGGGAATCGGAGAGGATTGTGGTTACTAATGCTCAGCCCTACCCCTCTTCCCCCTCTCATTTGAAAAGAGTGAGATGGAGGGGGGCGAGAAGCGAACACACTCAGGCCCTCTCAGAGCAGAGTACCATGGATACTCACCAGAACAGGGCCGAGGCGAGTGAATAAATGAAAAGCCAAGCACAGCAAGAGCTGATGTGTGTGACAGCTGCATTGATGCTCTCGTCTGCAATTTTAGCCCCTTTGTGCTGCAAAATGACCTCTCCCCCTCTCTTTCCAGTCTTTCATTTGTTATTATGTATGATAGCTTATGTGCTGTGCTTCAAAACCACTTCCCCCCATTGGGTTTCATATAGCGTACTGTATATGTTTAGACATTGGTATAGGCTGCAGCTCCCCTAAATGTCAATACGAAAAAATGTAAATACGAAAAAGCTACATACTGCACTCAGTAACATTTTCCTAACATTATCCATAGTTTCTGTATGGTAGTCAGTGGAGGCTGGTGGAGGTAGAAATCAATGGATGCATTTCATGCATTACAATGAGCCTGTCCTCCAATTTCTACCTCCATAAGTCTCCCCTGATGGTAGTGTATTGTGAGGAACACCCACTGATAATTATATCCACCTCTCCTTTGACATATACTGTAGGAGAGGTCGTTCCATTCCAGCTTTTCCTCACAACTGTACTGTATAACAGTGACCCAGATCCCAAATGCTGTTTCTTTAAGATTTTTATTTCGGGCTGTTTGTGAAACATGTTACCATCCTAGTGGAAACCCCATTACACTCAACCATTCGAACCACACTGTGAAATGTTTCTTCAGGGCGATGGTTGATTAAGGGCTCCTGAGCAACAGCGAATGCTGTTTGGGTGTACTGGAGCTAGTGTTGCTCGCAGGATGCTTGTGGGTATGGACTTTGTATTTTTGCTTGGCTCAAAACTGTGTACACAGTCCGCTGAATAGAAGAAAATGCTCTCTCCTCCTGAGAGGGGAAAAATACAAAGCTTGAAACGTGTATCTGGGATTGTATTCCTTTATTTAGTTTTCATTTTCCTTTTTTTTCAAGGCCTCCAGTGCCTTGAAAAAGTTTATTTTGTTTTGTACAATGTGCCTCAGCCAAACAGGGGAAGCAAGGAGACATGGCTAGCAAAATAGTAAATCTTCTAACACACTATACTGTAGGTTTACATCAAGGAGTACAACTCACACAGCAACTCATACAAAATCCCATGGCCTGGTACTGTATTTACTGTGATGAGAATGTGAATACTAACAGGTGAGAGACAGCTTTGGAACATGGTCTCAAATGGTCTACCCTAAAGTTTTGCCTTCTTCTTTGGCACTCCTTAGTAAACAAGTCAACACAAAGCAAATGTGATGGTCCCAGGAGAACTGTCTGCATACAAAGTGGTGATAAACGTCAGCATTGATTCCGGCAGAGTTTTTGCTCAGATCACCCTCTCTCACACTCTCTCAGTGTGCTGCCGGCAGTGAGTCTTGAAGTTACGCTGCTGTGGTGCGCTGCGTGCCGGGCTGCATGCTGCGTTCTGCTCACCTCAAGGGAGGCGAAGAGAAGAATTATAAAAGGGTATTTACATTTTTGCAAGTGAGGCAACTATGGTGCTCGATGAAAGTTTCTCATAATGACAGTAGAAGTTTGAAATACAACCTAAATATGAGCAGTGACAGTTAAAAAATAGGTTAGATTAATGAGGGATTAAGTATTTGACGGGGGTATACTTTTAATAGAACCTGCTGTTGCAACTATATTTTATATCATCCTCTTTGATTAGATTAAAGATGCACCCCTACCACCACTGGTCATAAAGAAAGAGGGAACAAAAAGCTAACACAGTCAAGGAAAGCCACAGTTTTGAGAAGACTACATACAGCAGTTGACCCCTGACCTTCTGTTGCATGCTTTGTGGGCTGTCAGCTTTGTCCTCCCTGTCCGTGGTATTTACCGGAACAAACTGCCACGGATGGCTTGCTCAAGATTAAATGTTGACTCTTGCTGGCGGTTGACAATTTACCTCAAGTTTGCTCCTGACGGCAGGAGATGGTGAATAAAAAACTCAGGGTCTCCATAAGAGTGGTAGGAAACACATGCAGAGGCATGACAATGCAACCAATATGATCATTAAACGTTCATCATTCACATTCATCAATGGCCTGATGGATTCCATTAATAAAAGACCTTTGGTGTCTGAGGCTTTATTCAATATATGTAAACATACACTAAGCCTGCAGCAAGAGCCAGGCAATAATTTCATATACCCCTATTGACTTTGAAACAGAAAGGATACTGCCTGCATAACCGCTGGGAGACATAAATCTGCAAAACTCAATGAGAGATTGGAGCGCCTCAAAAATATCCCTGGAAATCTCTGGTTTTCATATTCACATAACCGTGTTAACACTCAACGCAACACTCCCTATTGCCGCTAGATGTCTTATTAGAAAGCATTTACTAACTACTTTTTGTGATCCATAAATGTATTATTTTAAATTGTATAAAGACCAGCGCCAACTGTACAGTAAATGTGAGCACTTTGGGTGTCTATAGAAAGGCACTATATAAATGCAATAAATCAATTTTTCTTCTTCCTCTTCCTGTTATTATTATTATTATTATTATTATTATTATTATTATTTATTTATTTTAAATCAGTGGAAGGCCTACTGAGATATTTAAAGTGCAGTCACTGGAAAAACTGAGTGCCACATTTAGACACAAGATGGGAACCCTTCTTGCTATCTCTTCCCTCTAACCTTGCAGACACCCTGAGAAGTGTCAAAATTAAAATACTGGACCCTCCACTGTTGAAGACAACACACACTCCCATTCATTTTTGTGCATGTTTTGTATGTGAAATGTATTTTGTGTATTTGAAAAATAATACATATATACAGTATCTAGAATACAGGTACTGTATTCCACATACGGTCCTGCTCACAGCACTGCAAACTTGGTCCCATGTTATACCGAAATACAGAAATTGTTTTTGTTTAAAGGAAATCGACAGCAGTGTATCATCTACATACATAGATATTTTGCATGCTCTATGGTAATGGTAGTGTCGCATAGGTTGTAATACACCAGTCTCTTTCATACTGACCCTCTCTGGTCTTCAACAGCTACACTCTGACATGGACAAAAGTGACGGCAACGTGAAATATGTGCTCTCCGGGGAGGGTGCGACCTCCATCTTCACCATTGACGAGAATACTGGGGACATCCACGCCACTAAGCGTCTGGACCGTGAGGCACAGGCCTACTACACCCTCAGGGCTCAGGCCGTAGACAGCAGAACAAATATTCCGGTGGAGCCCATGTCAGAGTTTGTGGTCAAGGTCCAGGATATCAACGACAATGAGCCCAAGTTCCTGGATGGGCCCTACATGGCAGGGGTTGCAGAGATGTCGCCTCTAGGTGAGCAGTTTTTTCTCTCCTTTTCTTAGTCATGCTCCTCTCTCGCCCTCCCTCCCTCTCTCTCTCCCTCCCCCTTTCTCCTTCTTTATTTCTCACTCTCATTCTTACACACTCTCTCATTCTCTCTCGCCCCCTCTCACTTTCTCTCTTTAATACTCATTCTCACAGCTACCCTCCTCAGTCTATCCTTTCTTTCTCTCTTGCTGTGTTTGTCCTCATCTTTCTTCTTCTCTACTTCTCATATTAATGAACACAGAGCTTGTTCTGTCTTATGAAAAAGGAAATTGAATCCATTGCATTCATTTAGTTTGACAGGCTCTGCAGATAATGATTGTCTGAACCACAACTGCATTAGTAAGTTGTGTCAAAGGTAGATAAGAGCTGGAGAGGTGTGCTCTCTGGTGTTTTTATTAACAACTACTGCAATTTATGAGAAAACGAAACAAGCTTCCATATCTATTCTATCCTCTCCAAGGTAATTACTACAACTGGTCAGTTCATTTAAGCGGTTTCCACAGAGTATAATGTGCTGTGCAGTTTTATCCAAAAAAGGATGAACAACCTTAGAGTACAAAAAAATTATAATTGCTGAGTTTGAGAGAGAACATACCTGGCCTGCTTACATACACAAAAGCCAGAAAACAATGTAGGGCAATAAGTATGTGAGTTCAGAGATGACAGATTATTAAAATCCAATGGGACGTGTAACTGAGCACCTCCCGAGGTGTTTCGCCACGGAAACAAAAGCTTACCGCACGCTGCCTTAGGGCCCATGAGCCAATCCTGTCGGAATGGGAAATGTGGATTAAACCTCCATTTAAAATTCATGTGACAATCTGCCAGGGAAGGAATAACAGGCACCACACGCCAAGTGGCAGACAATGTCTCCCAATTTCAGGGTTAAATGATATGACAGCTGCAAACACACTCAGGCTCAATATTCCCATCAAGAGGCAAGACAGGAAAATATTGCACTGTCTATGTGTCATCTCTCAGGCTGATATAGGCACAGATGCAAACAAGTAGAGACACGGGTACACAAGGGCTCTGTTTGGTGTCTTGGAGAGTTGAAATGGAAACCATACTAGGCATGGTTTACTGGCAGTGGGAGCATTTCCAGGCCAAGCAGTGCCTTGCTCAAATCATAGGCACTGAGATCTAAGAATGACAGAGCCCAGAGTCAACGGGGGGTACCGGGCTCAGGCTTTGGGGAACTTTAGGGAGAGGATTAGAGTACAAGGTGTTCGCACCACAGAATGCAGACACAAGCCCAGGTCAAACTCTCTGTGTTATTTACAAAGCCAGGGTCTCGTGAAGGTATTCATGTCACGTTGTTAGAACATGTTGAATAATGCATACCCCCTCTTTGAAAATATCTGCTCAAAGCAATTTACAGTGCACTAAAGTACAGGAGGTGCCAGGCACCTCTTGTCCTCAATAACTCCTTTATAGATGTGTTTAAATCATTAATGGGTGAAGACCTGGGCGCCGCTGATGAATTGCTTCAATTTAGAGGAAATCATGAATTTAATTAATTAAAGTAATTAGAGGCAGTGCTCGTCCGTACACGTGGGGACCTTCTGGCCCCAAAGATCCTGGTAGACTTTTGTCTTAATCACAGCCGAGATGTCAAATAAAAGACAAGAAGGCTTAGAGTACTGTTGGCTGTGTGATAACCCTGATCTGCGGCCATAGGGTCCCACAGAGCGAGAGGGGCCCTAGGAGCAGATTGAGGGCTCATTACAAGCATAGAGAATGTAATGTCAACCCAAGGCCACACGCTCGTGAATTTACTACCCTATCAGTCCTTTATCCAACTGTCATTGTTCCTGTCTAATTCATGAGCCCCAAGATCAAGGATGGAATAGTCATTTAATTCCAGGAGAGAGGAAAAAGGTTGCTTTGCTTTCGGTGATAGGGATAAGAACTCAGCAAGGTAGACAGTTGATTCACATTTTCCAGTGATTTAAAGAGAAAGGGAAAAGAAAGGGAGGTAAACTGGAATTTAACTTTGCATTAAGGCACATTGATTTCAATATGAGTGTGGATTGGAGGAGTATTGCCACCCATGGGGCCTCTGAACACATCCCAAGCACAGCAGGCAATTATGAGTTTTCTTTGTTTGAATTGTGTCATTCATTTTCACTTGGCAATTACAAATAAAGCCGAACTCGTCTCTGCAATAATCCCTGCTTATCTCAAACAGAGGGGAGCAGGTGTGGACGTGCATGAATATAATCAACTTAATCATGGGCGGCAATGTTGAATGCTCATCAAGGCGTTGCAAAGTTGCTGAGCTTAAACGGCAGGTTTGAATATTGCTTTTTTTAATATGTAATCATCAGTCAAACCCACACTCATTGCAAATGCATTTTTTGTTAGATTGAAAAATGACAAAGTTTGTCCCCACACTCCTTCCATATAACTACATTTGTCAGCATGTTGCACTTCAAGAACTGTGTGCATAACTTCTAATGCCATGTATTAGCTATATTCATGCAAAGTCAATATTTTCATGTATAATCCTGAGTGGTGTATAATACTTACTTTAATTGTTTACTCCTCATTCCACAATGTTGCATGCTCATTTGGTGGTGTCTTTAGGTTACTATAGGTGGTTCATCATTCAGAGGTGGTATGTTATGTGTTCCAAATGTAGACCATCTTAGTATAAAAGTTGCAAAGCAGTGTCAGCAGTTCCAATTTGTTTATGTGTACTCTGAAATGAGTACCAGCTTGTGTCTGTACATGGCAGGCTTACAGGATACCTGTCTCCCATTCAAATAACACATGGTATATTTATTTTCATTACTGTCAGATGACAATCGCTCACCAGAATTGATTAGGGAACCATGTTTTCTCCACATTCACTGAAAAATAAAATGAAAATATGAAAATTGGATCAATCATACCAATGAAGATAGGCAAATAGAGAAGTGACAAAGACAGGAGAAATTGTGATGCAGAAGACAGCTGCACTGAGTGGAACCATGTAATGTATTCAGATTTCAGGATGTTTATCAGTTTTGGACAACCAGGGCTATTTATATTTGAGACCTTCATTACTGGAAATATTGCTGAAAATATAGTGTTTCCCAGACCAATTTCAACTTACCTAACAGCAGATAAGCCATAACAAACATATAAACCAAAATATGAGAGATAATCGACCAACATCTGAGTCCAAATTGAGTGATACACAGTGTAATCAACTGAGTCTTTGTGTAAAATGATCATACTTTAAATATCAAGTAGTAAAGTATACTTTAATACAGATTCATTCTTTGACCTTTGTTGTTTTAAATTGTTGTAGTATAACCTGTCACGACTAAGAGGTGATGATATCATCTCGGGTTCCACATAGAACTAGGTAGACGATAACTTTTCGTGGTGTACCAAGCTATTTCTTATTACACTGTTCAGTTTTAGGGCCAGAGCCAGTTAATTCTGGTTTATGACTGAAATGGGGGACTCTAATCTTCAATTTCCATGATCACTTCATTCTGTTAAAGCCTGTAAAATACGGCTCATGCTAGAAAGTGGGGTTTTTATACTGGTGTTTGCTGCAAAATAAAAAATAACCCACTTGTAAGACAGCACTTTCCTTTATGTGTCACTACAGTATGGGCCCAAGCACAGCCAGAGCTGTGTGTAGTTAGCTATTAAAGTGAAATACACAAACATAAAGCAGCTATTCATCTAACCGCGCTCAACTGCGAAGGGCACACTCGTGGAATGTTTTTATTCCAAGGTTACATCTCCGATGTCGACTGTTGATAATTGCACCTCTGTCAAGTCAAAAACAAGGCGTCAGCTTTAATACCGGCAATGATGTAAAGTCTGAGTCTTCATTTGTGTGATTCTTTTGTTGAGGTGTGCATTGGTCTTTGTGTTGATTTGAACCCAGAATCCCTAAGGCAGAAGGATCATCTCAAATTTAACAATTGACACATGGGTCTTGTTAAGATATGCACAATCCTTTCTTCTTCGAGACATTCTATATTAATGCACATGATCTTATGGATACAAATGATAATTTCACGGTGGGAGTCCTGTATTTTGAACTCCTCACACCCACTCTACAAATTAATCTTCCTACATGGCAGTACAATACCACTTACAGGCATTGAGACTCTTTTGTTGTAGATCACATAAATAGATACAGTAGATGGCTTTGTACAGGATGTTCTGAATGCCACAGACGAACATACTCTGATGATAGACTTGGGTAAGAGAACTAACCCACCATAATTGTCAACAGAATGGTGGAGGTGAATGGTGGTGTGATTAGCTGTGATTACTAGACCTTTCCTTTCTCAGGCGGCCTCCCTGCCTCTGCTCCCAGGCAAGGCACTCAGACTCAATCACCTCAGCTAAGATCACGATGTAAAAATGTATCAAAGTGTAAGTAAGGGGCGAGTTGCTGCAGAAAATACTGGATATAAAGGACATAGTTATTATTGGCAATCACGTTCACATCAAATGCACTGGATATGGTTGATTGTGTGGTGGACAGCGTTGGAGAACCCTGTGTATTACTCTGTGTATTTCAATATGCTATTTAATGATGTGGTGTGTAGCTGGCTATTATTAGTTAACTTAATAGACCGGTACATATTTCAACTAGTATGCTCATCTATTGACAGGCTCTCCTAAATAGGGCCTAGATAAACTGTACCTCTCAAAGAAAGCATGCCACACACATACTGTATATCCATAGATATTATATCATATTCATCATGTACGTGTATCTGTAATATGTATGCTGTGTCTAATCAATACAGTACAAATGTTAATATTAAACAAAAAAGATTGCAAACACAATTTAACAACACATAGAATGGTAAAACTATTGTACCTATGGTGCCTGAGCTGAGCACCAAAAGTAGCAGTTCAGTTTGAGATCATCCTCTCTGTAAATGGTGACTATTCTGAATGTTGATCCTACAGCTGTGTCTGTGTCAGGGTGCCAAAGCACAGTTTATGCCAGAATGTTGGCACCAATAGAGATGTTGATACACACTCAAGAGTGGAGACACCTAAGCTCTCTCTAGCTTGGATTCAGATCTCTACTAAATGTCCCACGATAAGACATAAACAAACAAGATAACAAGATGGGAATAGATGCTTTAGAAGATTGTTATTTGTATTCGTTATGGGTTTACCTCAGAAGAATTTATGAGGTTGAACTGAAATTATAGCTGCTAAGATTGTTTTGTTAATTTTAACGCTTTGTTTGGAGATATAATTGGTTTAACATATGCTGTTGATTGGATAGTTGTGTTTCTACAATTTCCTCTGGTCCGCTTCGACGCTGACCATTGTCTTGGAAACAAATGGGTGTTTTTTTCTTTCTTTCCAGGCACCATGGTGGTCCAAGTGGCAGCCACGGACGCAGACGACCCAACGTATGGGAACAGCGCCAGGGTGGTCTACAGCATCATCCATGGGCAGCCATACTTCTCTGTAGAGCCAAAGACAGGTAGGAACAGTAGAGGGACTCTTACATTGACTGTATATGTAGCATTTACCTTTCAGCATGAGGTTCAGACCCAGATTATGATTAGCTACAGTTGGAATTGAGTGGTGAAGCGTGTTCTCCAGACTCAGTAAGTTAATTTAATTTTGTTTAAAGTCAGTGTACTGCTGGCAGTGTTGCTGGCAGTTTTGCTGTATTTTGGTGTGGCTATCCTGCCTAAGCTCTGGGACCTAGTTTCTCTTCCTCCCGGGGAAAGCCTGCCCTCTCCAAGACTTCTACATCACAGTAGAGAACTCTACTGTGACCTCCTCTCAGACAGCCAAGAACCTTGGGGTGATAAGTGAACCACTTATGCTGTGCGGCGAACATCACAGCGACAGCATGCTCCTGTAGATTCTTCCTCTACAACAGGGGTGCCCAATACGTCGATTACGATCGACCGGTCAATCGCGAGAGTAGTGCGGGTTGATCGCGTGACATTCATTTTTTTTTACGACGGACATTTGTGCTTCAGCACGGTACGAGGCAATTGAGCCGGTGTGAGTGCGCCACTTGATTGACGTACAATGCGGCCCGTCTGAAATCGTTTCTCTTCTACGGGTCACGTGTCACCACATGGTTAAACGCGCTACCTACTGCAAAACTCCAGCGAGCTAAGTGACCTAGTTAGCCTTCCAATTTATATATACTCAAGAAGGGATATAAAAATGAGTGGGGGAGCTGGACCAAGTAAGAAGCCAAAAACTTACCACTTCCATGCGGAATGGGAGGAGGACTTTTTTTTTCACTCAATGTATATATATATATATAGCATTTTTTAATGTAGGTAGATCATTTTGACCTGGTCATTTTGAAAGTAGCTCGCAAGCTGAAAAAGTGTGGGCACCCCTGCTCTACAACATCAGAAGGATAAGTCCATTCCTCACCAGAGAAGCAGCACAGACACTTGTGATCTCTCGCCTTGACTACTGCAACGCACTCTTAGCCGGGCTCCCCGCCTCCGCCTGACCTTTGCAGCTCATCCAGAATGCTGCCGCCCGTCTGGTGTTCAATCTCCCCAAATTCTCCCATGTCACCCCCCTCCTTTGCACCCTTCACTGGCTCCCGGTAGCAGCTTACATCAGATTCAAGATCCTGGTGCTCGCCTACTGGGCGGCAAAGGCAACAATCCCTCCCTACTTGCAAGCAATGGTCAGCCCCCAAACCCCTACCCGATCACTCCACTCTTCCACCTCGGCTGGCCAGTTGGCATCGCCGCCTCCACGTGGATGCAGCAGCCGCGCTACTCAGTCACGGCTTTTCACTGTCCTGGAGCCCCGCTGGTGGAATGAGTTTCCCACTGCTGTAAGGACTGCAGAGTCACTACCTATCTTCTGCCGTAGATTAAAGACCCATCTCTTCAGCCTACATCTTGACTGTCCCTCCTAAAGACCTCTTCATCTCCACTACCCCCCTGTACAGTTTCTCTACTGTAAATAAATTAATACAACATAAAAAAAAGCATTGTGACTGCCAATAGCCCCTGGTCTACCACCCTGGTCACTTACTTAGACAAATGTATTTGTTGTAAGTTGCTTTGGATAAAGGCGTCTGCTAAATGCCATAAATGTAATGTGAATGTTGAGTGTGTGTTGGATGTATTGTACATATATATATATATATATATATATATATATATATATATATATATATATATATATATATATATATATATACATACACATATATATGTGTATATATATATATATATATATATATATATAGGTGTATATATATATATATATATATATATATATATATATATATATATATATATATATATATATATATATATATATATATATAATCTGGTAACAATGGCCAGGGTGCTAATAGTCTCTAATGACCCACTTCTCTAAAGACCCACTGACAGTGTTGACATTATTTTGTGTTCTCTCCTTGTAGCCAAACAAAATAATCACTAAAATGAAAATAAGAGAGAGAATGATTTGTGATTGCAGAGCCTTGTCTAATCAGCTTGCTAGATAAACTACCTCCTTGCATCAATGACATAATATCTCCTAGGCTATATTTGGCTAAATCAAGTTGATTATAGCAGATCAGCTCATGAATTACAGTGAGAGATACACAATTCATAGTCATAATTTAGACTGAGGGTCTGGGAGTCCTGCAGGACTGCGTGTCTACTGTAACCACATTTCATGCAATTCTACATCGTTTTTAGCATAATTTCTAATCAACAATCAAAAGAAATGCTAAAAAGATCCTGCACATATGTTCCATGTCTGACATCAAGTGCCCATGAAGACATGATTTCTTCTAAATTAAGGTTTAGCCAAGGACATCATTTTGAATTTCTCCAACCAGACAATCATTTGTCCTTTTCCAAATTGAAACAACTCATAGGCTCCTCACGTAATTCATTCAGGCTGCCATTATTTTTTAATTCAGAACGGGAAAAAATCCTGAATTACAATAATACAAATTTAATTTAGAATATACCTTTAATATCAGCTCACAAATTGGGCAAGTGGAGACGCAGATATGAGCAACAGTTTCAAAACAAGCCAGTAGAATTGCTCAACGATGCCCCATGGTGGTTGTTTTGCCAAGGTGAAATACCTAAATAAAATGTGCAAAAAAGTCAAGTTGACTCGCTACTGCTATGGCGGTGCCGTAACGCTACCATCGTTCACCCATGAACCTTTTAAACTCTCACTTACTGTATGTGCTATACTTTCTCAAAAACCTAAGGACTGCTTTTAAAGCATGAAACAAACATGAAGCATTAAGATTGCATAATGATGCTGGGATGTGATGCGAGTAGGTTTTCCTGACACTTGGGGACACTTAGGGTGCTGCCTAGTCTCTACTGTATGTTGGTTAGTGCAGCTGTTGTCCCTGCTTCAACTTGCTAGCTGGTTCATTAGCCACCACCCTGCTGGAGCTCAGCTGACTCATGCAAAGCACTCTGGGAAGTAATTTTTGTCTTATTATCACCCTCTTCTCTCTCAGCGACACATGCCTACTTGCTGACATCCCGAGAACCTCTATGGGGGGACACATTTTCTTTCTACAGTAGCTTAACTTACCTGAGTCAGTGAGTCATTGTAGGGTAATTACAGAGTCTAGGATGCTAGGTGGGCATGCGACCATGTAGCCACTTCCTTGATTGATTGCATGCTAACATTGGCAGCGGTGTACAGCCTGCTGTGAAGCTTCAGACATCATACTGTATTAGAGAATAAGATTGATAGAGATTTGACTACTTGAATGCGTCACAATGATCTTTAACAAAGTTAGCGAGACCACTTCAGCTCAGCAATAAGTCTCAAGTGAGACTGCGTGACTTCAATACAAATCAGAGGCAGGAGCAGACATTTGCTTAAGTGATGTTTAACCAGCATGTCTGGCCCATAAAGGTCCATTACTCTCCCTGAATAGTTATTTCTAACTAAAGACTCCTTTAAGAATAAAGCTAACACATTACCACATCAAATTATGACTTGTTTTTCATTAGCTAAGTAGGCTACTTAAATCTGAAAGTTGATGTTTCATATTGTTTTAAGAGGCTGTGATTATTGAAGTGGTCTAGTACAGTGGAATGTTCTTCCAAGCTATGTATATTCTTTATGGCTAGCAGAATCAGCAGGGTAAGGTAGTGTAGATATTTAATTATACATGTTCTTTGAGTTCTTGGGATACTAGTCTGACGGTGTGTTTGTGATGGAGTTTAATAATGTTATCTTTGTGTTTGGCTGGAGAACCTACAGCAGTATTTTCTCCCATTTTTATCAAGCGTAGTGGAACTTTGATCCTGAAATTGTCCATCACCCGCTAGCGTTCCCTGTGAGGTTTCCATACTGTACCATCTTGTCTGTCTGGTTTGAAGGTGCGAAATGGTAAATGGTTCATAAATGTGGAGATAAAAATGTGGAGATACACCTTAACAACACTTTGTATTTGGTGACTTCCTTCAAGTAAATATGTAGACACATTATGGGGGAAATAAAGCTGTACTAAAAAGCTATATCAAATAAATTGTGTCTGAAGCAGCAAACAAGGAAATGGTTTATTCACCAGGTTAAGCCAGGGCATATCGAATCACAGCAAATGTAG
Source organism: Argentina silus (assembly GCF_951799395.1). Lineage (NCBI taxonomy): Eukaryota > Metazoa > Chordata > Actinopteri > Argentiniformes > Argentinidae > Argentina > Argentina silus. The sequence continues at coordinate 23,480,590 of NC_139655.1, read as the reverse complement.
TCTGTTTCACTGAATATAAATGCGGCCAAACACAGCTTCTTTTGAATAATAGACTAGAGATGTGTGCTCAGTGCTACTGTATGCTTCTACATCCTTGCAAGTAGGCTAACTAATTAGTCCCATTTGCTGAAACGGGCCTGTGCCATAGTGAGGGGTGACATTGACAAAGTGCCTGGGCTGAAATACACTCTCTAAGCTCTACAACAGCAATACTGCACTAGCGATTAAGTGGTTGAGGGGTAGTGGTCAGGGGAAGTGTGTGACCTGGAATTGGTAGGGTTTGCATCCCAGCTCACTTTGGTCCAGCAAGTCTCTTTACTATGGCCTTCTTAATCCCAAATTGAATCCGCAAGGTGCCCTTGGGAAAAGTACTTAATCCTGAATAGCTCCAATAACTTGTTGAGCTGTAAATGTAATGCATAATGTGGGGCAAAAATACATAAGTTGCTGTGGATGAGGGGGGCCTATTAAGCTGCCATGTTGTAATATAGCTCAAGGAAAAGCACACTTTTGAGTTTGAAGGTGACATGGAAATGCATTGTACATCTATGTATTAAGGGTTGTGTTTTGATTGATTACATTTTTTTACATTTAGCAGACACTTTTATTCAAAGGGACTTACAACAAGTACATTTGTCTAAAGTAAGTGAATTGATGAAAGATATCACGTACCCTGCAATACATGTGCGCGCGTGAGCGCACACACACACACACACACACACACACACACCTTAAAGGCAGAGAGGACCATTTGAGCACATCAGCAGTACCAGCCATGCCTGTGTTTCCACAGACCTGCACATCCTAATGACGGGAGTGAGTAGAAAAGGTCAAGCGTCTGTGTGAGGATTAATTATGTTTAAAGGGGTATTTAAGAAGGGGACTGTGTGCATCTTAATTTGACTTAACAGGTACTTTTGTGACGAGGCTTCTAAAGATTCTATTTTGTCACTACCGGCTATGTGGAAGAAGATAATTTAATTAAATGTAAAATGCTCGAAGAAGGTAAAAGGCCATGTCCAGTCTGTTCTCCAGGCAGCTCTCTCATTGTATGTCAAATACAGAGGCCGGGAGATGGTTTGGAAACCTGTAATCCTATTCTGATTAAGATATTGGCATGGCCTTTTGGGAAGCTTTACTGTGCACATCCTCTAATCTGTTCAGATCAAATGTTTTCCATTGCCCACTGCACTGTAAAATTGTGCACATCGCCTCTGAACAAGTTCCTTGTGCTATACAAGATCCTTGTTGCAGTGAGTGGGGGATATTACAGTTCAGGCTAGATATAAATCTAGCAGATACTGTAATGTACAATATCCTGCTCTGACTTTGGTACACTAATCAGAAAATAGATACCCTTGTGGGGAAATAAGTATTATGTTCCTCACTGTCACATGTAGCATTAGTTCCTATCACTTTGAATATATAACAGTTGTGTTACAGTAGTTATGATGAGCAAAAAGATTTCCTCTTGTACCTTTGTGCACCAAACGATATCGACATGGTAAATGCTGTTTGATGTTGGCTATAGAGTTAAGGTTGACCAGTGCCTCATGTGTCTCTGTCACAGCATGTGTGAGGTACTCCCAAATGTTTCAGTTGTTGTTGCACTTTCAATTCATGTTTGGATGTGTGGTGTTTCATGGACAAAGCCACATAAGATAAACTACCTAGATTTGAGGTTGTATTCCCGGTTTGTACGACCTGTTTTCACCGGACTGGATCTACTTGGGGTAAGTGGACCGCCTGGAGGTTTAGGAAATCACACCACTCTTGTTTAAGTGTCCATCGCCTTCACTATTACCTCATAGCTGCATGGATGTCTGGGCCAGAGGGTTCTTTCAGCCCCCCCCCTTATACCCTCTTCTCAAGACAAATGTCAAGGATCCGGGCTTTAGCGGGGAGCATGGCCCACCCGTCTCCCGCCAGCGGTGGGGAGACAGCTAGATAAATGCATGGCTACGATACATCTGCCTTCGCACCGGAGGCAAGGAGTCACAGCGCGAGGCGTGGAGCCGTGCCGTGATAGCGACAGAAGGATTTTAATCATCGCCTCTCCCTAGGAATGACACCAGCACCGCGCGGGGTAACATAGATAGAAAGCGAGGGGGGTGCAGGGGGGGTGGGCACCCAGCAGACAAACAACAGGCCTCGCAACATTGCCATGCGGATTAGCGCTGTCGCTCCCTGAGAAATGTGTGTGCTGTTGGCCAGGCGGGGGAGAAAACACATTGCAGTTTTTTTTTACGTGTCGGAATCAGGATTCATGGCATCATTAACCACAGCCAATATCTCTCCGGCTCCAACGTACAGAGCTGATATTAAATAAGTATATCAATTGCATGTGAAGCCTATCTTTGGTTAGTGAGATCATTCACTGAGGTTTACCGCTGGTTGCACACGCTCAACGTCTTTTCAAGCGGTTTCATTTCAAGTTTAAGGGAGCCACTCTGGCTGTTGTTGTTATTGTTGTTTAAAATGTATCCATTAGCCAACTTTCTCCCTAACAGCTTTACTTCTCCAGAATGTTTAAAGACTGTTGCTTTCAAGTTATATCGTTGGAGAACTTTCTTGTTGTGTCCCTGTGGTAGTGCTGGGTATAGAGCTGAAAAACAGGAAAGTTTGGTTGGTTGTTGTACCTACCTGCGTATTGAGGGACCTCTGCTGGATTGAAGGCTTGAAGCGAGTTCTCTGATGCATGTCAGTAAACAGGGTTCACAGGTGTCACAACAGCAGACAACCCGAACACTGTTGATGCTCTTTAATTGGCTACAAGGTTACACTGTGGGAGAAGCAGTGAAAATGATGAATCTATGGATGGAGGATGCAGCAGGATGGATCTGCACCAACAGTATACGTAGACAGATGCTTTGATTCAGAACATGAAGGGGAGGCATCAGGCTTTAAAAATAAACCAGCTTCTGGGCTGACATGTTTTGACTCCTTGTCTTAAAGGCGTAACCAAAACAATGGGAAGGCAGCAGCCAGCTGTGGATCCCCCCCCCCCCTCCCCAACACACACACACACACACACACACACACAATTGTTCATTAGTTTGGCCAATATGTAGAATGACACATTTTAAGAGCAGCAACAACATTGGTTTATTGACCATCATTATCCCATTGTCAGACCCAGGACAGAGGCCTCGGATAAAGAGGCGGACAGCTCGGCATCATTTCTTTAATTGAGCCATTTAGGGCGTTAATAGCCTTGATAAAGAAAAGACTGACAGAGAGAGAATGAAACACTTAAACATAACTGTTTATTTCAAAGCATAATAAAGGTTGAGTGGGTTGTTTAAATATGCACACACTCTTCTCTTGGTTTCTCCATTTAGACTTCATTTGTGAGATTTCTTTATTGTTTTATCAACTCTCCTGGCTAGGTTTGAATTACAAAAGTGTTAGGTGTTTTGATCACCATAGAGTTTAGGGCAAGGGGAGGTAACTACCTGAGGCCAATTTATTTCTAAGCAGATGGTCGGAGGGGCTGGAAATTATAAAAATAATACTTTAAAACTATGATAACGTAACTATAGGCCTAGTCGCCCAATTTACACAGCAAATTGACCACAACTTAGCCCTATCTTTAGATTTTTCAATAGGAAAAAACTTAGGGGGCCACATTAAATCAGCCAACACCTGGTAATATTACTTACCTCAATAAGTCCAGTCTGGTTAAACTCCAGAGACATATTTTCATGAGACATGTGGGTTGTTTAAATATGCACACACCCACGTTAAATATGCACACACCCCGATTTAATGAGACATGTGGGTGAGACATGAAAATATGGTTCTCTTTCAGTCGACTCGGTTCGACCCCTCACTATGGGACAAACACTCTGTGTACCTATTCCCTGAAGATCTCTATTCAATCACGCCTGGTACAGGCCGGTGACGCTTGCAGACAGTCGTGCCTACCGCCCGTCATATACACTCACCGGCCACTTTATTAGGTACACCTTGCTAGTACTGGGTTGGACCCCCTTTTGCCTTCAGAACTGCCTTCATTCTTTGTGGCATAGATTCAACAAGGTGCTGGAAACATTCCTCAGAGATTTCGGTCCATATTGACATGATAGCATCACGCAGTTGCTGCAGATTTGTCGGCTGCACATCCATGATGAGAATCTCCCGTTCCACCACATCCCAAAGGTGCTCTATTGGATTGAGATCTGGTGACTGTGGAGGCCATTGGAGTACAGTGAACTCATTGTCATGTTCAAGAAACCAGTTTGAAATGATTTGAGCTTTGTGACATGGCGCGTTATCCTGCTGGAAGTAGCCATCAGAAGATGGGTACACTGTGGTCATAAAGGGATGGACATGGTCAGCAACAATACTCAGGTAGGCTGTGGTGTTTAAACGATGCTCAATTGGTACTAAAGGGCCCAAAGTGTGCCAAGAAAATATCCCCCACACCATTACACCACCACCACCAGCCTGAACCGTTGATACAAGGCAGGATGGATCCAGGCTTTCATGTTGTTTACGCCAAATTCGGACCCTACCATCTGAATGTTGCAGCAGAAATCGAGACTCATCAGACCAGGCAACGTTTTTCCAATCTTCTATTGTCCAATTTTGGTGAGCCCGTGCAAATTGTTAGCCTCAGTTTCCTGTTCTTAGCTGACAGGAGTGGCACCCGGTGTGGTCTTCTGCTGCTGTAGCCCATCTGCTTCAAGGTTTGACGTGTTGTGCGTTCAGAGATGGTCTTCTACATACCTTAGTTGTAACGAGTGGTTATTTAAGTTACTCTTGCCTTTCTATCGTCTCGAACCAGTCTGGCCATTCTCCTCTGACCTCTGGCATCAACAAGGCATTTTCGCCCAGAGAACTGCCGCTCATTGGATATTTTCTCTTTTTCGGACCATTCTCTATAAACCCTAGAGATGGTTGTGCGTGAAAATCCCAGTAGATCAGCAGTTTCTGAAATACTGAGACCAGCCCGTCTGGCACCAACAATCATGCCACATTCAAAGTCACTTAAATCACCTTTCTTCCCCATTCTGATGCTCGGTTTGAACGTCAGCAGGTCGTCTTGACCATGTCTACATGCCTAAATGCATTGAGTTGCTGCCATGTGATTGGCTGATTAGATATTTGCGTTAACGAGCAGTTGAACAGGTGTACCTAATAAAGTGGCCAGTGAGTGTATATAGGACCTAGCAAGCTGCCCATTTTATCCTTTCCGCTTGCTGACTGTCCGAAGCGTACTGTACTGTGTTCTCTTAACTGTTCTAGTGAGAATCCTATGATTTTAGGTTGTCTCTACTTGAATCCTGTGGTTCAGCTTGATATTCAAAGCAAAATGTAGATGAATTTGGAAAACCACGTTAGATGGTTTTCACCTTGTGCGCACCTGCTAATCTCTGAGCTAGCAGGGTAACACAAGACGGTCTATAGCTAGCATGTAAGTTTGCAATTCTTAACAATTGTTTGAAACTGCTCTCAACGACAATTACTCAAGTTATATGCTTATAACTTGCTAGGTCCCTCATGAAGGCTACAGCTAGCACTTGGACAATGGGCTAGCTTCAGTGACTCCTGGTTTTCTGACCACTTCAGCCCTTGGTCATAGCCCAGCTATGACTTAGCTATATGTTCTTAGGACTTCAACAGATTAACAGAATCAGCCCTGCCCACGTGAAATCCACGTGTACGCACCACACTGCAGGCACGTGGGCACTGCGGGCATGGGAGGGGGACCCATTTTTGCTCATTAAGGCTATGTTTAGAACTGGCTGAAATTATACAAATTATTACGTAGCATCACTTTAAATGTGTGGAGAGCGTGGAGTTGCTAGCTCCTAACAACTGCAAAATCACTCGCTACCTAACTGGCTGTCTTGCATTACAGTTTTTCTAAAATCAAGCTGACAAACTAATTAGCTGAACTGTGAACACAGCTAGCTACGTGATTTGGTTAATGTCAAACAAAAAAGTCTTCATTTGAGCCGTGGTGCCGCAAGTGGAATGCGATAGCCATTAAGAGAGTAAACTTCGGGAGTGGATTTCTCCAAATCAGTGCTCAATAATACTGACTGTAACCTTGTTGAGACCAGCCTTTCCTAGTTAAGAAATCCTTTGCAGAAAGTAGCTGCAGAGGGGTGGAAACCCTTTTGAAATGAGTGATGCCTCGCAAAAAAATACCTTGATTGGGCGGAGCTCCAAAAAACTGAATTCAGTTTTTCGTTCAGGTCTTCCTCCATTTTCTACAATGTTGCAAGCTAGCATAGGCAACAACTCTCTGCAAAATAGTCTTACCTAGTCGAAAAGACGACGCACATAACAACAAACAACCATTCTATGGGCATGTAGGCGAGGGTTCTTGGAATGTAAAATCCAATTAATTTGTGAGCACATTCTTAAATCGCTCAGTCCAGTTAAGTTTGGTTGGTTAGCTTGCCCGTTCATTGCTATTAAACAATTTGAGCACATGGTAGTGATGGCAGTGCGACACTGAAGCTTCGATATGTGCTTCAAACCCTGAACTACAATTCCATAGAACCACTGCTTCAAAGCTTGCTTTGGTGCAAAAAAAATCACGTGACATATGACGTCCGAAGCAGCAACTGCTTCATTGCCTGAATGAATCACCTGACTGGTTCGCGGTCCAATCAGGTGATTCACTGGCACCGCCTCGTCTCGATTCTGACAGGTGACAGGTTGCGAGTTTTGAATTTGAGCGCCTCAACACTTTATAACCACTCTAAACAATGCACAATTTGTGGGTTGTCATAGTAGGTGCGTTGTTGCTGTTGAGTTGTTGGTATTGCGTTTGTATTCTCTGAGTGTTCTTCTTGTAATCTTTGAGTGTTCCCCATCCCACATAATCACCCCCTGCCATAGTTACACAAACACACCCAACCTATGCCATATTTTCCCCAGCACTCTCTCCTCAATAACACAATACACACATTCATCAATCTTTATTTGTAAATAGAACATGATATTCAGTCTTAGTGTGTGTGTGCATCAAAGAATTTCATCAAAGCAAAGATACTGTAGCGAACAGCGGGGTAGAGCAGCTATCGAACTCGCAATCTTTCGCTTACAAACCGGCCGCGCTAGCCACAACACCAAAAGAGATTCAAATACCTGGGCGTCCACATCAGCGAGGACCTCACCTGGACACTTAACACCACACAGCTGGTTAAGAAGGCCCAACAGCGGCTGTACTTTCTGAGGAGGCTGAGGAAGTTTGGCATGTCGCCCAAGATCCTCAGCAACTTCTACAGCTGCATTGTTGAGAGCATCCTAACCAGCTGTATCACTGTGTGGTACGGCAGCACTACTGCTATGGACCGCAGACGCCTGCAGAGAGTGGTGAAGACCGCTGAGAAAATCACCAGGACTCCACTGCCCTCTCTGCAGAGCATCTACCACCGCAGAGTCCACAGGAGAGCCGCCTCCATCCTCAAGGACCCCACCCACCCCCAGCACGGACTGTTCACACTTCTACCCTCAGGCCGGAGGTACAGAAGTGTTAAATGCAGGACCACCAGACTAAAGAACTCCTTCTTTCCCACTGCCATCAGACTCCTAAACAACTCAGGAGATTATAATCATTGACTACCTCATATAACTGTACTACCTCATATAACTGAACCCGACTGTCATTTTCAGTTTGCACATGCATAATTGCACTGTTTACATTTGCACTGTTTTATTATTATTATTGTTGCTTTTTTATTATCACATGCTGCCTTAAATTTTGTTATCTTGTACATTTTGTTTAGTATATATTGTATATTTTTTAGTATTGTACATTTTACCTTGGTTGGCATTCTGCAGACAGCAAAGCAAGAATTTCATTGTACAGGGAAACGTGTTTTCTACTGTGCATATGATAATAAACACTTTGAATCTTGAATCTTGAATCTTAACTCCCTTGGCGGAGTTGCTAACGGGCCTTACACAGGGTCGTTGAAATACTTTAAATCCAAGGGTGATCAAAGCAAAGATGCTTCAGAACAAAAGATCTTTTCTACAAAAGTAAAGTAGTTTCTCCAACACTGCTCATTGAGGTGTGTGTGTGTGTGTGTGTGCGTGCGTGTAATTAAAAGCCTCCTGTCCACCAACTAGCCTGCCTAATTTGACTGCAGCCTTGCACTTCGCCTGGAGAGGTCACTGTAACTGAAGCTTCGAGTGATGAACCCATTTTCGAAACAATTGGCTCAAGTAGTTCAGTGCTTCACAAAAGCTTCATTTGCCCATCACTAGCACATGGCTAATCTGACAGTTGCTAGCTCCTTTGCTTTGCACTAACAGGCCTAGCACCTACATAGCAACGTTACCTATTGTGCTCAGGCAATTGTCATGCTAGCTATCTGATGTAGACGAGGTACGTCCTTGTATATGTACAGGTTTCCAGTTCAGACCAGGCAATTGTGTTTTGCAGAGACCCATAGTGAGGGGTCGAACCGAGTCGACTGAAAGAGAAGTAGAGATTACAAATACAACCCAGGTTCTCTGAAGGAGATGAGGGAGACCCCTCACTTTGTTACCCCTCTCGCGCTGAGTTTGTGAGGAGTGGTTTGATGAATAAAATGGGTGCACTTGCTAGGACAGGCTGTAGGCTGGGCTATCTTCTGCGAATCGGTGTCCCATAGTGAGGGGTCGAACTGTTTCATTCATAACCTCAATGGCTATTTTACATTTGGGCATTGCCCCACCAAATCTGGTGCTGTGGTGCAAGATGCTCGTGACATCTGAACATATGTATTAACGATGTATTTTAGATTTAAAACAAAATAGTGATTCAATTGTGAAATTGGTGTGTATAAATATAATAACCTTGACTCACAGTCCTTATAGTGCTGTTTTGGAGTAATTTCGTTAGTGTGTGTGTGTGTGTGTGTGTGCTCGGACTGCGCTCCCTGTCCTATCTCTCTACTGTGGGGCAGCGGAGGACTCTGCCCCATTGTTGCTAGGGGAACAACGTGAGCGTGATTGGCGTAAGGAGGGAAAACCTCCTGCAAATTATATTGGGTGGAGGGGCAGAAATGTGTCTGCCCCTATGAATTCTGCCTAGGAACAGGTGGCGAAAAAATTAAATATATATTAAACGCATATATCGTTAACATGGCCTGACGTGACAGGAAATTATCACAAAGCAATTCAGTTGATCTACTGTACGTCTATCGCTAATGCTAGCTAGCTAAAGTTTTCTCAATGAATCGTGTAGATTATTTGTTGAGATGCGATTTAGTACATTGCCTTTGGAAGAGAAGTTGGAGATCAAATGTTTAGGGCCACACAGACCAGAAGACTTGGTCTTGCTTCAGGCTGGGCATAAAGTGACTCGTATGTTCAAACAGGAATGGTTTGACAAAAAGAGATGGCTAACCGCTAGCACCTCGAAACATGCGATGTTCTGTTTCCCACATATGCTTCTTGGGGGAGACTCTGTTGGGGGCATCGGCTGGATTCAAAGACATTAAACATCTCTCAGAAAGAACAGCGAACCATGAAAGCTCTGCGTCCCATCTGAATTGTGCCATGAAGTTGGGTTTACTGGGGCAGTTCAACATCCAGGCACAACTAGATGGTGCATATCGCCATAGCATCGCAGAGCACAACAAACAGACCGAGGAGAATCGGTTTGTTCTGTGTTAATGTGGCTTTTTAATAGTGTGTTATAGCCTCTGCTCAGATGATATTTATTTGACATTTAAAGAAATACAATTGATAAAACTTTATTTCAAGTTAACAATGTGTCGCATGCTTGTATTTTGATAAAGCATGCAAGTTATTGAAGACACGTGCCTGTCTAATCTTTTTACTTTGTTGCAGTATAGGCAACATCAATGTAGCCTTCTGTGTCGCGCTGAAGTGTATGAAGTGTATTCAGTTTCTTTCTTTCAAATCTTTCTACTCCATGGCACTCACAGTGCAGCCCATAGCATATGCCTACGGTAGACTACCTTTATGTTTTGTGATGGTGACGTCTTACAAAACTGCCCCCCCAGAAATGCCATGCTAAAATCGCCACTGCGTAACCTCTAGTTTCCCATTAGACTAAGTACCAAGGTATTTACAAGATAGATAGACAATAGACAGTTTAACATAAGACTTGTTTTCTGAGTTTTGGGGTAGTGGAGGTGTAACTGTTTGTTCCAGAAAACGCTGCTGAATTAGTTTTCATCTTGATTCTGGCTTCCATGCAAATGACTAAAGGCTAAATCCCATGTGCGATACTCTTGTATCAATTTCTTCAATTGACATTGTTTGATGGAAGTCAAACAAACTTAAATGTGTGCATACAGTATGACAGGGCTCTCAAGTTTTCAGAGTGAGATTTTGTCGTTGGTGGCGGTGGGGGTTTGGTTGGGGTGGGGACGGGGGTCTGATCTGATAAATGACACATAAATTCATACAAATAAAAATATTTATTTAATTCAGCATTTCTTAGTGCAGGTGTTGTTCATTGTAGGTGTTGGTGGCATGTTTTAAGGCCTTCAGCACGGGGGTTGGTGGCTCCCATTTTAAACACTGTGGTTCCAAGCCAGCCATTTTAACTGTCATGATGGATGACAGAGTTCCATTGAGTGCCAAGCTGTTCCTGGTTTTGGTCTTGTTCAGTCTGACCATGGAGAAAACCCTCTCAGCGTCTGCATTTGAATGAGGGAGCACTAACACTAATGCAGCTATCTTAGAAAGCCTCCCAAACTGGCTCAAACCGGTCACCTTTGAAAAAAGGAACCAGGGGAATCTATTACTCAAATGCTTTGCTTTTATTATTTCAATTAATTATGTGTATGTCATGTGGTGCCAAATATTTCTTACCTTGCTCTTTGTTTAGGACATACTCCCCCAAAACTCCTCAACATTAAAGGTGGTGGGATCTTGGGGCATGGGGATATCCATGAGCTGATACTCCAGGAACTCCTCACTCACCATGTCCTGTTCCTGTGGCCCATGGAAAGGAAGTAGTTCCTGAAATCTAAAAAGAGCACCATGTGTAAAGAACTGATTAAGGATTTGTTTTGTGACCATGGTCAAAATTAAACTTAACAAAGTATTCAACATGTTGAAATCCTGGAAAATGTGGAAACCCTTGCCTGTCTACGAAGTATAGGGCATCTTCCACCCCACACTCAGCCCTCTGCTGTACGTCAACACATTTTGCATGCTTCAGAAGGGCCTCCTTCAGGGGGAGTTTGTTGATGCCATACTCCACAGCCCTGACCAGAAACGCCACTGCTGCCTGCTGGAATAGCTGCACCTCCTGAGGTGTGATGTCTCCAGCCTCAAGGAGCCTGTTGAGGGTAGCTCTGGTGGTGAAGCCAACATTTAGCTTTTCTCCTACCAGACAGAGATAAAGCAAATTAAGTACAGGTAGTTTAAACAATATCTCAGAATCAAAATCACTTTTTATTCGCCAAATGCATCAGGTAGACACACAGGAATTTGACATGGCAATCAGCACTTTAACTCAAAACTAGACAGACAAACAGTGAGTGCACATAGATTCAGCAAGATATGCACATTAAGTGCAAGTGGTTGAAGGTATTAGGTATGATAAGTGTGGAACGGGAAGTGTCTTGATAGTGGAACATAATTAGATGACACAATCTACATACCTTGAAAGATTATGATGAACCTTAGCAGGTACGAACTGTAACTAACGATTCCTCTTTGATCAGTTAGTTCTGTAACAAGCTCTGAGAGAGAGAGCAGCTAAGCCTACGTGATTCATTTATTCTGGAACTGTGTTTCTGGACTTTGTGAGGTACTTAATGTGTAATCTTCCATGTTTTGTAGGAATTCCCAATAAATTCCTTTTAATGAATTAAACACAAATGTGTTGTAAGTCATTAACTCTGAATGCAACAGTAATTGCCTTTATGAGGATTGACTTTTTTTTTTTCATTTTAATTTTGTGGAATTCTGATCTTTCGTCGTCGAGATAAAATTCTGATTTCCATTTCATTAGTTGCGATATTTTTCAAAAGCAATTAAGCAACTTTGTGTGTCTTTGCCTCTCACTACATTTTACTAGGGCACTTGTTACAGTGCAGGCACAGAAGGTTGACCACACAGAGGAATGTTGCATAGAATTGGACTTATGATTGGTTTGACAGGCAATGCCGTTGTGTTGAACATCCTTCTTTACATATTATACAATGGGTGGTTTGGAATTCCCATTTGAACCTGTCCTGCCCATGATATATTAGACAACATACACAACCAAGTCCATAACTTTCATTGTTACATAGCAACACACACTACTACTAGTTACTTTTATTACTTCTAGCCGTACTACCAAAATGTAGGTTAGTTGGCTAGCTAGGTAGCAAATCATCTACATGAGCTGTATAAATGATGTAAATCTTGTAAGGTGCCTCTCAACATTTTTAATCCAGCTCGTAGCCAGCCAGCTAGCTACTGTAGTTGCTAGCCAACCAGATGTTATGGTAAATTTAAAGACAATATAAGGGTTTGTAATCCCACACCTAGGGAAGAGGTCACAGGAAAACAGATGGTCCTAGAACATTTGGAGAAGGCCGTAAAGAGGGGTAAGGTCCGATTGAGGGGTTTGCTATAGGTGAAGAAAACAAAGGATCAAAGCGGGAGGAAACAGGATAGAATGATTAAAGATAGGGTAATTAAGTAATAAACAAAGTTGAAAACAGCCAGAACAAAAGGCTTTTGAAATGAGCCGGGGTGTCAGCAAGGTCTGATCAGACAAATAGACGCCAGCCAGATGTGCGGCGCACACCTTGATGACGAAATATAGATCTTGAATGTTATTGGTGCAAGTAGACAGGAAACAGAAATACGTTGAATAGAAGGCGTTAACCTGTGTGAAATCTATAAAGACAGGTGACTGAGGAGATAACGGGGTCAGCTTTGCAAACCTGAACGGCTACATATTCTGCGTGAATAAAGTCTTTGAATGAATCAACAGCTCTGGTTAACGGTATTTTATTTATATTTATAAGCTATAATATAAAAGTATTATAGCTTAAATTCTACGACAACGTAATGAACGCAAGCACACAGTTGTCTCAGCTTTCTGTATGAAAATGTGTTACCTTTACAGCAAACCAATCCATATCATGTGTGACTAACCAGGTTTAATATTTCCATGACATTGCAACACTTTAAGCTAGACAAACCACTGTGTGAAGCCACCTCTTATCATTCAAGCAAGCGACTGGCACCTTTGGAGGCGTTGTCATCAGTAAACATTGTTGTACATGTGCCACAGTGATGTACAGCAAAACGGCTATAACAATATCACAAAACCAATAAACTCACTTTTTTATGTACATTCAACTGAATGCAATTTCTCCTTTCCTCTGCTCCTGTCATCCCTCCCCCACCTCTCTCTCTCTCTGCTCTCCAGGCATCATCAGGACGGCCTTGCCCAACATGGACCGGGAGACTCGGGACCAGTACGTGTTGGTCATCCAGGCCAAAGACATGGTGGGCCAGATGGGTGGCCTCTCCGGCACCACCTCTGTCACGGTCACCCTCACTGACGTCAACGACAACCCACCACACTTCTCTCGCAGTAAGACTTTCTGTTCTCACGCACTACGTACCCTCTGTCTGGTTATATATTGCCCCCTCAGACAAACCCCATCACTGGCATGTCACTCTCACTTTTATATACTTTGACAGATTGTTTATGGAAAAAGCTTGGACTAAAATTGTGTAGCACTGTATAACTAGATGTTGTTGATGGGGAAACATGTAGACTTGGCTGTAAAATGACATTGAAACAGCCCTCAAACACAATACCCCTTACAAGTGTATGAGTAATTTCGTTCTATATCTTTCCATCTAATCACTGTGAGTTTTCGCAGAATATTTTTGACCCCTTTTATCAAACACTTCAAATGCAGCCTGCCCAGGAGGTAGAAAACATCTCTCTCCCTCTCTTCTCGTCACTCCCAGTCAGAGCTGGAGGACTCGCATTGCGCCCGTGGGTACCAGGATCAATCAGGCAACTTTTTTTTTTATCAGCCTATTTCACAGCCCGCTAATGGGTTCCAGGCCAGGCTTTGGGATTCAAAGGCGCGAAGTGCTTCTCATGATAATCTGAGGCACCTGGCAATCGGTTTACCATTGATAGTCCCAACCGTTGCCCGGCTGTTATACTCGCCGCTGGACTGCCATGAAGTCAAGTCAATTTTCTGGACCCTGAGGGAAGAAGCAGGTTCAAATTCGCACAACAAGTCATCAATGCTGCTTTAACCCAGCACCGTCTTGCTGGGAAGAAAGAGGCTTTGGACGAGTTCAGGGCATGCTGCCCTCGCCTTCCCCTCCCAAGGTCATGGGTCAGAATCACTACAGTATTACAGTGAGCTCCACAGCTGATAGAGGCACTCGCTGTCAGAGGAGAGAAGTGTATGGAAGAGAAGGAAAGACAAGGTTTGAGGCATGAGGAGAGAGTGGTGGGGGGGGGGTATGGGTGAAAGGGGGGAGAAAAGCACCATTCTTTTGGTCTTTTAAGGAGCTGCCGCCATGGCGAATTAAAAAGCCATTACAAAGATTACACGGCAGCAAACAATGTCAGGCAGATTAGCATTTAGACGGCGACTGAGAGAGCCACTGGGGTGAGGAACACGGAAAGGTCTGGTAATGAGCTCTGCCATGGTGATTGGGGAGATTATGATTATGAATATGATTCCTCCTTTATTCTTACGAGAGTGCTTTAAATCGGGAGGTGCAGACAAAAGCGTCTGAAACACAATGGAGAGGTTTTATGTAATAGAATCTTTCAGTGGACATTTCATCCCGTGAAACATTCCATAGGGATCCGTGACTCCCCATTTACTTTGGTCAAGGAGATATTCTATTTAATTCAGAGACTGCTCTAATACATTTTAATATCAATATGCTCTACTCTCCATTGTCACAACAATAGCATAGTAAGGTTGAAAATGAATACTGCCCATGATCATTACAAAGTTCTTGAATTTCAGAATACTAATTTGGTATGTATGCAACCTGAGTGGGATTAAAATTGGGTGTCCCACTGGCCAAAAAGATTTCTTGGCATTAGCCACCTCAGTTACATATTGAGAGACGTTGCATTCCATGTTGAAAATCAAATCTATTTTAGTTTATTCCATGTTTACTGCCATTGCTATGTATTCACATTGTGCATCTTTACACTGCGGTGCAAGCTCATTTTTTCTCACTCAGCCACACAGCAAAATCATATCCAGCTGTGGGACATGATAAAGTTGAGCTACCAGAAAGTGAGTTGGTAGGGTAATAAGATCATCTATAACCATGGCCTGGCTCTGCTCTCCTCTCTCTCCCAGAAAACTATCAGTACACGGTCCCAGAGTCCCTGCCTGTGGCATCAGTGGTGGCCAAGATAAAAGCTGCAGATGTGGACGTAGGACCCAACGCAGAGATGGACTACAGGATCATGGATGGGGATGGTCCTGGGATGTTCAACATCACCACAGATGAGGACACACAGGAGGGTGTCATTGTCCTACTGAAGGTAGATACACATGGTTGTACTGGCTAATGCTGGTAAGCTGTCTGTATGCCTGTGTTGAAACTCTAGAAAACTCTAGTATTACATTGTGTTAATATGTTGTTAGTAATTAGGTAATTACAATGTTATTACACAGTGTTATAGTACAACAGTAATGGCAGCATTTTTACACAAGCTATAACACAAGTTATTTTATTTGTAGGCCTAGGGGCCTTCTCTGTTCCTGTTGGTGGTAATCTATTGAAGTGAGTTAAGCATTGAGTCAAGTGATGTTCGATATTGTTTGTCTTTCTACTCAATATCGCAACTATCCATCTAGTAAAATCAGTCTATTAGGTGAGTACAGTCATAGTTTTGAATACCAATATCTCTTCCACAAAAAGTGGGCTGGCACACAAGACAGGCCTAATGCCTTGTGCCACACCACCCCAGTCGGTTGACTACTACTACTCCTGGGGGAAACCTCTGTGTCTATGGCTGCCATGCTTTAGTAGCTTTGACAGCCACTTTGTCAGACAGGAGAATTTTATATTTTGTTTGTTTTTCAGCAGTCAGAGACGACTATAACAAAAAATGTAAAGTCAAACAGACAATAAACATGTCACATCAATATCCTCCTATATTTTAGGTTGCAACTGTGAGCCCAATAAGCCAAGCAGATGACAACATATGTTTACCACTTTCATTTCAAAATGCCTTTCACCACGATGTGTGCCTATTTTTGCTTGATTTTAGTTTGATTTAACACTACACAGTAAGTCAATGTAAAAATGTCTGAATGAAAGATGTATTTGTGAGAGTCTGATTATGTTCAAGGTTGCATAGGGTCATTGGAATCCATGAGCTGCAGTTTTTCAATCTTCTAGTGTACCACAAGGTCAATCTGGCATGAATGATGTACAGACAACTATTTGTATGTGTTTGATTTCAGCGTTTACTGCAAATGTGGCCATCAAGGTTTACTTAGAATCGAAGCAATCAGGACTGGTACTTCGATTGGAAGGCCAGTCTGTGGATTGCTTATAGTACACAACCTCTGTTGGGGGCAGTCTTCTAAGAAATATGAAATTGCTTTTTTTTCTGAAAATCTTTCTTTGTGTTCTTTTTTTCTCATCACGTCTGTCTTTGTCAGCCATTAGACTATGAGACAAAGAATAGCTTCTCCCTCAGAGTCGAAGCCACTAATCGGAATATTGACTCGAATTTCTTGAGCGCCGGTCCATTTAGTGACACGGCGTCGGTCAAGGTGACGGTGGAGGACGTGAATGAGCCGCCCGTCTTCTCCATGACACTCAGCAAGATGGTGGTGTCTGAGGATGCCAGAGTAGGCACCTCCATCGGAAGGGTCTCTGCCCACGACCCTGACTCCTCCAATAGCGCCATCAGGTATACTCTGCTCACTGTTTGCCAGTTATTACAGGCCATTACAGGCAATTTTACTGTTGTCTTTGTCATTTCCTGAAGTGGCACCCATTTCCTCAAACAACCTTGCACAGTTATGCTCCACATGAAAGACTGTTTACCTCTACAAAACAATAATACAATACAACAGACCTCTATGTTTCGGCATGGAACTACAATACAAGATTGACAAAAAGAGCCAAACATCTTATCAGTAGTACTGTTCACACACATTCTCTTGCATCTGTCTCAACTCCTTGGGAGTATTACCAACAAAAACAGACTCCACACACACACAAATTCCTAAATACTTAAAATTAAGGCCAGATGGTGCGTGTTCTAAGGACTGCAACATTTGCAGAAGTGAAATGCCATCTTCAACAGGAGAAGGGCATTCCCTGAGGAGGGTCAACAGTCTGTACCAGTGCCATGGCATTTATAACACAAAACAAGCACTCAGGAAGGCAATCTGTGTTGTGTCACTCATGAGATTCCCTCCCATTAGGCATTAATTGAAAGAATATTGTGTGGTATTCATGCTTGGACTGTTAGGATTGTTAGTAATCTTAATCAGAAAATCAAATTATGCCACCATTGTGGTTGTAAATTGCCTCTTTTTGCTGCTGTGACTGCTATCGACTTCTGCAATATATGGCAGTACCTCGGTTTAAATTAAAATTATTGTGGAACTAATGCAACCACAAGAGTCACATTACATTGAATAATACCCTTTGAATATAGGCTAATTGAAGTTGTCATTTTCTGCAGAAATATGAGTTGCTGTATTGGTAGTGTTTGTTCTGTTGCTTCAATTGAAAGATATACAGCATACAATACCTATTATATTATACCTTTGATTTGGATCAGCTCTTATCAAAATAAAAAGTTTGAAAACAGAATTTCTGTTGCAAATGGAACTGATAATATCAACAGTGAATATTCGATAGTGTGTATTACACTTGAACAAATGTTCAAGGACTAGCGTTACAGTACAAATGAATAATAACACTACATATTTCCACATGTTGTCACAACTCAATAATGGTTGCCAATGAATTGAATCCAAAAAGTACTCTTAAATCTGACATATGGCACATTCTGAGGGTGGAAAGTGTAAAAAAAATGATAAAATGTTTACGTACTTTTCTGCAAAAAGCTCAAACTTAATGTCTACTGTAGTCCTGCAGTATGTGTCTGACTGTGTGCCTGTCACCAGGTATTCTATCGACAGAAACACAGATCTGGAACGTTTCTTCAATGTGGACGCCCTGAGTGGGGTCATCAGTACAGCCCAGCCTCTGGACAGGGAGGCCAACTCTGTTCATAACATCACCATCTTTGCTATGGAGAGCCGTAAGTACAGCACCACAATGAAGCTTCATAACAGATCTCACAGTTAGTCTCAATGGGATGGTTTCCTAGTCCTAGATGGCATCTTGAATGGAGATTCTCCATTGACAGTGCCATTTAGTCCAGGACTTGGCTTAATGATCTGTGTCAGGAAACCATCAGTGTTACAGTTTGTTTTGAAGATCCTCCACCGTGTCTATGTTAACGTGAGACGGCGTGCAGGTCGCATCGGCGAATGTTAATTCAGGTGCGGGGCGGTCGTTCTGACCTCCGTGTCTCCCTGAGCCGTGGTGTGCGAGGGGCTGAGGTGCTGACTAAGGCCAGGCGCGCTGACCCATGGATGAACTATGCTAATGTAATGGTGGAGAGGTGCAGGGACGTGCCTTTGACTCATACTCACTACGGCTTCAAGGACAAAGAGGGCTCTCACCTGTCCTGTGGCTCACTACTACGCCAATACAAACACACTGGACTGTAATTAACATTATGGGCTGAGTACAGTAGTTTTTACCTATATCTCATCAAATGACACATGACCTTTTCTGATTTCAACTCTCTTGTCCATTGGTCTGAACACTAAAATGCAGTTAGTTTCTCTAAATCAAACCATGTAATTACCATTTTGCATTATAATTCAACCATAATTATATAACGCAGATCCTCATGATGATTCCTCAGTGTCCTATTGTCTTGATAACATGTCTAGAAAATAACATAAGAAATAATCATGTTTAATAATAACTGTGTGAAATGTCACAACAGCCCTTAACTGATGAGACATCGACCTCTGACACACACACCACTTCCAATCTGTTCTCAGTAGGAAAGTAGCATTGAGTCGACATGAGCATTGAGGCCTTATTATAGTATTTATAGTAAATTGTTTTTTGTGACAAAAGAGGAGGCAGAGGAACACTTCTGGCAAGGGATCTTGGTCATTCCATCCACGCTCATTCCCTCTCTCACTCGCTCACATTTCATCTGCGCCGCTCAAAAAACACCAATGACAACAAGTCTCTGCCCCGAGGTGGCACGTGTCCTTTTTATTACCGTCAAATCAGCCATCAGCCGCCCTGAATGTCAGCCGCGTCAGTGTGCCCGTCAGAGCGGCTGGCGACGCCAGGCTAAATCATCATCCAGCTCTTAGACGAGGCCATTTAACCATCAGTGGGGGGTGTCAGCGGGCTGGAGCCTGCGGTGCAGATGGCTTGTTCTACACGTTAGCCTTCACCCGCATCAGGCTACGCACCAGCAATAATTAGCTGCCAGATCACTTTGGCTGGTCCCAGAGCTACTGTAGCTAGCATAGCTGCTAAGCAGAAGCATTGCATATTTCATTAGAGCAGCACTTTTGGCTAGGTATTTGCCTCGTTTCGCTCAACCTTTGTGATTAATTAAGAAGAGATGAGGAAGATAAATATGAGGTTGGAGTGGATGAGTGTGAACACAAAGTTAAGTCTCTCTCGATCTCCCTCTCCCTCTTTTTCAGAGGATCCAACCCAAATTGGGAAAGGTGTTGCTGTCATCACAGTCCTGGACATAAATGACAATGCTCCTGTGTTTGCCATTGAGTATGAGACCCTCCTGTGTGAGAATGCAGTTCCAGGACAGGTAAGATACTGTAACATCTTCCCCCAATGGAGAAAAAGCATAACCCAACCTTGCTTCACTTTGATTCAGTTCTATTGACCCACTGTATTAGTTCACTTTAAAAATTGAGGATTTAGTAATGGTTTAGCTTCATATTCATAGAGAGCTGAAGTTTAATTCAAATCGGCAATTGACAGGCTGTGGAGGCCACCGCTCCTAATAAACTCTGCATACACTAAAACTCAATAGCTCAAAACATTTACCATGGTAACTCCTTACTTTTCAAAGCTTAAGGTCATTTCAGGGAGACTTTCCCATTTGTCTAAGTCACATTCTTCAGGTCAAATTGCAGGTATTGTTGGAGTTTGTATCATTCATTAGTTGTTGCAGTAGTTGGGCCTCATTCATGTGATTCATGAAATGTGCAGAGAAACCAGCTTTGTCTCCTTTGGCAGGCGAAAACAGCTCAAAAGCCACTCGTCAGTCTCAGTACCCTAACCCTAAATATTTACAGCTTGCCTTGCACGTCACTGGTTCGAATCACACTATGGACAATGTATTTGCTAATTATTGTTGCTAATGCTAATGTTTGATAATACCTTCCCCAGACAACTTACTCTTACCTAAACCACTCAAAGTTAATGCCTAATAATGGCTTATGCTGTCCTGCAATTCAAAGTTAATAAAGATGAACTTCTTTCCTAAGTCACGCAAACTCACTTACCCTCACGTAGCGTATCTTCAGTTTTTTACGTATCGTCCAAAAATCTCAATAATGCGTCCACCAGGACACACAATTGGGAATGCGTTCTATCGGTACACGGTTTAATTAGGAGACAGCTGATGAATATTTATGTATTAATGTCATGTAATGTGACTCACTACATCAAAGCAATGTGCGTACGAGTGGTCTGGAGCACTCGTAGATGTATTCTTATTTCAAGAACATATTTGAACTAAGAAGAAATTGATTGAAAGCTGAAAAGTTCTTGAATTTGTTCTTACAAATTACTTAAGAGCAAATCCATGCGTACGGACGATTGATGAATGATGCCCATTGCCTCTGCTGCTGCTGCCAGCCAGCTGAATTAATGACTATGTTTGAATATGCCCGTGGCCTGGCTCCACAATGCTATCACACACTAACATGA
Organism: Argentina silus; assembly: GCF_951799395.1. NCBI lineage: Eukaryota > Metazoa > Chordata > Actinopteri > Argentiniformes > Argentinidae > Argentina > Argentina silus. Next base: position 23,459,620 of record NC_139655.1, on the reverse strand, counting down.
TATTTCATGCTGGGGTGTATTGTGGGTGTCTGCCCGGGTCTGATTCGGAGAGTGGTCTGTGTCTGTGCGTGTTTAATTAGAGGATCAGGGCGCCGGGCACTGGTGCAGAAAATGCATCACAACATCATGCAAACAAAACAACGAAGGCGGTGACCAAAATGTGGTTTTGGGAAAGGCGTGTCAGGTGCTTTAGCCATGCAATACATTTTCTCTGTATTTAGCATTTGGCCTCATTGTCGCTAAATGACTTGTGCGATTCGTCTACTCGTGGCATTTGGAAAATACAATCAGAGGAGGGGGGAAAGGCAGGGGTGCAGAACTGAATAAGTACAATTGATCACAATGATGCATTGACTTGGAAATGGCTATTAGGCCCTTTTAAATATGTTATTTGCATTCCTCCCTTTGAGTTGTTTGTCATTGTGTTCACAGGAGGGCATATAAGAATAGCACATTATTTCATCTGTTAAATGAGAGCAGTTTTTATGTATGCATGCTTCCATTATGCGCTAGGTGTTACCAGAAAGTAGATATTTTCACACCAGGGGTTAGGAGTCTCTCATCTGTTAGTGGTGATGGGAACCTCTCTTGAACTTACTTCTGTTCGTGGAGCTTTGCTTTAACTTTGTAGGATGGTTGCATTTCATGTTTCAATTTCATCTCATTGGCTCGTGCCATTCATGCAGCTGAATTGAAAACGTTAAAACCTATTTCATGATATCTACTATACTATAGAATAGTCTGAGTATATAGGATGACAGTGTTCACCATCGACATATCAGAGATTATTTAAATCCATTTTAATATTCCAGAAAAAAAAAGACTGCCCCAATAGTGTCTGACAAACAGAAAAAAGACAGTGCCACTTATGGTCTGCTCTCTGAGCAGACCCCCCTCTGTGTGTTCTCTCCTCACTTCCACTGTTGAATAGCAGACTAATCATAGGAAAGCTCTATCTGCAGGTTGAGGTGCAGTAAATGTATTACTCAGGTCGGTGAAGGCTGGTGGAGGTAGGAATCGGAGGACAGGCTCATTGTAATGAGTGGACCTATGAATGGTATCAAACAAGTGTAATTTCTACCTCCACCAACCTCCACTGACTCAGGTCTACCAGACTGTTTAGCCACTGGCAATAGCTGCATGTGTGGCGCTATTAGCCCATAGCCTCCGTCAGGTGTGTGGCTAAGAGCAGTGAGATGACAGTTCTGGTCAGCTAGCCGACCGTTACCTAGCTGAGAGCTGATGTCTACAGCCCAGCCAAGTAGAAGAGATGTTTATTTAATTTTGCTTTAATTTCAAAAGATAGAACAGTACATCATTTTCCCACCACAAGATGAAGGTTGGTAAGGGCATCGGTTGATGTCAAGTGTGTATGTGTGTGCTTCATGCTTGCCACTGCTTTTCATCTTCAAGCATCCACCTTTTCTATTTTCTTTGTTGGGTTATTATTCTCTCACCCCACCATTTAACAGTCTCTTCCCACAAATGAAGCCTTAGAAATACACATCCGCAGAGAGCAGTGATTATTCTGTTGGTTGAAGTGTCATAGTAGAACATTCCAATCCAGTCTATGCCCTTTACCAAGCCCTCTCCATTAGACTTTTTTCTTTTTTCTTTTTAATAGAGCTCTCAGCTGCCCTTTAACCCATCCAATACATCATATACATTTGTCCTTGTCAAGTCATGATATGTGGTGAAATTGGTTTGCTTTCACATGCCATCATCTCCCTTACCTGGGATGCATTCAAGGCGCAATGTTCTAGTGTTGTACATAGACGTTACATGAAACAGAAGCTTCTCTATTCACACAATTCCCAAATTAACATGGCAGAGGAGCATGTCTGTACAGAGATGTACGAATGTTGCATCCCATTGAACGTGACCCTGTTTCATTAGCATACAATATGATTAGCATAGTGGTGTAGCTGATGATTGGTCCATAGGAGCTAATACAGAAATAACAATCAGGCTCATGTAATGGTTGACCTGTTGAGACAACTGTTTTACCCTTACCAGTATATTTACTGCAAATATTGAAGTTCACAGAAGCTTCAGCTTGTTTTTAGTGGATATTGCCAGTGGCATTATGGAAATTTGCACCTAAAAACACATTTACAAAAAAGAAAAAAAATGACATTTGAGTGCAAGAACACCATTTGAATACTAACTAGCCATCATCTGTCCGTTTCCAACCTGAATGGGTGGACAAGTGAGCCGGTCAGCTGAACAACCCACAATCTCCCCACATCCTAATTAAAACCTTTTGCCTACCTAGCCCACATCTCAGCAAGCTTAGTTAAAAAAAAAACATATCCAGAGCCTCCCACTGACTGTCTCGTCTATTGGCTTATGCACTGCCGCGACAGATGAAATAATAACATTTGCTGGCGGTGAGGCCATGGCCGGGGCTGGGGACCGCCGCTGTGGCGGCTCTGTAGCACAGATTAACAGGGAGCACGGGAGGTTGGAACAACCTGCCATCTTTCAGGCCTAATTAAGGCCGTCTCGTGGCACTGGCTCTCTCCAGAGACACCACTTGTTACGGATCATCGGTGCGTCTGTCTCATGCCATAATATTAATTGATATTACGACAGAGTGGAGAGAGGGGTGGGGGGTGGGTTGTATGGGCAAGGGGGTCACACACTACAATCATTTCCATCAGTGTAGCCATTACATACATGAGTGGGCTTTCCTAGCATTCTACTGCCCCCAATCTGCCACCCCTACCCCTCCCTACCTACCTACCCTCACCCACAGCACCCAATGAACCCAGCCCTTCACCAAGCTTCCTCATACTGTAGCAGTATGAGTGTGTGTGCTAGTGCTAGTGCTAGTGCTCATTTTAGTTTCATATTGGATTTTCGCTGTTCATTTTACAAGGAAAACCTTCAGATATACACAGCAACGCCTTTTGTGCTTTCAATGATTATTCAATACAATCTAGTGGATACAAAAATAGAGCATGTTAGTTGGCAAATATGTACTAATCATAAAATAATTATGTGTTCTTGTTCTTCGCCGCATCTTTTCTAATTAGCACTTCATCATAGGTGTTTCATCAAGGTGAGAGATGAAAACAAATATCATGGGACAAGCTACTGGAGAGAGAGAGAGTAAAAGGAGAGAGAAGATTCTATAAAAAGCCTGCAGCTGGATACAAAATCCATGTTCATGCTCAGTATTATCTCACTTTAACCACAGGTGCTTAGTGTTCTCAGAAAAGATACAGTACACCAAGGCTTCTAAATAATGAAAAACTAGAGGTTATGGTTATGGAGATGAGGGAGACCACTAACTATAGGACTGCACTCTTGCACGTTCCTATTTGCTGAAACACTTTTTCAAATCAATAGAATGGCTAACTGCACCAAGTGAGGGGGAGCTAGCTAAACTACCTTGTGTGAAAGGGACCTAGCAACTCTGATGAGAGGGCTAGCTAGCTAGGCTACAGTAGGCTAAGAACCTTGTGGGTAATAGTGAGGGTCGAGCAAGACTAATTTACATGGTAATGTAAATGTGGTTAGCTGTAGTGGTGATAACCAACTAGAGCAGGGGTGGGCAAATGTTTGGCTCAAGGGCCATATAGACTTTTCTAAATGAGGCCTACGGCCCACATATTGTTACAATGACGTGAAAGCCATTTATTCATGAACATGTAGCATAGGCCTGCGCATGAAAGTGGATTGGTGAGCTTTTTCTAGCACTTATTTTCCGCTCTGCTAACGCTCATCTAAAAAGTTCAGAGCAGCGATTTCAAAACAAATCTGTCAGTCTGTTTTTTTCCTTCGACTGAATATTAAATATTAGTCACATGTTCACAATAGGTGGTCACAAAAGATGGTGGCTCTCATTAAAAAGGTAAAATTACATTCTAAAACATTAAATTGAGCGGTCCCTGTGAGTGGTGAACGGAGTAGGGAAGGTGACAGAGCAGGAGAGCGGAGTGTAAGCAAATTATTTTGAGGAAGTAGTGTTTTTTTTCCAACTGCTCAACACCACTCACATGCTCTGGTCAAGATCGAAAGATGACATTTGTTGAACAGTAGCCTACATATTGATTGCAATCAAAGCCATGAGCCAGTCAGAATGAGGGCCCCAGTGGGGGGGTGGTTGTTCATGTTGATTTGCGTGTATTGGTGTGTCAGTGATGTGGGTGTTGTTTTGCTGAGGCAGCAGTGAAGCTGAGAGTAAGGGGGTGTGAAAACCCCTTCACCTCATATCACCAAGCTGTCTTGTCACCGTGGTAACACTCAGTACCAACCATATCGGAAGCGGGAATATTCACACTCTTAACTCAACGTTGTGTGAGTCACAAAACACATCCTCATCTGTAAATGGGGGAGGGGGGTGATAATGATGAGTGGAGACTAAAGTGAATGAAAGACTTGGGCCAGCCAGCCAATCAAATGAATGAGGCTGATTGTCCGTGCTGCTGTGGCGAACACTGGGAAAATGTAATTTCTACTGAGATTAAACTTTTGACAGTGCTCTTTGTTCTGGCTCTACAGAGACGCCATGATAATGAAATCACGGCCAGGAGTTAGATGTCAAGTTGCACTATGGCTTTCATATACAAAGAGGCAGCAATGATTGTTGGTTTCGCACAAAGAAATTAAGATCCAGATCTCCTACTTTAGGACGAAACCAGACACCTTCGAAAGTAATTTGTTAGGCTGTGTGTTGTCTTATCTTCTGGTGTTGGCTCAGACTAGTAAGGGGCCTATCCCTCTTTGTAGGGGGACATTTATCTGTCATTTATCTGTAAGTAGGTTGTGTGACGATATGACCTGTGTGTGTGTGTGTGTGTGTGTGTGTGTGTGTGTGTCCATGTGTGCGTGCGTTGTGTACACAATTGTGAGTGAGCAAACACTCCCGCTTGCCTGCGTGTTTATTCACTGCTGTTGTAAAAGGCACAAATGAAGACATGGTCGCCCTTTTATATCTATTTGATCTGACACCCAGCCGTGTGTAAACTCAAAATCCCTTTAATTCTGTGATTTATCTGTCTCTTCACTCTTGCCTCTGACAGGCACTGTTCTGCTGTGGTGCTGTTAATGTCTCTGTGTGAATTTATGTCGACATTCGTGTCTTTTCCCTTCCGTCTCCTACTCAAACCATTACAAAATTCGCCGCTGAAGAGCCTCTGGAATGGTTTGCATCAGAGCCGCACTAATGACAGGCATTACACATTACAAAGTGGTTGATATAACGTTGATTTACGGTTGCGTTCCCAGCAGCTAGGAGCTGATGCCTTCCTGCCAATAAGCTTAGAAACCCTATTGCAATATTCAAAGAGCATCAAAGGGTTCCTATATGCTTCATCGTTAGTGATAGAGCCAGACAGACAGCTCTATCTGATGGGAAATTTACATTAGCTACAGTAGCTTATACAGCCATGTGAATATGTGAATATTCATTGTGACTGCTCAATGGAAAAATGCCATTATATCATGTACTTTACCACAGCAGAGCATGTGCAAGAGATCATGATGTTCAGGCTAAAAAAGTGTACTATTGTTGCTATTTCTCACAGTGATATGATTCAAAAACAAACTATTTGTGTGATCATGGGGCTGTGAAATTTCCGCAGATGCATCACTTTTGCATGAGTTTCCAAAAACCTTTTGAATCAAAACATCTTGCTCAAACCAGAGACACAGGCTGTACTGCTATTTTGTTTTGTTTTCATCTCACAAGCATAGAATATGATATTCTTGAAATCTCTCTCGGTCTGCCAATTTTAATTGGCAGCCGGTCTTTTCCCACCTACTCTCACTCCTAATACCTGACAGCTTGTAACCACAGGCATTTAATCACTGATGACAACTGATAATCCATGTCTGCACCCATGATGGATTGTTGGGGTGTTCTACTTTGTTTTTGTCTCAGGTTACGTTAAATGCATCCTTAGATAATTTAGTGTGAAGTGCCTTTAACCCTCATGTTATGTTGCGGATCAAATCGACCCAGTTTGACATCACTGAAATGCTATTTAACTTAATGTTTCAGCATGAGTCTTCATCTAATCCTCTAAGTAGGGGTAGTGAACTTTATACAAAAATCACACACTTACTTAGATGATGTTCTGGGTCAATTTGACCCGGCAGCTAAAGTGAATAGGATTTGTTGTGTTCTTGCATAAAATAAATGTTGTTCCCTCTCTCACTCCTCATCCCCCTTCATCACTCTCTCTGTCATATCTGCACACACACTCACACAGTGGGAATTGTTTGTCCCAAGAGCACATTTGAAATATTAACACTTTGTACATTATAGAAACATTTAATTTTAATTTTATTTTTTATAATCCTAGGTGTGGCTTGATGGTCATTAAGGAAAATATAATTTTTTGGAGGTACAGTAATTACTATTTTAAGGTGACTTACCTAAAAAGCACTGGGTCAATTTGACCCATAACATAAAGCATGTCTAGCCTTATTAAACATAAGAGGAGGGTTAAGAACCTCTTCAATTCGGTCCCATGGTTTTGTGGTGTCGTAAGGTTGTGGGAGGTTTTATGTATTCTTTAAACTGGGTTGGAATTCCGATGACTCGATCTGAATCAGTGAGGAGGACACATCACTGCTAAACAATGTAAATTGGTGGACATAACACCTTCTAATGTTGGCCATAACAGCAATCAGTGATCAGTTTCATTATATACAGTGGGGGAAATAATTACTTGATCCCCTGCTGATTTTGTTAGTTTGCCCGATTACAAAGAAATGAGCGGTCTATAATTTTTATGGTACTTTTAGTTGAATAGAGACAACTAAATAGAGACAGAATATCAACAAAGAAGTCCAGAAAAAACACATTATATAAAGTTATAAATTAATTTGCATTTGATCGAAGGAAATAAATATGTGATCCCCTACAAACCAGCAAGAATTCTGGCTCATACAGACCGGTTATATGCCCATGAGGCACACAGATTAGTCCTGTGACTTTAGGAAAAGTACTCCTAATCTCTGCTTGTTATGGGTATAAAAGACACCTGTCAATAGAATCAATCTCTTCCATTCCAACCTCTCCACCACCATGGGCAAGACCAAAGAACATTCAAAGGACATCAGGGTAAGAGTTGTAGACCTGCACAAGGCTGGAATGGGCTACAAGACCATCAGCAAGAAGCTTGGTGAGAAGGAGACAACTGTTGGTGCAATTATCAGAAAATGGAAGAAATACAAAATAACCATCAATCGCCCTCGGCCTGGAGCTCCATGCAAGATCTTGCCTCGTGGGGTAAGGATGATCATGAGAAGGGTGAGGGATCAGCCCAGAACTACATGGGAGGAGCTTGGTAATGATCTCAAGGCAGCTGGGTAGAAAGAAAACCATTGGTAACACACTACACCGTAACGGATTGAAATCCTGCAGTGCCCGCAAGGTCCCCCTGCTCAAGAAGGCACATGTACAGGCCCATCTGAAGTTTGCCAATGAACACCTAAATGATTCAGAGAAGGCTTGGGAGAAGGTGATGTGGTCAGATGAGACCAAAATTGAACTCTTTGGCATAAATTCGACTCTTCGTGTTTGGAGGGAGAGAAATGCTGAATGCTACAATCCCAAGAACACCATCCCCACCGTCAAACACGGAGGTGGAAACATGATGCTTTGGGGTTGTTTCTCTGCTAAGGGTACAGGACGACTTCACTGCATTGAGGGGCCAATGGACGGGGCCATGTACCATAAGATCTTGGACGAGAACCTCCTTCCCTCAGCCAGAGCACTGAGGATGGGTCGTGGATGGGTCTTCCAGCATGACAATGACCCAAAACATACAGCCAAGGCAACAAAGGAGTGGCTCAAGAAGGAGCACACTAAGGTCATGGAGTGGCCTAGCTAGTCTCCAGACCTTAATCCTATCAAAAATGTGTGGAGGGAGCTGAAGCTTCGAGTTGCCAAGCAAAAGCCTTGAAACCTTCAGGATTTGGAGAGGATCTGTAAAGAGGAGTGGACCAAAATCCCTCCTGAGATGTGTGCAAACCTGGTGACCAACTATAAGAAACGTCTGACTGTTGTGCTTGCCAGCAAGGGGTTCTCCACCAAGTACTAAGTCATGTTTTGCTTGGGGATCAAATACTTATTTCCTTCGATCAAATGCAAATGAATTTATAACTTTATTTAATGTGTTTTTTCTGGACTTCTTTGTTGATATTCTGTCTCTATTTGTTAAAATAAAAGTACCATAAAAATTATAGACCACTCATTTCTTTGTAATCGGGCAAACTAACAAAATCAGCAGGGGATCAAATAATTATTTCCCCCACTGTACGTATGACAACAGTGTCATGGAGAGGTGTGTACTTGAAATGAAGTCCAGTTTCTGTAGTTAGGCACATAATAGTGATCTCACAATGCCTTATTCAATAGGTGTTAGCTAAATGTTTGTTTGTTTTAGTCAAATATGAGATGATATGTAGACCTTAAACGTTACTGTTGATTTGTCAGTTAATTATGAGTGGATACTGGTGGTGGATGTGAACAGTTGGTTTAGTGGTAATGTCATGTTGATGTATGTACATGGATAGTGTTTGCTGTATTTACGTATCATAGTAGAGCAGAGTAAACTCTTGTTCTCTTTTTTTCACTCAATTCAGAAGAGGGTGTTGTTGTTCACAAGGCAAAGAGTGTGGAAAACATACAAATAAACTCCATTTAAAAGTCCCAAATGTAAGATCCAACTAAACAGTTGTTTTGTTTTGCCTCTAGCAAGCTTTGAGCATCATCATGATAGAATCATTTGCTGCTTTAATAATGTAGTCGATATGGCTGGGTATGCCTTGAATTGGAACAGTGAAAGGTTTTTGTCTTCCATATCCAACAAAATCCTCTTCAGGAAAATATCTGGGTTCAGATTGATTACATTCATGTATGCTATCAAATTACTGTGTATGGATTTAGGTTTAAAGCACAGATTTGTATTTGTATCTGTGAGTGAAATGTGCTTTATAACATAAAGTTTGATTTTATTTAATTTCAGTACAATTTTGAATAACCTGTGTTCATGCTAAATGTGTCCCAACATTGTAACCGGGACTGAAAACAGGCACTATATTTGCTTTACAGAGAAAATTGATTAAAATAAAGGAAATCTCATCCCTAAAAGACTACCGTAGTCTTGCCAAATAAGCACTTAGAAGCAAGTGATAAGTGATGTAAAACCAGAGCCAACGTTATAAAATAAATCTTTTCCATAAATCAAAATCTAGTTGATTTGTTCCATTTTACTCACACTATTGCCTTTGCCCAGTGTTAAAGGTAAACTCTGGGATATGATGTCACGCCCGTGAAAACAGCGCAACTTTCATCAAAGCCATTGTAGTGAACACGAGCGAACGAGAGTGTCCACTTGTTTCACTGCCCTCCAACATAAGATGGCCGATCACATTCAACTGACAACCCGTTCTATTCTCTAGTGTTGCATCTTTTTTTTTTTTTTTTTTTTAAGTCTGCTCGTTTTGCTATGTTCATTTGTAAATTAATCCAGACCAGTATGAAAGCAACGCGATCCACCATGTTAAATCGACATAGTTAGGGTTCATACTGTACATATACCAATACAAAGACAATGTCACTCTGGATTTATGAACATCAATTAATCAATCAACCAATCAGCTTTAACATACAACTCTTATAGAACACAGGGTCATTCTAAGAGCCAATCAGAATGATCCAGACAGTTTCTTTGTGTCCCCAGGTTATCCAGACCATCAGTGCAGTGGACAAGGACGCCCCTCCTAGCGGCCATCGCTTCTACTTTGCCCTGGCTGCCTCTGTCGCAGGCAACCTAAACTTCACACTCCGGGACAACAAAGGTAAGTGTTACCTCGTCAAGTACCACCATTCACTCACAGCCATGAACTACTGTATTGGACTGCTCACAATACAGGAGTCTGGCTGTAAGGTGCTTCATGCACCATGGTCCGTATAATACCGTGTGCACTATTGTACGTAATAATACTGTGTGCTGTGCACTATTTTAAGCCTTGCAATATCTGAAACCTTGGATGTGGCATAATAGCGTCTGAAACTTGAGATGAATACTTTCACCGAGAGAGAATGGCTATTCTTTGTTTTTACATTTGAAAACAAATTATGAATGTTAATTGCTGGTTAAGGAGTGTTTGGGGCAAAGCCATGGTTTTAAATGTAATTGCCAAATGTAAAAGTATAATTTAATGGGTAAGAGTAGTATGCCCATTTGCACAAATTATTTCACTTTTACACTTACTTTTGTCTGGTCTGGGTAGTCCTCCTACTGTGCCTCATTTTAAAACAGTTTTATTTATACTGTAGAGTTAAAGTTGGAAATGTTTATTTTAAATGTCACTCCACAATAATACATCAATTGACAGTACAAAAAAACAGATTTAGACCACTCAGAAAGAGTTTTGACACTGTAGTACTATAAATACATCATCTATACATAATTTGTATCTGATGTAATACATTACCTGTACAAAAAACAAAACAAAATACAATAAATAAAAGGATATATTTAGGCACTTATAAAAAAAATACGTCTGCATTGGAGTAAGATGGCAGGCTTTGACAGGCATTTAACAGAATTGTTCGCACACTTTATTATTTTTATCAAGACCATTAAAATTATCCTTTTGATTGGACAGTTGAAGAAAGAGATCTTCCCTGTCACTGCATAACCCACAATTAAGTAGAGCATGAGTTGTACAGTATGTCACTGCTGGAAATTTAAATTTGGACATTAAACCAACAATGTAATTTAACAGGTGGCCGAAAGCAGGATAATTCTTTGAATTAGTCTTAAAATGTGTTAATGACTCCATCTGTTATACTGCTTTCTTGTATACAAATAGCTAGTTATGAACATAATTGCACTTTCAACAACAAAACACAGCAGAAAGTGTTCTCTGCAAAACACTTAGGGCTCTGTTTTCAGCAGGGTGCAAAGCAAAAATATTATAAAACAAAACAAGATGCCAGTTTCAGGCAGTGCAAGCGAGGACATTTAAGATCCACTAAAACCATCTCCTATCGCAAACGCTACTGTTTATGACAGCAATTTTGACAGCAATAGCGCATTCAAGTAAGATTACAATTATACTGTTCATTTGAAAAGTAGGCCTACAGTCTAAGAGGATGTTACAGTTCTAGAGTTCTTAGTTTATTAATGGTCTAGGCAACAAATTCATATCTTATGTGAAAGCTTCACAAATTCTAAACATTATCAAGTCAATCTTGTAGAATTTTATGTTCATTATTGCAAATGCAAGCCTATTGAGATATATGGCGTTAGTCAGCTACGTGTATCATGCCATTGTCATTGTCATCGCAATTATGTGATACCGTATTTCATAAACTATCCGACAATTTAATAGCCTATAGGTCTGGAAGACCATTTGTGTCCTCCCGTCGTTAATTTGAGTTAAGGAAAAAACACAAGCTACCGAACACCATAAATGCCTAAATACAAAGTTGAGCTCTTCATATATTTGGCCATGGAGCACGTTTGCATTGGTCAGTGAGTGGTCAATTTTGTTGTTTGTCAGTATTTTGTAGTTTGTCTGTATTTAGTAGTTTGTCAGTATTTTCTGGTTTGTCTAGTTGTGTCTGTTGTGTTAGTCTCCATATTCTGGACTGACCTGATTCGTGACCTTGACACCTCCCTTTCAGACAACACGGCATCCATTGTGACAAAGCGAGGCAGCTTCCGAAGGCAGGAGCAACCCCTTTACCGACTGCCTGTGTTGATCGTGGACAGCGGAAGCCCCGCCCTCAGCAGCACCAACACCCTATCGGTGCGCGTGTGTGACTGTGACTCAGACGGTGTGGCCCAATCCTGTGGAGCCGTGGCATACACGGCGACTGGCCTCAGCACCGGGGCTCTGCTCGCCATCCTGGGCTGCATCCTCACACTGCTGGGTAAGCTGAGTTCCACCATGATAGCAACACTGACCCCATACATACAAGCCTGTGTCTGATCAAATCTCAGTCATACTTCTCTTCTGTCTCTCACTTGTACATGAACTGTACCTACTTAATCTGTTCAATGAAAAATATGAAAGAGTGGAGAATCAGACGATGTAAAAACAAACAAGGAGTTTACCATAAAGCTTTGGGTTCCAGTTGAAAGTGTACTGTAAAACTTCTACAGTTCGTAATACTTAATTTGATATGGTCTGATGGACTTTGTGTGCAGTCTTAGGGACAAGTGACTTTCAAGGTCTTCCTCCTTTGAATGGTTTCAATAATAAGGAGATTTATGATTGAAGAACCGTGATAACCCTACTGGTATTTGGTAAGCTTTTACTAATGTACTTGTAAATGAGATTTAATTAACGTATCCCAATGAAAATGCAGCATTGAACCGTCACAAATAGTCTGTATTATTGCCTATTAAACCCAGACAGAGACACAGCCTCTACTCTACAGCAATGGCAGAAGAATAGTTTCATGCTTTGGTGAACGTTATTGAAGTTGAGATGGAGTCTAAATAGGATATACAATAACCAAAATGGGGTTTTTGATTGGGCCAGACTCACTTTCATTTCAGTTTTCAAAAAGTTTGCCTCATTTTTATTGCAATAGAGAATACTTTTTGGTAATAAATGAAAACTTCAAAAGAGCAACAGGGAAAAAAGAGGTCCTGTTGCTCTGAACCTGGCATTGCTAATGAAAAGCTTGCTCTGTTCTCCCCTGCATGGCCTCAGGCTACAGTCTTAGAAGTAATGGCCGCCAGTTGAATACACCTCCAACCCTGTGTGTGTGTGTGTGTGTGTGTGTGTGTGTGTGTGTGTGTGTGTGTGTGTGTGTGTGTGTGTGTGTGTGTGTGTGTGTTGCTCAACTATATCTCCCTCTTCAGTACCTCTCCATTCTCTCCCTACTACTTCCTCTCCTCTGATCTCTCCTTTCTCCACTCCTCTCCCTGTGTGTCCCTCCCTCTCTTCATGCCCCTCCTCCCCCTGCACATTAACACTCCTGCTATCTAGATCTTGCCTCCATCAAGGCCTGTTTCAATCTGCGGGAAGCAATTGTGGCTCTGATTGCATGAGATTGCATTGTTTTGGCTGATAGAAGAGCCCAGAATAAGACCAGAGGGGCCTACATGCTGTCTTCCTCAGGTGCTGTCAGGCTCAGGTATCCTCAAGACTAAGTCCTGTTCTCTCATCAGAGAGAGAGAGAGAGAGAGAGAGAGAGGCTACTAGCCCTCCACTATCACACATCCTAGTCATCTTTCATCACTGAATATAATGGAGGAATTGATTTCCTCTGGAATTTGAGCTCTTGAGACATACCTGTCTGTAATCATTCTTGTTAGTCATCAGTTGTGCTGTCGTTGATTGGTTAGAGCCCTCACCTCAAAGTTCCTGAGATGTGAGCCACTCACTCACATGGCTGTGTGTGTGTGTGTGTGTGTGTGTGTGTGTGTGTGGTGCTCTGTATTTCTATTAGGCTAGATGGTCATTAATCATAAGTTCCCTCATGAGATCACTTATATGTTATTATCATTTTTGGAAGACATCACAAAGTCTTCCATCCCTTCCAGTAAATTAGCCAGGGCAAAAATATGGTCATTTCAATCCTCTCTTTAGATGAATGGACCTTATGGTAACATCCACGTTTGGAACCACAAAATATGTTGACACATCATTATTTGATAATATGTAGTACCTTTTTAGTTTTGAGTCCATGTCAGGTAAGGCATGCACTTAGAGAGCAGGCCAATTAGAGAATTTAAGTAGCCTCTGCAGCTTCAGCCAGCTGTTGCCATGACTATTGTCACTTCACAACCTCCTCTGCCATTGTCTCTGTTTTTCTCTCTGTCTGTGTATCTGAAGTGACTACTTATGGTAAAGAAGATCTCTAAGAAGGCAAGTGATATACAGTAGCTGTATATGCACACTACTTTTTCTCCAATGACTGTGTCGGTTGCAGGGGAGGCTGGCAGAGGTAGAAATCACCTGTTTGATACCATTCCTCATTCCATTCTTCCGATTTCTCTCTCTCTCCCCGCCGCCCCCCCCCCCCCCCCCCCTGCTGTGCTCTTATCTGAAAATGTTGTTTTTATATTTCATATTTTACAGATATTGTCTCCATTGGAGGCACAAGAATGTAAGGACATACAGTACATGTGCTGTAGGAGGTCTGTGACCGACACACCAAGAGAATAGTCAGCCCTGAAGTAAAACAGAGCCAAGCAAGGCTAAACCCTGAGAAAAAGAATGAGAAAGGGTCTCTTTGCTACAGTTCATTATAATGATGTACACTAAGCAAGGAGAGGGCAGGCACAGAAAACTCTCCTTGCACAGCATTGATTGTGCTTGATGGATCGTTTAAACAATTCAATTACAGCAAATCCAGGATAACACAGAATTGCTCTTTTTTTCTGTTTGCCATTTTGCATCTGCAGTGTAAATCTGCTTTGGGTGTGTGTGTGTGTTTATATTAAGTATATAGATTTGTTAGAAAGTGTGGTGGTGTATAGGTCATTCTGACCACTTTATGACTACAGAAAGGACATTTGTATGCTTGGCCATCCACCTGCAGCCCCATAGTAAGGCATTGCCATTGGCTGTTGGCTTGGACCCAACATGTGACGCATAACGCCTTCTAGGTATTCAATCTAAAGAGCTTTGCTGGAAAGGACTGAACATATTCTCTTTCAATGTGCCATGTCGTAATTCCTTTTGGAAAAGCTCTTCAGAATGTAATGGATTTTGGAGTGCATTAAGCTACCACAATCAGAGTCGACCCATTCTCTTTATAAATTCTTTTAGTTTTCTCTTTCAACACAGTTTCGCGAAATGCATATAATTAAATACAGTATATACTGTACTGTTCAAAGCTCTGAATATTAACCATTATAAACGATGGGTAGAAATGCTTGCTAGTAGTGATGGTACAGTATGATGGTGGTATTGACAGAAACATAGTTGAGAACCACTCCTACAGTTGTACTACTGCAGTGGAGTAGACCCAGTCACTAAACACCAGCAGGCAGGGGGAGGGAGGGAAGGGTATCCATTCATCAGCGTCTCCTGCAGCCCTTTTCATGTGACACTGCCGCCCCCTCCACCTCCTCCATTTGCTCCCTTATTATGAGGTGTGAAGCGGTGTTTGCCTTCGGTTCCTGGGCCCCTCGCTCTGTAGCCTGAGGAAGCCAGATGCCCGGCTCAGGGAAAGAAATATGGGCCCTCAGAGCGATATTTCACTGGCACCCGTGCGACATTGATGGATGGAGGATCATTAGACATTTGCCAGTTTGCTTGGGTGCGGAGAGTTATTTTCAGCAATAATATATGGGAGAGGGAACAGGGATTGGGAGGAGGGGTTGATGGTACTGCACGTTCTCTCTAAGCAGTCCAGAGATTCCAGTTTGGGGAAGTTGTGTGCAATATGGAGGACAGAGAAAGATATGGAGGACAATTTTTGAGTTGTTTGTACTTCTGTAATGCATATGTTGAACACAAATGTGAAAGGCTGTGTATATATTTTCACATTGATGAAATGTTGTATGTCATTAAGAAACATTGTTTATGAACAAGTTCAAGTCTTGAAAACAATCGAGCAACGTTGCAAACAGTGTACTCCAGGTAATGAGTAAACATAAACCCTGTCCTCCTCCCCTCTCCTTGCTCTCCCAGTGTTAGTGCTGCTGATCGTGTCGATGCGCCGGCGGAAGAAGGAGCCGCTGATCCTGGAGGAGGAGAGAGACGTGCGGGAGAACATTGTACGCTACGATGACGAGGGCGGCGGGGAGGAGGACACAGAGGCCTTCGACATGATGACCCTCCGCAACCTCAATGTCATCAGAGACCCCAAGGTTCGGCGAGACGTCACCCCCGACACACCTTCCTTCTTCCCCTACCCATCCTCCTCCGTGCGGCCCGCCTACAAGACCCTGCCGGACAACGTGGTGTTCCGAGAGTTCATCTGGGACCGGCTGAAGGATGCTGACATCGACCCGTCGGCTCCCCCATACGACTCTTTGCAGACGTATGCCTTTGAAGGGAGCGGCTCTGTAGCCGAGTCACTAAGCTCACTGGAGTCGCTAAGTACAGACTCAGAGCAGAACTACGACTACCTGAGCAACTGGGGACCTCGCTTCAAAAAGCTAGCCGACCTGTACGGCAGCAGCAGTGATGCCAATAGCGTATTCTCATAGCCCTAAACTTTGTTGGTGTTTCCAGAACTTTGACAAAATCAACAATGATAATGAATTTTTATCTAAAGAGAGAATGAACTAATCTTCAAGTGCAGAGGAGGAGGCGTGATTTCTGTGACAACAGAGGTGAGATCAGAAAAAAAAACATCTTGACTTCAAAGGTTTGGTTTGTTTACCTCCCTTGTTTGGATTTTCAAAAATGTGACATGGCGAGTTTTGACACAGACTTCAAAAGGGTCTTGACTGAAAAGGGAAAACCTTGTGAGCAAAGACATTAAAAGGTTTCAGTGTTGGGCATAGCTCCAGCCATTGACTGTGTATACATGGTACAGTAAGTATCTTTACACGGAGGCACCTATTCTCTCGTTCCAGCGATGGGCACAGGCCCATCTCTTGCTTTGATGCATTCCTTTGCTCTTTTTGTTCTAAAAAAAGAAACCTTTTCCCCCCAATTGCTCTGTTACCAACAGCTAATGAGTAGAGTAGTCACTCAACTTTTAATTTGAAAGTCGTCAAGAGTGTCAATGTTTTGTTTGGAGTTTGCATAGAGATTTGGAAGGAAAATCGCATTTGGTCATGGACTCACAGAGACAAAGCCTAAACAAATAGAAGTCAGTCAGTCATATCTCTCAGTCAGTCATACATGTACCTCTCAATGCAAGTTATGACAAGTAGACAACTGTATAGATCTGTTGAAAAAACAATACTGCTTATTTGCTGAGGTAGCTCTGAAATCTGCCTGTGTCTCCAATGGAGTGTTCTCTGAGAAACAAGAATGCGATGTTGACAGTTTGATGTCTTATTCAATTGGTGCAGGAAAGCAACTCTCTTTCTCTCTTGACTGCGTTTTACAGATGTTACAGTGTGGTGTTTGCCTTTGAGTCTGTTTTCCTTAGGCCTGACTCTTTCTATTGCCAAGTCCAGTTTTATGTAATAATGATGTAATAACAATGATGTATTATGATTACCAGGATTCAGCTTTACAGTGAATACATTTTTTCCCCCCTTATTTACAGAGGAATTAGCAGTTAACGGTCAAACAATTACTCTTTAAAAGAGGTTTAGTGGACATTGTGTTGGATTTTGCAAGACACTTTCAAATTAGACTCTTATAAAAGGAAAACCTATCTAGATGGTTGTGAGTGTTGTGACTGAAATGAGTGGTGTAACAAATACATTTTCGTACTGTCGAGAATACTGCAAATCTGTCGTTCAAAAATGTCTTTGACAGAATGAAATCAAGGACACCCATGGCGCATATTTTGTTTATTGATGATAAAGAACAGCTGTATGACGATAATGTAGAAGGAAGGCAAAATAGTTATCTTTTTTTTTCAAAGGAAATATCTTTTGAACTGTTACCATTTGACGTCATGTTAATCAAAAAATGTATTCTTATTTATTTTGAAGAGGCAAAATAATGTGACAGATGTTTTTATCCTTTTTGCTGACAATAAAATGGACATTCAGTTCTGCAATAGACTGAGGGGACTTCTTTTGATTCTTTTGAACATGAATAACATCTATGCTATGTCAGTTTTTAATTATGTTATCAAGGTGAACCAGATAGGCTTTGAGAAAAAAATAAAAGGTTGTTTTTGAGGAGAGATACTGCCTCTTTGCCTGCAATGAAAATCAGTAGCGAAAAAACATATTTCCTTTGCTTTTGCAGAACTCAAGGAGCCAGATGGGGGGTGTAGAGAGGGAGGAGAAAGAGAGAGAGTTTTCTGTTTGTTTTGCGTCTCTTTCTCGATGAGGCTTTGTACTTGAAAGGCCCGTCTGAGACAAAGAGGCGGGCTTGACGCTCTGCAGAGGCGTGTGTGATGAATGGCCCATGCACTGTCGGCCTTCTTAAAGAGCCGTTTGCAAATTAGCCAGGCGTTCCTCCTCTGGTAGGATCAAGCGCCCTTTCTGGGTGTGTGCAAATATTTCTGGTGAGCTCATTTGAAGACTGACATTCACTCACACACACACACATCCGTATGGTGTACGTGCTCTCTATATGCAGGTGTTAATGTGTGTGTGTGTGGTTGGTGTGATTGTCCTTTGTGTGAGCTAATGCGAGAGACAGAGAAAAAACGTGTCTGAGTGCACGTTATTCACTCATTAGTAACACATGCAATAACCTCATACTGCTAACCACCATTTCCCCTCTATTATCTATCATAACCTAATGTGTTGACCCCATCAGTAATGCAATTTATTTATTACTTGTTATTTTGTCAATTGGTCTATAGTAAAGATAATGAAGATTTGGGGGGATTTCCTGATTGGTAACTAATGAATATGGGATAACAAATAATAATAATAATTGGTGGGTTGAATGTTATTTTTAACTCCAGTGTCAACTTAATCTTAACCTCTGGAACCCCTAGCTTAATCAACTCAATTTGTTGCAGTTGCAGCAAGTTTTACAAACCAGTTCTACAATGAAAAATGGGAGTCTCAGTTTGATCAATGTCCACAAACCAAACAGTGTACTCCTCCTGATGAAATGAAAAAAGTTCCATTTAAGATCCAGCCTGCATGATTAGATAGAGCCTAAAGAGAGGGTCTCAATTATATTGTCATGGTCTCCATTTGTCATAACTGAATTTGGAGAATGAAAGTTGGTGAGATTCTTGTGTACTGTATGAGTAGTTTCCTCAGTATTGATACAGTCGTGTGATGCAACATGGAGCAGAGAGGCTCCTCTAGCTCTTTCTCGACAGCTCACCGAGATGCATGAATACAATTGACAGTACTGCAGTTCATCGTGATGCAACACATTGCAATGAGGTTGTTATGCATTTTCACTTGGGCCGGTAAATATGCCGTCTCCTTACAGGTATTGACATAGTTTCCGAAGCTTTGAAGAAAGGCAAAAGGGAAAACATCTGAGGAACATGAACCATTGGCCAGGAGTAACCAAGATACAGTATAAGCATGTGTGTTCATTACAGCTCAAGAACTAACTGTGCTTCTCTGTCCTGGCCTTTACAAAGTTTTTATGCTTGAAAACAGAAAAAGAAGTCTTAGAGAACCCTATTGAGCCTTCACAATCCAATGCACTGACTTATATAAATGAAAACAAGTGTTCCTAAGGTTCAAAGTGTTATAAGAAGCAAAACTCCCTTCAAAGCCTTTGATGTACACAGCATTCCATATGACATTTCTAATCAATCATATTATGGCAAAAAGATTATTATGGCACACTGCATGCTTAAATAAGAGTAATACAGTCTGAGTGTCAAATCTCAATATATACAGTACCATCCTGACACATATACTGTAGATGGTGATTAATCGACATTTTCATATGACAGTGTCTTCCGTCCATCTCAAGCTCCCTCCCCAAAGAAAAGACGAATCCAGTTTGAGTGTCATACATGTGTCATAGACAAATACAGTAGTGTACATCAGTCACAAAGTGAGCCAACTCATCAGAGGGCACATAAACCCATGAGTATAATCTGACCATATTAAAGATTTCTGCCTGCAAACGACATAACAATCGTAACACCCTTTTAGTGTTTCAATACATTGAAAACGTTATCGTCCTCCATAATGGAGATGGTATTTTTTTCAAATCCATTGTTGACAGTGAAAGTGAGCAGACTACAGAACACACCTGTCCATCAAAATCAGGAGAAAGTGTCTTGAACGCCCCGAGCCCTGGGGCACTAAGGAGCAATCAGGGACACGTTGCTATCAGGGGCTCAATCCGGACCGCTGCAGATTACGCCTGCTGGCTCCTGCAGGCTTGGTTTAGGGGTGCAGCAGGCGCATCTGGGCCCTTCACATCGCTCTTATCATAACCCTGCATCACCAACAAATTGCTCTGACGCGGAGGGGGGCATTTTGAGAGGAGGGACACCTTCCTCAAATTGTCTGCTGGAACATTGCTAATAGAGTCTGACCTCTTGGCTGTCTGTCGCAGAAGTCATTTGCTCTAATAGCCTTGTCATCGCACATGCAGTTGGATGGGGCAGACAGTGGTGTACAACTGCTGTCTCTCTAATCATTCACTGTCTTATTATTCTCTAACAGTGTATTTTTCTGTTGCTAAAGCAATCTTCTGTATATTCTTCTATTTTTACATGGATTTTGTAAAAATCAAAGAGTGCTGTCTATGGCTGTCCTTTGTTTCTCAGTCAGTCTTTCCCGGTAAGGATAAGCAAAAGTGTCTGCATTCCATGTTTGTCTTTTTCCACTGCTCCTCATTCTACAGTTTAATGATGCACAGCAAGCAAACCTATCATTTGAGGCGATGGAAACGGATAACATTGTCACAATCAAAACAACATTTTCAACAGAGTGGAACTCAATACGTGCTCTTACACCTTTTCATTAGAGAAAGAAGAGTTTTTGACCATTTTTAAAGGACACCACCATCTGAATAATCCCATTTTTCATTGGAGGCTGAACATTTTGCTGGAATGCAAGTTCAACTCGAAAGTCATCTGGGGACTCAGTCCTCACTTATTTATGCATTCAAGTGAATATTTATTTCTAAGATTACCCGACATGAAACAAAACTCAAAAGCTGAAGTATTAAACTTTTTCCTCTCCCACTGACAAAACATCCCAGCACTACCCCTGGCCGTCCATCCTATGGTGCCCGCCTATGGCAGCCAGACGGGGCTACAGCCCAAGCCTAAGCCTCTGCTGGGTGACTTATTTTCTCTCGCTGGTCCTTTGAACGAGAGAAAAGGAGGGAAAGCAAGATCAAAGGGCCTTGCAGCGCCATGTTTTATTCTCTGTCTCTCTCTTTCTCAACACCGCTCACAGTTCTTGCACCTTCAGCGATAGCGAAACGTCAGGCCTGAGGGCTATGTACGGTTCCACCCAAATTAGACTGGTCCCAGACCTGTGCAATATAAATAATTCTCTTGTGAGGTGTGGGCGCAAAAGCTTACTCCTTGGGCGCCCCGGGTACAAGAGGACTCCAAAAGTAGGCCAAAGACACAGAAGCAGTAAAAAAAAATTAAGAAGAAGAAAAAACAATGAGAATTTAAATAGACAAAAAACTTCAAATGAATTCAAATTTGACCTATTATCGAAACATGAATTTCCTTGA
This sequence comes from Argentina silus, assembly GCF_951799395.1. NCBI lineage: Eukaryota > Metazoa > Chordata > Actinopteri > Argentiniformes > Argentinidae > Argentina > Argentina silus. The sequence goes on along the minus strand of NC_139655.1, from coordinate 23,438,410 downwards.
AACATGGGCCTTGTAGCAACTTAAGATATACTTATTTATCACAGTGGAGAGGGCACTGAAGACAGGAACTGAAGAAATTAGAGGCCTTTTAGTCATTAAGCTCAGCGATCATTTTAATTATCCGTGTTGGCTAAGAGTTGTAGACAATGATGAGGCATCAGATAGGGCCTATTCTGTACACAGAGTGATAGGTTATGGACTTATGGAAGTGAAAACATTTGGAAAAAAAACACTTGGTATTTAACTTTGCAAGAAGTGATATGTGCCAAAATAAGTAGGAAGTTGTATTGGTGTGCAAAATATACTTTGGAATCCAAAAATGCCTTAGGACAGGAATGTAGTATATGACTGCATGAGCATTGACTGTTTTTTATAGTTAGAATTATGTATAAATGGCAAACAAAATCACCATTACATTTAAATGATTATCTGTTGCTGATGATTGAAAATGAATAGAATGTGTCTATTCATCATTCCAAGACATTCCACTGAAAGTAGATTCTGCTTCCTCTAAGAAATCTTTGAAATCGAGATACTTAATCAGTGTTAATACAGGAATATGGTAATACAATATTGTGTTTATGTCTATAACAGAAATGATGAAGAAAAGCGTATTTACATTTGTAGAGCAGCTGAAACAAGAAATTATGAGTAATGAGAAGACGATTCACAGAAACTCTTGTCATAAGATTGTCATAAACATGTCAGAGCAACATCAGTATTAATGAGACATAATCGACAAAGGCCCAATTAGCGGTACGTTGGTACTGTATGTTTATCATCATTAGCCAAGCCTGGGTTGATTCTTATGTGTGGGTGGCATGTGTGTTTGTTTATCATGTAGACATGGAAAACAGTTACACGCAACATGGAACTGCCGCACAATCAATGGGATCTGTTCCAGTATGCAAGCCATGGGGAGGGTCCACAGGACCTAACTGATGCTCAGAAGACTTGGGAAACTGACTGGAGGGACAATTATGACTAATGACACAAAGATCCCAAATGGTAACATTTAGGAGGTTTTACACGTTTCTTGTGTCCCACTGTCAGTTCAAATTCTTAAAGAGGTTGAACATATCACCAGAGCAGTCTTTACCAGCCAGCCTAAGGGACTCAATTTCCTCAGTAATGTTGCACACGTCAGTTGTGTATTTAACTTTTCTGTAAATAGTTTATGATACAGTACATTTCTCATCTATGTTTTAGTCATTTTAGTCATTTAGTCATGTCAGTAAAAAGCTCTGTTCTTATTGGGTGCAATGTAGAAACATAAAACAATGATATGCATTTTGTTGTGATGATACATTTCTCAGTAGCTGTTACTGTGTTAACTAGATACTGCACTTCTGGCTGTATTTGATAATAAGGACTATACACATTTGACAGAGAGCATTGTTATGTTTAATTTGTTTGCTAATATACTTATTTGGAAGTAAATCACTCTCTCAGTCCAAAGTATCAACATTTTAGTCTCACCCTCATTTATTTGTTGCTGTTGCTTAATGATGTGATTTCCACAGTGCAACCAGGGTTTATTCCTGTAATAAAACTGTTGGGGGACAATGAGGAGGTGGAATTATCCTGGTTGTATTTAATTGAGTTTGACCAGGTCCCGGCACCGTGTCGGTGCCTAATCTCCCAGCTGTGGTGTCGTCTGGCTCTCTCTCGGGTAGACAGGGGGAGGCCGATAAACTTTGCTGCTCTCGCTCGTACCTGCACACTCCACCCTCTGCATTATTCATGATGCGGGAGACTAGAGCATCTTCAAATGGCCTGTCATTTCCTTTTACCCTCCATCACAATGGCCATATGCTGCCGCAGACACTGGAGAAGGCCGGGGGGGGAAAGCAATCCGCGAGGCTGAGCGTGCCCAAAACCCCAACACATAGGAAGATGAGCAGGTATACATAGGAAGATGAGCAGGTATACTCACACAAGGGCATGTGGCTATATTGCAGGCAGGTAAGATACCAGGGAATTCCTACGTGGAGTAGCTTTGTGAGGGAGTAAACAGAGTATTGTGGATGTACCAACCCCCCTGTACCAACCTCCCTATACCAACCTCCCTGTACCAACCTCCCTGTACCAACCTCCCTGTACCAACCTCCCTGCCAAGCTGAGGTGAGTGTCCACAGGTAAGATACCAGGGAATTCAAAATATGCCATGGCATATTTCAATCTTGTGCCATTCATTACCCCGTCCCATGGTTTACTATACTGTTACACCTCCACAAAGCTACGTGGAGTAGCTTTGTGAGGGAGTAAACAGAGTATTGTGGATGTACCAACCCCCCTGTACCAACCTCCCTATACCAACCTCCCTGTACCAACCTCCCTATACCAACCTCCCTGTACCAACCTCCCTGTACCAACCTCCCTGTACCAACCTCCCTGTACCAACCTCCCTATACCAACCTCCCTGTACCAGCCTCCCTGCCAAGCTGAGGTGAGTGTCAGTAGCTGGTGTTGAAAAGTTATGAGTGGAAAACAAACATAATGAGATGAAGTTTTAACGATTATTGTCAATGAACCACTTCATTGTGCATCCATTCATTTGAAAACAAGCATTGTAGGATATGTGACATTTTGTGACGTGAGATAGGCATGGATCATTAAAGCTGGAAAACATAATGATTCAGATAAGAAATGGTTTGGTGTTACATTTTATACAGTATGTCTTGTTTATGGGAAGTAGGTATGGAGGTACATTAGTAAAACTTTTAGATTACCAGTTATCTTATATAGTCTTCCGTGCTGTTCTTTTCATTGGCTGCTACTTTATATGACATCTTGTCAGCTACCTTTGAGACTTCACCTTCCAGCGTGGTGTCCTCCATGTTGTATTTACTTTGTTTATTTGTGTGACGAAACCTCTCAAGGCATTTTCCCCAGAGGAAATTGGGATTGCTGTCATAAGGCCTCCCTAATGCCTGAAAGTCGACATTAACATATCATTAGCTCTTTCTGGGACCGTTCACTCAGAAAATTAGTGGTCTCCAAAGACACTCAGCTCTATCAAGATGGAAAAACACTGAGATGATGTTGGCTTCTTGTAGCTCTTTGAGTTCATTTCAAACCCTGCTCTACTAGCAAACCAGAGAGAGGCAGAAGCCAAAATACTGTATGAAACTTTACAATGGAAGGTGGTGATTCCTCAGAATGTATTTCACATTTGCTGTTGAATTGAATGGCAATTCTTTCACATCAACACCTGCATGAGGTCTCATAATGTGAAATGTGAATATAAGCTTAGATTTTGCAAAATACTTTCACAGATAAGTACCTGGAAACATGTACTTTCTCAAATACATGATTATAATTATCTTTAAGTCATTTACTTTAATGTCTTGAAATAAATGTCAGTAAAGAATAGAAAAGTAAATAACTGCTTCAATATCTAATGATATGGCACCTGCGACATAATTGCTAAGTAGCAATAATATGACCAATATATCAAACGTAATATCTTATTTAGATATTGTTAATTGCTCAGTCTATTGTATGTAACGTCTTTCCTTCTACATGGTATCATTTCAACTGAAAAAATAAGTGAGATAAAAACAACTCCTGAACAATCTATCTATAATGTATCTGCAGTGTAAGCAGCATCCTGCAATTACCTGAAAGATATAAACAAAGAAACGTGTTTGTGTTGTTCAGGTGTGTTCATCCACTACATACTATCTCAAAATATGTGTGTGTGTGTGTGTGTGTGTGTGTGTGTGTGTGTGTGTGTGTGTGTGTGTGTGTGTGTGTGTGTGTGTGTGTGTGTGTGTGTGTGTTTTCAAAGGCCAATGTATGCCAGCAGGCGGTACGACTACAAAAAATACTCTCAAATACCATTCTACATCCAAAAACCTTCTGTAAAAGAAAAACATGATCTTTGTGTACACAAATGTCATGATTGTTTCTATGTATTGAGTGTATAGAGGATGGTACAAGTGCTAATATTTGGAAATGTTACAACATGTTATGTGTATACTCTTCAATAATATCAGCTGACAAAAATATTAATGTTCTAACCAAAAAAAGCTCTCCATTAGTTACATAAGCTGACAGAACATTTAAGTCTATGTACTTAGGAAACATATACAGTAGTATCTAATTGGGGACCTGGTTAATGCAATGGCCAAAACATTACACATGGGGAGTCACAGAGTAAAAAGGTTCCTCCTGTAGATATACATCCCTTAGAGAGACGGAGTGGCAAGTCTGCCTGATCTCTCCTCAGCTGCATTTCAAAGTCGACGGACGAGGAAACTGATCTATTTCCCCGTATCCTGCAGGACATAGATCTGCATTTCCTCTGCTCTTTGATGAAGCAGCAGCCAAGCTGTCTGCTTCCATTAGCAGCCTCCCTGATTTTCCACCGCACACTGACAACCGTGTATATGTGTGTGTGTGCGTGTGTGTGTGTGTGTGTGTGTGTGTGTGTGTGTGTGTGTGTGTGTGTGTGTGTGTGTGTGTGTGTGTGTGTTTGTGTGTCTGTGTCTGTGTGTCTGTGTGTTTATATGTGTGAGTTTTGAGAGGAGCTGAGAGTGAATTTTAGTAGTGCTGCTTGATTTACATATTTGAGACTTTTTGGACAGTCAGAAGGATTTTGGGTGGAACAAATTATCTGGATGGAAAGTTGTTGATGAGTAAGATAGAAACCCAGAGAATGTTTTGAGAATGGTTTCTCTTCTTCCAGTATGCAGAGAATGCAAAAAGAAAATGACATGGCAATGTCTTGCTTTGTGTATCACTATCATTGTTTTTTATTGTGGTCTTTCTCAACTATTTCAGTGGAAAGCTTTTGGCTTGGTTTCTTGACTAGCTCTGGCAGTTTGTGGCAAGCAAGATCACCAATTATTACTTTGTTTCATACCCAATAAATATATAATATCTAATCACTCACTTCTTGGAATAGTCATGTTTAAATTACAGTAGAGTTGGATTTACATTGCAGTGGTACTGTAGTTAGTTGGTGTTGTCAGTGTAGCAGCTTCTTCAATGTTTTGGGAAACTTCTGCCATCAAGATAGCAATTTGATAGCAATTTGTTAGAATATTGCTCTGTACTGTAAGAACAGTAAAGCAGGATAATCGGTTGTCTCTCTCTCTATCTATCTATTTCTGTATGACTGCAGGATACACAACATCGTCTCTCTCTCTCTCTCTCTCTCTCTCTCTATCTCTCTCTCTCCTGTCTCTCTCTTTCTGTATGACTGCAGGATATACAACACAGCACATGACAATTAATCAATCTGACAAAAAGAAACATTCCTACAAGAATCTAGACAACAGCTGCCTGGGTTGCCATTAGTTTGTGTGAGATACGTTTGGGGTAAATGTTTACCTCGTCGGCTGCAGAGTACCAGTGCAAACACAGCCCAGCCTCGGTGTGTGAAGAATGCAAAATGTCACCAGAGCCTTGTCACACTTTGTACAGTATAATGATCCAAACATCTTGAAGGGCAGGACAAGAAATCCTCGCCACTTTATTTTGGCTTCCTGTCGAGGTGTATACACAAGGACGGTTAACTGCGATAAATTGGGCTGAAATTGGGCAATGAGTTCCGACGCGCTTGTAATGTGGCTTAAATTGCATGCCCTTTCAGGCGCGGGGGGGGGGACAAACCTGCTCAATGTCAGTGTACTCCCCCCACATGTTGAGTGCTTAGTTTGCCATGCAGTACAAGATCTCTGGATCTGCTTAGTATTCATGTACTTGAGTTTCCTAAAGGTTACCAAACCTAATTAGACATTTATGCAGGATCTTCAAAGGTCCCTCCGTTATTAATGATGTGCTACTTCTGAGGACTGCATCGATGGCTTTTTTTCTGCCTGTGAGGACGCATGCCTCACAATATGCACATACACAATGGAGATGGAGATGACCATTGGAAATATTAAGGATGAGGTTAGATTGGTTGTTGGTTCGATGTGAGCACATAAAGAATTATATTTATTTGTTCATGTTATGTAATGCTACAGACATCTGAGGCCCCTGGTAGAATTAATGTGAAATCAGATCAACATCAGATCAACTCATCTAAGTTTCAGTCATCCCTCTGCCTCTTTGAAGTGGAGACTCAACTTAGAAAAGGGCCCGATAACTCCGTCTCTCTCTGTCCTTTAATGTGATTAACTCAATTTGATTGGCAATTTACTGTGCAATTACAGAGGCATGTTTGCATTGAGCCTCAGGTAACTGTAAATGACAAAACATTCCAAATAAAATTAAATTTCCATTAGTTATTTATATTCTGACTTTAATCAATTATGAATGGCAGCTAATTAGTGGTGTGCCAGACCCATTTCTCCCCTCAATGTCAAAGTCTGCATTGTTGCAGCAGTATATTGTATGCCATACAAAGTATAATACGTTGACAAAACCCTCCTTGTGTCACAGATGTGGATGTGGTTCTACTGTGGAGACTTCACTAATCATCTGTGAATGTAGGAAATTGTGTGTGTGTGTGTGTGTGTGTGTGTGTGTGTGTGTGTGTATGTGTGTGTGTGTGTAATAATAAGAAGGCAAGTGAAAATGAAGAGGGGCTAAAATGTGTGAGTCATTTCTCATTTCCCTGCTTCACTGCACGTCAGTAGAAAGCCCTGCATTTTGAATGATGGCCCAAACAAGAAAAAGCGAACAATAAACCCTATGGCTCTCAGAGAGAAATAGGGAGAGAGAGAGAGAGGGGGGGGGGGGGGGGGGCAAATAAGAAAGAAAGAAAGAAAAGTAAATCTTTAATATCAATACATTGATGAGGCCATAGACCATACCCAGAAAGTGGAAAATAATACAGAGAGAAAAAGTCACCTACAGTTATCACTAGGGTAGTTTTGTAAGGACCTTTCAAAGGGTTGATTTAATGAGAACGTATCAATCCGTTAGCAGGGAGAAGGCCTTGACAGCAACCTGAAAGTAATCTCTTTTTTATTAATGGGACTTTTCTCTTTGGAGCCCAAGCCACCGCTATCCCATAATAGTATTCCCACAGTATTAACCTAAGGTAAGAACAATATGAAATTACATCATGGATGTATGAATTTCGGTATGAATGATGACTGATTTGCATTTTCTTTGCTCAATAGGGCTACTCTCAAAAGCAAATTATGGCTGAATGAGCTAATTTCTGATCATGGCTACATTTGCATATCAACATATATCCAGCCTTTTTAGTGGTATTGCTTTAGAAATCTGAGCTATGCCATTGTCATCCTGATGAACAACATTTGTATGGTCAAACATTGCACTTGAGATAAAATCCTACACTGTCCTACACTGGCAAGCGGTATGGTATTGTACATAGGCTATGCAACTGTCATTGAGAACATTTACAAATTACAAATTACAATTTAGGCCACTATTCTTGGTTACATATTTCATAGACAGAGAGGAAGCGCAAAAGGCAAGGTAGCCACTGAAAACCCATTTCCAAAACATGGTTTTGATTGCATAATGTTTTACTGCATTTTCTGTATGATTTTACTCAAGCTCACATGGTCTGAGGGATCACTGTGTAATGACTCTCAGATAAAATTAATTTCTCCTGGTGCCAGTTTAGCAAAGTGTACACCCAAGTCGAGTTAAATATTGATTTTAGAAATACATATTTTAAAGCTACTCCTGAATATACATTATACGCCTGGCTATTGACATTTACTTTTAGACCCTTATTAGTTTCTATGAGACCTAATTTAATCAGCAGGGATCATATGACACCTTGAGCAGAAGTTTCATTTGTCTTAAAAGTCTATATAAAAATACAGTAGAACTGTAGTTCTAATATTCAATTAGCATTCTGGACTCTTGAGTCCAACATCAGAAACGTTCATTAAAATCAAATAAGTAATTATTTGGCTGGTCCTTTCAGAGGAGAAAAAATCTGTATAACAGAAGTATTAAGTTGAATTGTTCACATCAGGGAGAGGGCTTACCGTATTCATCCTCATGCCATCCCATGCAGGCAGCATCTCTGGTCATTACCCCTCATTTCATGCTACATTTCGGAGAACGGCTTGTCACCTTTACGACTGGGAGAAATTTGAGTGATGGCGATGGTGCGTTGACATTATAACATCTCCTCACCCAGACCTCATTACACATATGAACAAACAGAAAATTAATGTATATTGAACTGGTGGGGAATGTAAATACCATCCCTGAATCTCTAGCAGTGTTTGAGACATTCTAACATGAAAGTCTTCAGATTTAAAGATTTCTAATGGTTTTCATTAAAGGAGACGATGAACTGGCACCGCCTCTTCTCAATCAACCAGCTGTCTCCTATATGAAAGCTCCAATAAACCCCCCCTCTTGTGTTTAACACAATGCCCTGTGAAGGGGATGGCACTCTGTTTGAAAAAGGGACTGAATTGATAACCTGAGCAGCAGCGAGGACACAGACCCGTTGACAGTGCAGAATTTTTCACATTTTTCACATCGTAATGGACATAATTACGTCAAGAAAAGGGCTGTTAGATTAAATTAACCATGATATTCACCATAGGTTATAACAAAAAGCTCGAAGGTTAAATGGTCGCATGAGCTGAATGGCTTTGGAAGCTAAGGCAGGTTTGAAAAGGCGTTACAAGAGAGTATTCACTGGCAAATCCAATGTGGAGATTGATTTAAAACATGGAGATTGATTTGAAAATACTAGAAATGACGTGTCACCTGGCCGTTCTGTTGAATACCATTGTGAGAATCTACTTTCAATCAGAATTCTCTATAGCTATATTTCTTTTCTGACTTTGAACAGTAATGCTTATACAGTATATCAGCTGACTAAGAAGTGGCCCTCCCATGTTCAATATGATAATTCTAAAATATGGAAAAGAAAGCTCATAGGGGACTATTGTCTACCTTTGGGCCTATCCCGAACCACTTGCTACAAAGGTTTGCTTATAAAATGTGGTTATATCATCAGGAGCAAAACAGAACAGTCAGTCTTGTCCACATTGACCTTATCATAATGCAAACTGCCCAATTAGTTGATGAGGAGGGGGAGGAAGCATATCATCTGTTGCCTCTAAGGACTGTTGCCTCTAAGCGCCACTGCAACATTCACCCACAACAACCTCCAAACATTAATTTCTAACTAAGAAAGGAGCACAGATGAGAGAAGAGGAGCCTTTGCTGTTGTGTTATATCTGAATCCACTCTTAAGGAGACCTCAAACCTGGTAAGGGCACTCGCAGTGTTGTTTTTCACCTTCAGACATTTTGTACGTCATTTCTTTGCTGGTGGGTTTTCTCCCCGATACCACTTACAGATACATGATGTCTAAACTGGAGTGCGGTCCTGTCTGGCCCTCCTCCCCTGTCCTCCAGGCTGGTGACAGTGTATGTCACCTGTCTAATGGTGGCCTGGTACATCTCCTCTTTCAGGCCTCTCAGGAGAGGAATTGAGGTCCCCTAAACTGAACTGAATACATTACTATACCTCACTGAAAAAGTACACTGTCTTAGAAAAACTTTGACGTTTGAATTGTAAAACTACTGATGTGTTTATTTATTTAAGGCTATTTTTGAATACGTAATACAAATATACAGCTTTCATATAATAAACCAATACGGAACAAGGCAATTAAGAGAACGTTATATACGTATGTTGCTGTAAATAATGTTAAGAAGCATTGAGAAACTACCTGTTCAACAACTAGCAATTGTCATAACATTGTAGTCTCTAAATACAGCTAGTCCGTTTTACAGCGAAAAGACAACAGATATAACAAAGCCTCTGTCCTGTTTTTTTACTTCTGTATCTCCACAGGACGGAAAAAAATAATGTTCTAATAATGATTTACAGTATTGACTCTCTCAGAAGGTGGTCTCCTCCTCCCCTCCTCCGAACCAGGGTGTGAGTCTGATCAAACGTGGTCCGGGGTCACGTGGTGGATGATCAGCGCTGGTCTCGAAGCCACACGACTCCAGGGAGCTGAGGGACCCTGTGGCCGACCCTGTCCCCTCAAAAGCATAGGTCCTCAGGCAGTCGAATGGCGGGATGTAGGGGTCATGGTCAGCTTCGATCAGTCTGTCCTCAATAAACTGTTTAAAGACGTCGTCCTCCGGGCCAATATGGTGGGAGTGGCGGAGAGACATACGGATGCTGGCTGCCACCTCTGCCCTGCGGAGTCTGCGCTCCCTTCTCCGGGGATGGGGGCGGAGGGGGACAGGCTGGCAGAAGCCCAGGTCTCCCCCTCCTCCTCCTAGTTCTCCGTAGCGCAGAACCTTCTCTGAGACCTCAGGCAGCTCCAGCTCCTCCTTCTCCTCCAGCTCTTCCTGCTGCTTCCGCCTGTGTCTTCTTACCATGAGCATTAGAATGGACAGCGCTGAAGATAGCAGGATGGCATTACAGTTTAAACACACAGGGCACGGAGAACTGAGAAAAAAGCATCTCAGGTCCACGTAACACATGCACTCTCAGTATCCGCATATGCATTGCAAATTATACTGTATATGGTTTTTATTTTTATTTTTTTGTATGGTTAATGTGGAAATATTACATTAGAAATTACTGAACAAGGGCAAATTAAGTATTATTGTTTTTGCAAGTAAAATAATAAAATATCACAGCCATCATTTGTATTATTTCAAACTCATATATTGTACAAAGGGAGAATTACTTTAGTGTACTATTAGGCCTAGGAAAAATAGTATTACTATATTGCATATTGTCTACTATTGTTTTTATGGGCCATTGTGCTCATGTGAATGGATGTTAGCCTGGTAAGCGTTGATATTAAAGTTTTTTTGTGATAGGCGTAGGGACTACCCAAAGCAGCAGGGGACATAATAAAGCACTACTCTACTGTAAAACCCATCAATATCCTAATATGACATTGGTATTGATGTATCATCAGAAATATGCACATTACTAGACATTATTGCTAAGTGTTATTGCCAAGTGTTTAGTGGTTTCTGTGTTTTTGTTAAGGCCATACTGGTGAGTTTGAGTATATGATCACTATTTATTAATTGACAGTAGGATAGGTTTAAGAGTCCAACTGTTCAGTCATACACTTAATACTTGCCAAGTTGATGTGAAGTGGAACTGCATGAGCTCACACTAACACAACCGTTCTGCTGAAAAAGAGCAACTTGAGAACTGAGACAATTAATTGTGTCATCTTATTGTATATATTGGGTAAAACTTTCTGTGAAAACTTAAAATGCATAATTAGCACATTTGTAATGTATCATATTGTAATGCATTATATTGCTTGACATACTGTAGATGCTTCATATACTGTATCAAAGCATCTTATTGCCACTCTCCTGCCTGAAAAGAGCACTGTACGCTGATATGCCCACATCAAGACCACATCTCCCTCACCCACCCACCTGAGAGTGTGATCAGGCAGACTACCAGACCCAGCAGTGTCTGAAGGCTGACGCCCATGGAGAGGGCCAAGGCCTCCACCCCGCCAGTGGGGCAGTGCCCAGCAGGCTGGCAGCTGCACACGCTGATGGTCAGGGTGCTGGTGCTGGATAGGGCTGGCGAGCCGCTGTCCGTCACCACCACGGGCAGCAGGTACTGTGTGCGGTCCCTGCGTGTGAAGGAGCTCCGCCTCGCCAGGATGCCAGCAGTGTTGTCTGTTGTGGTAAAGGAGACAGGTTGAGATTCATCAGGATTGAAAAGTGAACCTCATTTGAAAGCCTGGACATGAAGATTGTAGGAGATGTGAATACATGGAATAGGATAAGATTTGATATGACACATTATGATAGGATACCATATGATTCAATATGACATGGTACCATGCGATATGATATGATACTATACAGTGTAATGTAATATTAAATGATGAGATATCATATGATATGATACAATACCATATGGCATGGTATGATAAGGTGTAGAATGGTGCATACTTGTGGATGGATAGGATCCTGTATACAGTACGATAGGCGATTGTTTGAGAATATGTTTGTACTTAACCTTGGTTATCCCTCATGGTGAAGTTAGGGTTGATGTGTTTCTCCGGGACCATGGAGAAGTAGAAGTGATGTCCTTCAGCAGGGTCGTCCAGATCCACAGCACTGATCAGCTGGATTAGCTAGAGACACATAGATGCCAGATGATGGTTTATGGTCTAAGCCAAGGTCGAAGGAAATTTGAGCATTCAAAACATTCCTTCATTGAGTTGCAGAGACAAGGTGTTATACATGTTTGTGACATACACATCTACAATGCATTCTGCTTTAGGATATTAATTTCAAAACGTGTGATTTAGACCACCAATCCATAAAGTCACCCGAATGTATAACACATTACACCTGTAGAGTCAAAATCAAATGACTCTAAGTAAAAGTAGTGAGGGATGTAGCTATCATAACATACCTCTCCAGATTGTGTCCCCTCACAGATATATGGCTGGTAGTCTCTGGCAAGCCTTGGTGCATTGTCGTTTATGTCCAGAACTTTGATGAACACCACCACAGAGGAGGATAGATGGTTTTGCTCTGTGGTTGTGAAGATAGACATTTGTTGGAGTCCATTGGGTGCATGTATCATAATTGCTTTGGAAAAGCTCTGTCAAAATCCCAATTGAATGTAATAAATGCTTCTGTAATGCTCACATCTTCTTGAATTATGACTTGAGGCGAAAAAAAGAAATGGGCACTGGTATTTTACTATTCAGTCCAAAAGCAGACAAGAGATTGAACACATTGGAAGCTATAAAACCGTTTTAGATCCTTCAGAAGAGTTGCATATTGTGGTCATTTGAGGGCTAACTTGAGATGGTACCTCAGTTCATTATTTCCTGTCATTGTGAATGCTTCTCATTATGAGGGATATTGTTGTGCTTTTCCTCTGTATTATCAAGCTATGCCTTATTGTATAGTAAGATAGGTTTGCCTTACTTGTCTCCTTGGCTGTAATAGTCAGATTATGCCAGTCTGCAGACTCTCGGTCCAAAGGTTTAGCAACAGTTATAGTCCCATTGTTCAGGTCTATTTTAAAAGCCTTTCTGATATCGTTGCTTTTGTCAATGGAGAATCTGGAATACACATCACCAGGACACCCATTAAGTGAGCAGTGCTCTTAGCTGAGCACACAAAGCACAAGGATTCCACAGAGAGATAATTTATGAAAATGCTCATTTTTCTGACTCCACTGACAGATATCTAACAAAGAGCTTGCACAAAACCCAGTATGACACAACAACAAAACAACAACAAAACGTGACATGAAGATTTGATAGAGAGTAATATTGCCATTTACTTATTTGAATGCCACTGCTTTTCCGAATTAAATATTGTTCCATGTTATCTGAATAAATTAAAATTATAATGATGGATGATTATGATAATGACAATCATACAATTTAATTGTCTTAAATGCAAACAGTGCTTTCTTTTTATGGCATATTTTGAGGTAGTTGGGGCTGCCTCAACAATTCCCATCTGGAACAGAACTCACATTTGTCTACCACCTGACTAAACAGAAGAGCCTAACAATGAGATACTGTATCTGTCTCACTGACTTACATTTGTTCACTCCCACCCTCACCCGCCTATTTACAAGACTGTTTGTTCCACCAGGGTGAACCAGAGTGAACAGGAGAGAAAAGTCACACCATTGCATCATGTGATTTGGACCACACTGTTAGTAATTAATCTTACGGAAAGAAAGTCAAATTGGAGTAAGCTTATTCATTACGTCTGTGGAGACAAAAAGTAATATTACTTGTATGCCATCAATTCCCATAGCGAGAGGGCCCTCATATAGACACTCTACTGTGGATGATATGCAGCACCTGCCACTCGTTAACAGCATTGCCGGGGTGGGCTACAGGCAACATTGCTGCTGTCTCCTCCACAACAACGTGCCCCACTTGCAAATGACTGCAAATCAGAATTCCATATGCCACCTCCCACAGTGCTTTATTACATCCCTGCGTCCTCCTCGCGTCACTTTGTGATAATACCACAGCAATAGATAGAAAAGCCTGTGAGGTATAAAAAAAATAGCCATGATTTATTCAGCAGGCCTCATTTCCTACTAAAGTAATATGAGATAAATATGACCATGTAGGGGGTATCCACAGAGATCAAGGGTAAAAATGGATGCAATAAGTCACTAACACTATTTGAAATAGAATGATTTTTTACCCCATGGAAGCAGCTGTCGAGGGACATGATTCCCACCCCAAACTGATTTTGTGGAAAGTACAACATAGGGCTGGTCGGGGGAGGCAGCAAGATGGCAGGATATACTCTCAGGTTGTCTCCTATTGGAGGGTCACCTTACCTGATGGGATTGTTAACAGCGTCAATGTCCCGGGCGCTAACGGTGCCGACCACGGTCCCTGTTACCGCGTTCTCCGGAACCTTCCACTCATAGATGGGGGCGAGAAAGATAGGGGGCTCATCCACATCCTCTACAACGATCTTAAGGGTCGTCCTGTCTTGAAATTCATTGTAGCTCAGAAAGCGGGTGTCTACAAGATCATTGACAGCCTCTGCAGCCATAACAAACCGTCTCTTGCTCTCATAGTCCAGCGGCTAAAAAAAGAGAAGAAATCAATAGGACCTCTTTGTAGCTGAGCTCATACTTGACAGCCCTGCTTGTTTTATACAATTTGAAAGACCTTTGTTGATAGGATTTCAAACAGTGTTATATGTCACTTTAAATGAATTGCCCAAAACGTTCATGAGGAAATCAGTTATACAAGTGAGCCAACTTTCAAGTCCTTTTTTTCAAGTCTTCAATTCTCTCAGAATGGATGAGAAAAATTGTTCATTGAAAGTCAATGAGCCACCAGCTGTGAGCTTGCACTTAACTGATGCTGTATTGCGATTTGACAAGATGATGCAAGTCAAAAAACAGCGTGCAAACCATTAACGTATTTCCAGTGGGGTTCAAACAGTCAATGATTTTCATAACAAGACCATTTCATCTCCATTCAATTCCCCTGGGTCTTGCATGGAATAAACTGTGTATAGGGAAAGCATTATGCCAAGTCTATGAAGGGCATTGTGCAGTATAAATGAGTAACATAGAGAGAGAAAACGCCTTGAAAGACAGGATTAACAGGTACAAAGTAGAAGTTTTAGCCTTAGTGATTTCACCTTTCCAAGTCTCTAAGATCTACACAACTGTCCAGTGATTAGGGGATAGGGTCCATTCTGGATTCAGGTTCTGTATTCACCTTGGCTAACATCACCACCCCTTCCTGTGTCACAGGGTCTGTTTGTATCCTGAAGGTGGCGCTCTCCTCCAAGTCCTCCAGAGTGTAGTTCATCCTGGCGTTGGCGCCCACGTCACTATCGTCTGCCATGATCCTGCCCACTGTGGTGCCGACGGCCGCAGACTCAGCAACAGCAAAGGTGTACAGGTCTGGAGACACAAGAACTCAACTACATTTATAATGGAAGAAAACGGGTAGATTGGTGTCATGAACTGATTCAGATACCATTGGCATACACAGATAAGTTGTTTCGGATGAGGACACTTTGTGATAACTACGTTATATTGCTATATTTTAGAGTGATATGTTTGCATGGACATGGCTGGCTGCACTAAGATAATTTTTACTTCATGTTATTGTATAAAAATGTTTTCTCCATAGTTTGTGGAGCTCAAGAAATTGGAGATTGAGTTGTAAATGGCCTTTTAAGCCAGTTTGCAGTAGAGTGATAAAAAAAAAAAGAAACAGATCATTTGTGGTGGGAGTCAAAGATAAGTCATGGCGGTCTATATACAGTAATCCTGGCCATAGTCTAATAAGAAGATGAGAAAATGTGATTGTGTCTTCAACTGAGTCTATTTGGATGACTGCCACAAGTGGTGGACACTGAGACAACAAACCCAACAGACTGATAATACATTTAGAGAAAGGTGAAAGTGTGGCACTGAATTGCCCTCTGCACAGTCGTTTCGTAGTTTGGAAAGCCTGGTGAAATCCATTGCAGAAAGTAGCTACGAAGGGGTGGAAACCTGTTTGAAATTAGTGATGCCTTGCCACACATCAAACCAATCAAATACCTAATACCTTCATCGACAACATTTTGTGTATAGAGCACACTTCTGGCACAAGAGAATTCAGGTTTTCCTTCAGGTTTTCTTCAATGTTGAAAGCTAGCATTTTTTGGAAAGTCCTATAGTACCCGGAAAAACGACGCACACAACAACAAGCAATCATCTACGGCCATGTGGGGGAGAGTTCTTGGGATGTAACATCCAATGAAATTGCGAGCTCGTTCTCACAGCGCTCCATCCAGATCCAGATCGGCTAATGTGAGGAGTAAGAACAATGTGATTTGGAGGTATGGCTATGCGAGACTAATACTGTAGATATAAAATACAAATGTACTGTAAGTAACTACCTCTTTGAAACATATAAACAAAGGAAATATTTAGAAGTGGAAAAAACATAAGTGTAGAATACATGTTTAAAAGTACCGTCCTTGTTTTCTCATTTCAGTGGAATTGATTTCTTCCTAAGGCATTCATTTAGAGAGGTTTATCTCAGAGAAGGCCAGGTTTGTTTCCAAAGGTCATGACAAATGTCCTTTCATGTGTGAATGATTAAATTCATCCAGCAGGCTCTTTCTCTCTCTCTCAAACACACGCCCACACACGCAAGCACACACACACGCACGCACGCACGCATGCACGCACACACACACATAAATATACATCCACTTGCTTGTATTTGTATGACAGGGTTAATAACAACACATAGAGTTGAGATGCATGGGGATAAAACAAACCAAAGACAAACAAACCAGGCAAAAGCACAAAAAAAGTGTGTGTATGTGTGTGTGTGTGTGTGTGTATGTGTGTGTGTGTGTGTGTGTGTGTGTGTGTGTGTGTGTGTGTGTGTGTGTGTGTGTGTGTGTGTGTGTGTGTGTGTGTGTGTCATTGAGTGATGGTGACTCACTGTGCTGGAAGGTGGGTCCGTTGTCATTGACATCAGTCAGGCTGATGGTGACAGTGGTAGAGGCAGAGTAGCCACCGCTGAGTCCCAGCATATCCTTCACCTGCACCACCACCAGGTACTGCTCTCTAGTCTCCCTGTCCATGTTGGACCAAGAGGTCACTATAATGCCTGATGGTGGGACAGTGAGAGAAAGGAAGACGGGGGGGGAGGGTTACAGTAAAAGTGGTACAGTACAACTAAAGCTATATATGAATATAAACAAATTATCGGAACTCATTAGTAGTTGACTGGGTAAAATATTGCAATTGCACTCAGCTGCAGTACCAGTCTTGGGCTCCACAGAGAAGTAGGGCTCCCCATGCAGGATGGAGTAGATGAGTTTGGCGTTGTTACCGAACAGGGGATCGTCAGCATCTGTGGCTGTCACCTGGGCCACGGTGGTCCCTGTGGGAGAGGAACAGATCACACAAGGCACAGTTGGTTCAGGCAGGCAGCGACTCTCCTGCCCACGGGGGAAATAAAGTGATTATGCCCATGGTCCCGCAGGGTCTGTCTGTCTGGCTCAGGGGTGTAGAGGAGGGGTGGGGAGGGCGGGTAAGGGTTGCAGGGAGGTGGGCAGCTGATGCTCACTGTGGCCTTTCACGAGCCACTGAAGCTGTGCAGGTGTGTGTGACAACCTCTCCAGCCCTGCTGTGACATCTCTCTTTCTGTCTCTTTCTCTCTCTCTCTCTCTCTCTCTCTCACTCGCTCCCTCTCTATCATTCTTCCTCCCCATTTCCCTCTCTCTCTATCTCTCTCTCTCTACCACTCTATCACTATCTTTCTCTGTCCCTCTCTTTCAGTCTACGTGTTTCAGTTCCTTCCAGCGACCGCTATCTGTCTCTCGCCTTTTCTATCTCACAACCACAGTATTGGTTTTTGTATCTCTCGTTCTCTGTACCTCCCGCTCTGTTTCTCTGTGTCTCTCTTCTCACTCTCTCTCTCTCCCTCCCCCCTCCTCTCTCTCTCCAAGTCAAATGCATTATGATTTATTATATGAAAGATATTATTCTGCAAAAGCAGATTACATATAAATTGAAATGGTAATCCTTGCGCTATGAAATGGGCACTGGTAATGATAACATTATTTAAAGAATAAAAATAAATTATATGAAGGGATTTAGAGCTACAGTATGATACCTCAGCCAATACTTTTAACTTCCTGAAGGGGGGACAGAGGACAGCCATATAGCCTTTATACTCTTCCTTCATTTCAAATGGGAATTGATGGGACGATTCATTTCAAATGATCTTCCTCGAACTGTAGGTACTGCAACATTTCAAATCCTGTATAAGCTTACCTTAAACATTTAGTTGCGGGACATAACAAAAAGGTTGATTTCAAGAACTAAATTCAAAATCAAGTCTGTCATATCAAATTTTTCAACTAAGATGTCTGAATCATAGAGGCTGAAATCCTAATTTCCTGGCCGAAATCCTAATTTGAGATCCAAGCGTGTATCTCTGACTTTCACGTAAATCATGAGTTGAGGTCAATGAGAGATTTGTGCCGAACACTGACTTACGCACGCAATGAGTCAATGAGTCAAATGAATATTTTCACATTTGTAAAAATGTATATCTCAGGTGACACACATACCCATGGGACACATCTCAGGAATACTGGAGACATACGGCTCATTCTGAAACTGCGGAACGTTGTCATTGATATCCTGGACCTTGATGATGAACTCTGACTGGGGTTCCACCGGCTCGTTGGACTTCCTGTTGATGGCCTGAGCCTGGAGAACGTAGAAGGCCTTCTTCTCCCGGTCCAGCTTTTGCAGCGTGCGGATCTCGCCCGAGTACTCATCAATCTCGAACATATTCCCCGCGCCCTCACCTGACAAAATGTACTTGATGGAGAACTCCCCTCTGTCATAGTCTGATTTGAGCTGATGGAAAAGGAGAGAAAGTTGCAGATGCAGACTGAGGTTGCAGTTCATACTGAGGTTTGTTGATAGTGTGAACATCTTTAGACCATCTATCGAACACTATTCAAACATTCAAAGTGTGGCCCATTTTTTTATTCACCAACTGTATTGTAGCAGCATTCTAGCATAGCTAGCTTCCTAACATCTGGTGGAAAGGCTTTCTTTTAATTTTTTCAGATGAGAATGAGGTACCTGGCCAATCACACGAGGAGTGGGGTCTTCCTCAGGAACAAACAGCTGTTTCCAGATCCAGCCCCTTCTGAGTCGACGGTGCAGATCAGCGGTCCCCTGCTCGAGCTGGTAGGCCTCAGGACCCTGTGACACTCTCGCCTCACTAAACACACAGCAAGGCACCATGGACAGGATGATAACTATGGGCAGCAGACCAGAGCATCTTATTGTTGGAGTCCGTTGATGCATTTTTCCTCTTCCCTTCCCGTGGCTAGTGCACAGAAGGTGCAGGTGTCACTGGCCCGTTAAAATGCCTCCTCTGACGTTCATAGAAACATAGTAAAAGGATGATGACCTCAGAGGGGCAATCAGGCATCTTGTCATTGGTCTGTCTTTGTGGATGGCCATGTTGCCTCTGAAATAAACATAAATGGCAGTTTGGAAAGAATACATATCACAGGAATTGATGAAAATTGAAGAAAACTTTGGTCAAACCACAATTATTCCTCCTTGCTTTTTTCTGAACACCTCAATATAGAGCAATTTAGATAAGGGTAATGCAGGTCATATTTCATTGTAGCTATTATTTCTATCTGACAAAGATAAGAGAGATCTTCACCATGCTTTGATGCAAATAAAAACACCAGCCTGGCCCTCTATTAGTGTTGTCAAAGACTGTATTTAGAGACATTGAATCAAACGTAAACAGAGATTACTGGTAATACATAGCTCTTAAAATGTCCAGTAAAACATCAACAAATTTTCAGTCAAATTTTGGATGAGAAAGATCATGAACTTTTGATTTATATCTCTTGGAAGGCGGAAGAATGCTCTAGTTTTGTGGTCTTGACTTCAGATCCGGACCGGATGAAAAAATGCCTCTGTTATGGGTGGAAACAAGACACTGTACTGTACTCCATGGGTGAGTAGGACACAAACATCATTCCGATAGCGTGACACAGCGCTCTCCAGCTGACTAATGAAGACTTGTAATTCAATGAATGTATGAGAGACATGGTTCTGGGGTGGGGGGGGGGGGGGGGTGGACTCATTGAAAGTAATTCAATGATATCAGCACAACCATATACAACCACATAGTGCCAGTTACCTATTTAAATAGATGTGAACTCTACAACATATTTTACAAGTCTCATGTTCATAATAAAACTATCGTCCGAAAAATGTAACAGGTGTTCCTAATACATTTCACTGGCTTTCTGTTTGGTTTAATCTAATCATTTCTCACCGCTACCATGACAACATGGTCAACCCTGTGCAGGCTTGGAAAAACAGGCAAACCAATATGACATAGTATTGGATTGGTATGGTAACCAACGGTGATGCACCCCAAGCAGCTGGTGTGTCTCTGTAATGGATTTGGGATATTTTTTGTTTTTAGCATCTTGCTAGTGTACTATTTTTCCCAGATTGCCTTTATGATCGTCCAATTCTAATGTTGTCTTTGAGAGAGCAGGTATGTAACTGATAAATAGATAGTCTCTGAATATTCTCCCCTGATGTGAAAATGTATTGCTCATTGATTCCTTTTGTGTTCCCAGTGCATAGAAACATAGTTTCAAATATTAGCAAGGTCCAAAATACCATCTCAATGAAATTGCTCAACAAAATGTAACCAGATATATTCAGATTTTTTAACAATATGAATTAGAATCTATGATTTTTGTTAACTAGTGTTTCCTAATGTTAACTAGGAACATTTCCTTTGTTAACTAGTGTTTCCCCAACACTAATTTGTGAGGCAAAATCATGAAATCTAGTAATAGTATTTACAATGTAGTAGTAGTAGTAGTCTGGTGGGGATTGGATTTATGTTTGATGACTGCATAATGGTCATGTTTAATCTTGTACAAGTAAATTAGCTGTCAAGCCCCATTCATTATGGTGGGATGGTCAAAATCAATTACTAATGCACAATTTGCTTTTTGAAATTCAATTTCGGTTACACTATGTGAGTGAAAGTGTATGTGTTTGTGTGCAAGTGCGTCTTAACTAGGCATATTCATATCTATCCTAGCCTTGTGGAGTGACATTCCAATTAGTGGCCAGTGAATCGTGAGCTAATGATGGGCTTTCATAGGGCTGCCAAGCATCCTTATGGAATGCCTTGGGCCAAAACTAGACAACAGGACCTGACATTACTGAGAGCAACTCATCTGCCAATGTTTAACATCATCTCCCAAGTCCGCCAACAAAGATCAGTGCAGGATAAGTCATGCACCAATGTGGCTGACATACTGCTCAACAGATCTTGAGGTGGTTGGCTGACAAGATGCACTACTACTGGGAAGATGGAGGAGCAGAGATTGTAGGGAAAAAATAATTCATTCTGAAATAGCTTATTTCCATGATCATAAAATCAAAAAGCAGCTACAGTAGCTGAAGTACAGTAACACAATGAAACAGGGAAAGTTGGAGGGCGGGTTAGTTATTCCAGAAAACTGACAATGTTTCAAGGAATGCAAATTATACTGCCATGTTGAGCTCAGCAACCTCAGAAAGGGGTCTATTTTCTATCAGTTCCAGCCTTTGAATTCCTTTTTCAGTACATGTAGAACCTTACGGTTGGCAGCCATTTATTACAATTAATAGGCCTCCCTCCCATTCCAGCAGACCTCCTGTAGCCTGCACATGTACTCTACTCCGCCACATGAGAGAGTGAGAATGAGCCGAGGTCTCGGGATGTTAAGCACTAGATGCAGTGAGACCATCACATTATTTTCCTATATGGAGATATCCACATTCTCCAAATCCATATCTAAATAGAGCATATTAACCGCATACCTGCCATTACTCAGACACCGGCTATGTTAAGCATATGTGCAGTGTGCCTAAAAGGGTGTTAGAATAGTTAGAATAGTAAGGATGTATAGGCCTGTAGGCATCATAGGATAAGCAGATTCAGTTTTAATGTGTTTTCTTTATTAACCAATATAGAAATAGGCAAACTGTACTACTGCTGTCAGGACTGCAGTCACTACCTATCTTCCGCCATAGATTGAAGACCCATCTCGTCAGGCTACATCTTAACTGTCCCTCCTAAAGACCTCTTCATCCCTACTACCCCCCTGTACAGTTTCTCTACTGTAAATAAATAAAAAAAAAAGAAAAATCCTTCTTCTAGCATTGTGACTGCCAATGGCCCCTGGTCCTAGCATAAATGTATTTTTCTTATGATGACTAATGGATAGATGATTCACTCACTAAGTCGCTTTGGATAAAGATGTCTGCTAAATGTCAAAAATGCAAAATGTAAAAATGTAATGTAAATGCAAACTGCCCTTTAAAACATCATACTGTGTGCTGTGTGGAAATATACTGTATAACAATGTTGAATTTCACAAGTTTCCTGTTTTGTCGTGGGACTTGTGACTTGACATAGGACTTTTAACAGAGTAACTTAATGGGAATAACATGTAATAACATTGTAATAAACTAGTAAAACAGAGTATGCTATGGAGAGAATTCTGTAACTGCCTGTACAGTACTTCTCTATCTGGAACAAGGTAGTTACAGAACAAAAGTTATACACCAAGTATGGACAAATCCCACTGCAATGTCAAACATTACGACATGTTCCACCTCAGATTTCCACCAGACAGTTTGAATGGTTGTTATCACAGTGAAGGATCCAACCATGAGGCATCAGTCTTACTCCATGTCAGATCACTTCACCAAAACTACATGTTCTTTAATTGGTCATAAGGGAGCCCATGTTGGGACATGTTGTTTACTGTTCTGCTTCATGAAACAATGACATCTACGTCTCCTCAATCACAACCATAAATAACCCAAGCTGAACATAAACAATAGCACAATGCCATATTGTACTATTTATGAGAACTTTGTTTTGTTTTGTTGTCTAGGATACATTATAAACTTGGCAGGTTTTCACTGACACTAACTATCCATAACCTTTATTTTTTACTCATTGGGAAAGGTTTTAAATATTGATATTGCCGTTTCTAATATGTTTACCCAGTAAGACTAGTTTCACAAATGCAAACAATTATCACTGATACATTTGAATGAAGAATCATGTAAACAATAATACAATAAAACAGCTTGAGATGTATTGAGAATGAGTGAGGTCATCTTACAACTATGGCTTCTGGATGTTTCAGAGGTCACAGTGTGTTTCAGGACAACTTTCACTTGAAGTTCCTTCAGTCATTACATTTTTCAAACATATTAGCTTTTTTCCATCTTCTTTTTTGTTGTTATAAAGTAGGGGTGAGAGGGCCTATCGTATAATACTTTTAACAATTAACAATATAATTCTTATCGAATAACAAAAATCCCTCATACTATGCTATTGCAATGCAATTACTATGTAGCAACATGTCAATGTAAAGTTAGTAGAGTAATTACAGTGTTATAAAATGGTATATGTTCAACAACATTAAGTATTTTTTTAAAACTACAAGAATCGACAAAGATAATTTATATCAGTTATGATATCAGCTTTCCATACGCAATTACAAACAATCCTCCTCATAAACTACATTGTATCAATATTGCTTAATTATGTTTTTAAAAAAACAAACAAACTTACATTTTAGATGTTTAGATCTCTGATAAAAGAGATACATTATCTGCCATAACTTCACAGCCTGTAACAGACACCATACCCATCGTTATCTGGGTTTCAGCTGTCCTCCAAACCACTCGTCACCGAGTGCTGCCAAGAGAGATCATCATGGTGTATAAGAAAACACACAATCTAGTTAACTAAGAGCCATGGTACTGCACAGCAATTCAGCCACAATAACAGTATCAGCAAATGGACATGGGTCTCACAATGCGTAATCCCTTCCACTGATGACCTCCCTTCTTTTCTCCCCCTTTTTTCTCCTTCTCAAACTTCCCGGGGAAGAACAAACACAGGCACTATTGTCTGGGCTCACATCTGAACACTGCTGAACACTCATGCCCTTCATTGCCATGCAAATGGCCAGGGCCTGGAGATACAAATGGATTTCTATCTTTTCACCCGCTCTCTATCTCTTTCTCTCTCTCTCTTGCTCTCTGTACGAACAATCCAGCATTTATTAGAATCTTTCTGCTGTGGCAGGATGGCAATTCATCTGAGGCGACTATTTCTGCAAGTGATAAGAGGGATACAGTCTGTTTTTGACATTTAAGCCAGAGGAGAAAGCCCTCGATGGCATAGGCCTTGTCTTGATATTGACACATTTCAAAACGGGCCTCTTGTGACCCTCCGAGTTGTGAATTAATTTGTGTTCGGACGTGAATTGCTTGTGGGCACTGTGAGACTATTGTGAAAATGCTCACACTGCTCCAGCTGTCAGAGAGAAATCATTACCCTTAACAATGATTGTGCTTAGACTGTTTTTTTACACAATTTATTCTAACCAATATATTAGCTCTGACATAGCGGTGATACCACATTACTAGCTGATAACAAGACACACACTAGCTCTGTAGATCTCCACTGCAGCAAGACGCTCACATGTACACTATTTTGATATGTTGGCTTAATTACATACCAAAACAATGCTAATAGCTTCCATCATTAAAACATTTTTGGAGAAGCCCCAGTGTAAAAATGTCTTCCAAATATCTGCGCTATTCTAACCTCTTTGAGGCAGTAACAGGATCAAGTTTGCTATTTGTAAGCACAGATTAGTTCCCACTGTGAACTTTCTTGATTCCATATCAAATACAGAAATGTCAGGACTTGTATACTTGGATATTTTAATCCTCTATTGTAGACAGTGTCTAATTGAGCCTCAATTATTATAATGATGGAGTGTATAGGCCAACAACAGGGAAAGAACATCGTAGTTTAATGCTAGCAGAATATATCTACTTTCAATTTTTTTCTTTTACACGATTAGAATGCAACTATCTACTGTCTGTCTGTCCGTCTATCTTTTTGTCTTTTTGTCTGTCTGTCTGCCTGCCTGCCTGCCTGCCTGTCTATCTGTCTGTCTGTCTTTTTGTCTGTGTGTGTGTGTGTGTGTGTGTCTGTCTGCCTGCCTGCCTGCCTGTCTGTCTGTCTGTCTGTCTGTTTATTAATCTCATACCACATTCCAATGCTGAAAAAATATGCCTGCACAATAGAGATGAAAGTAATGTATCTGTTTGAATCAACAGGTATTATACTGCATCTTGGTAATGTGAAAACATACACATGAAATGACATGAAATGATAGGCTGTATTGAGAGTTATAGAGTAGCAACAGCCAGGAGAGATTTGGACCTATGGCTTTTCAGATGACCTGTCCTAGGCTGTGTCCAGGACAAATGGTTATCATAAGTGCTGTGTTATTTTGAGATTACGTTAGTATTGGGCTACCACAATGGATGGCCTTAATAACTATATTTAATGTGCATTTCAGATGTTGACCTCAACTCCCAAAACACATACAGTAGGTTTGAGAGAAAACATTATGGTGAATGTTTCCCTAACAGTGAAAAGAGTTACTCTATGCTGGAGGGAGAGAGCTGTCCTTTATGACACCCATTCCATCTATTGTCCTCACTTTTGGAGGAAAGAATTTGAAAACGTCATTAGGATTCCATTCATTCCAACACACTGAATTTGAGGAGGATGTTCCATAAAAAATCAACATTCCTTGTGCATTCGTTGGCCTTTATCTCCAGCCATAGGAAACAGCGGACACTTATGGACAGCAGACATACAATTAAGAGCAGTGAGCTGACACTACCCTGGGGTGGCACTCTTCATTCCACAGGAAATATCTGTCTTTTTCCCATGTCGGGCTCCTCGACAGGAGGTGATGCATTTGTAACACGTTTGCAGACATTTCAGCCTTGATTGAGTACCAAACCGTGTGTGTTAGCAATATACTGTATGTACAGGAGTAAGCTACATGGAAAAGTATTGTGTAGATAGTATATAGGTAATGCCTTGTGATAATTCCTTAAAGTCTTAATAAACTATTCGTTAGTTGTGTACTATTGTTACATAAATATTCTAGCATTCATAATTATCTTCACACATTTATAATGGCTAATTAGAGAAATAAAATAATTGAAGAGTTACATAATATATCAGTGAAGGTTTGACCATCTTAAGCTTGATGTCAAACAAGGTTGTGAAAAGATTTATCAAACAGGCCCAATCAATTCAGGTGTATATATTTTTTTAAAAGAATGGAACTGAATAAATTAATTGATTCTTCCATTATTGATGCTAGTCAACCATTTGAGGGAGAAGTTTCAATCCATTTCAAGAGGTGATAAAACATTCTTCAATGTATAATGTTGGTAATGTCTCATCTGTTGTAAAAAGCTTGGGCCAATATTTATCAAATGTTCGTACAAGAACAAAGCTGGCCCCACTCTCTCCCTCTCTGTTCTCAGGGGAAATATGGTTTCAGACTGGGATGTGTATTATCCCTCATACTGATGAAATGCATAATTAATCTTCATAGTCTCTGTAATCCTTCTCCCGACTTGACCACCAAGATGAGAATTACTGGCTGGGGCCATGTCAGTGGCCAGTTCATATGTATTTCAGCAGCGTTGTCTCCACTCGGTGGCACCGCGCCACAGATGATTAATGGACAAGGTTACAAAGTATTTACACAAATAAGTTCAAAACAATCGATCCAGTGCACCGCACTGTCATACCCTTAAGGGATGTGGTTCCCCTGAAAGAATGCACAATCCCTCTGGCCAGGGTTCAATTGAGACGCAGATTGTGTCTGATTGATCAATGAGAACCGCTGCTGAGCCATCAATCTAACAGGAGTGGAATAGGGAAAAGAGAGCATTAACATGTATAAGCCAGCGCGTCCCGGCAATGTCCTCTACCTAGAGTCTGCAGAGGAGCTACCACAGAGATGTGTTTAATAGCATCTCCTTTGTATGAGACCTCGGCTACAGTGAGGTGTTATGTAAGGACAACAGGGCTACATGTCGACATCTTGGCTCATATTTTGATGTTGAGAATTTGCTCATGAGAGGCCTATCAAAGCTATTTTGCATAAACACATGTCATTCCTGCAGGTGCTTCTTCAGCATAAATTGTGTATCCATGGGTAGAAGCAGTTAAGGATGCTTCAAGACAGTTACTGATGAATCACTCTTGTTGTTACTGTACTTTGTTCGTGTTGTGAGACAAGGACACAGTTAAAATAGAATAAAATAATTGCAGGTGAACCAAGCCCTAATAGCTATATTACAGACCATTTATTCTCTCTTTAATGGTTGTGTCCTAGATGTTATTTTGTTTATGTCTGAAGTACTTCATTAAGGTATTTCAATTGTCTCGTTACTGTACAGTATGTGCTTGCTTGCTCTAGTCTTGACTGTAGCCAGTTATAGGGCTTGTTTGCATAAATTATAGAAATAATACTTATCGATTAAATTGATATACGGAAAAGCTCTGGGATATTAGAAACTATAAAGCTTTACCCATTGTAATGCGGGTACCTCTCCAAAATTAAGACTTTAAAATATCCATGACGTATGCATTATATGATATGAAATACATACATACATCATGTGTGTATATGTACTGGTGGATTCCCCAGCCTTGGACCTGAATTCAAAAGAAAACAGGACAATATAGGATGTCACAGGGTTTTTCCTTTTCGGCCGTGACTGTGGCAATAGGCCTAACAATGAGTGTCAGTCTGGACAATTGATAAGTTAAACCCAATTGAAGCTTTCAATCTCCCTCACACTGATAAGGCCAGAGAGAGAGAAAGTGAAAGAGAGAAAGAGATAGATAGAGAGAGAGGGAGATAGGGGGGGGGGGGTAGAGAGGAACTTTCGATAGTGTAATGTCAGTAACCCAAGAATCTTCAGTAGACTGGAAAAGAAAACAGCTTTCGATGTGAACAGCATTAGTGGTTCAAATTATCCATGCCTTACTGCCATCAGGGTCATATTATTGCAGTAAACAAAATTTGAAAGATCAGGCAAGGTTATGTTACCTTTCAGTGCCATTAGAAAGTCTAAGTAACAAAGTAACTCCTCATCGGCTCACAGTTAGAGTTCCTCTATGATAAGTGGATTGATTTGTTCTCTCTCTGCACACAGCTTAACAAGAAATTCTAGTGTAGATCAGGGAAAAGGTTCAGTTGATGTTCAGTTAGCTGTGAACAATCCTTGAAATCCTGACTTTGATTAAACAAAATGCCAAATCAACAGCTCACTGTATTTGAATGGCTGCGTAAAAATCAATCAATTATGCCATAGTGTTGTGGCCTGTTTCAGTAATCTACATCATGCACAAAATTAATTCAATCAATCAAGGTGGCGTGGGAGGTGGAGTTGGGGTAGGGGCATCCCTAGGAACAATGGAGGCTTACCCCTGCTGAGCCCCGCCCCCACAGATCTCAAAGGACCCTGGGGCTTTGAGTCCATAACACTGCTGGGCCTAGCCCTCTCTCAGTGGCCATCTGCTTATTGATCCAAAGACCTCATCAAGCAGTGTATCTGGATCCAACAGGGTGGCAGGGATTGACTTTGCAAATCCCTATTCCCTTCTAACTTTCCTTTTGATCTGAGTGCCTTCTCTGCCTCTGTTTTACAATGTACTCTCTTCAGTGCATAAGCTCTGCATCTGGGTTACATTTTAAATACAGGTAAAGGCAGGTGGAGTGGTTCACCCAATACTGCCATTGTGTAGCTGCCTAACATTACAGATATCATTTCACTTTGATACAATTTCAGTGCTAGGGGACACATTTGATAATGTGTAACATTACATTGACATTTGATAATGGGTAAAGACAACTAATCACACCATATGCATATTTTATTTGGCCTGAGAACAATCTACTCTACATTTCAATATCAGTCAAATCACCAAGCACAGATAACCAGCATAATGTTTTAATCATGGACCTTGTGTAACCATTGCACCATAAATGAATAAAAGAACAAAATAGAAAAAAATAAAAGATCACAATCATCAGAATAAGTTTGATAATTGCAATAGTTGCGCTGTCTGCTTTAATGTTGGTGTCACAGAGAGTAACATGCGGCATGAAGCACATTGATATCAACCCAAAGAATTATAACAAAAACGGTAAGTCTGTCTGATACAAGTCGAAATATAAACCCAAAAGAAAGGGGAACTACCCCCGAGGACCATAAAAAACAGGATCTCAGTGTTCATGCTCTTCCCATAGGAGACCAATCAAAGCCAATGAGGCTGCATATCATCAGGATGCACATCAATAGGTGAATCCTTTTGGTGCAATCAAAGAGTGGTAGTGTAGCACACAAGCAACTGTTTATCCACATCAGTAGGAATTAGTATCAAATTAGGAACAAGGAATTCATGCCTGTCTTTTGTTTTTTCATGAACCTTTTGAAACACTACCTGATGTTGCCAGCACAGTCTCCTAGAAAAACCTGCATGCAGAAACAATAGGAGATACAAGGCCACCATAACGTGCTTATCTGGACGTTACTATAGAGTGAAATCTGCACACCTCCTTGAAGCACTATTAAAGGGTAAACATAAAAAAAAACCACTATGTTAGAAACGTAACGAAGTAGCACTTTGACTTATATGGCGGTTACGTAGTATTAGGCATTAACTTCAAGTGGTTAAGGTAAGAGTTAGGGTTAGGGTTAGGCATTGACTTCACATGGTTAGGATAAGGTTAAGTTGTCAGGGGAATGTATTAGCAAACATTAGATAAAAGAATTAGCAAACAAAAACACTAAAAGCACTTTTGTCAAAGTTGCCCCAAAAGCCAACTCGATCCTGCAATGTTTGGGTTGCAAGTCTTGTTTTTACACCCTCCCCCACCCCCAATCTACCACATAGCAAAGCAATCTTTATTTTGTAGCTTCCTGCCGGTTGCTATTGCCTGATAGGAGTATGCACACCTGCTTGGTCAGTAGCCACTATGGTGTGCAGGTGCACGTAGCCTATAAATGACTGGCCTGGAGGTAAACTGGTAAGAAAGTCCTTATTTCCAGCAATCCTGTCAAAAAAATTAAAAGGTGTGAGATATGGAAGTTGGTAATGAGGAGCGATAATGAATCAGTAATACTACTGCAGAACTGAAACTCTGGATCCACTACCCACAATGTGAGAGGGAGGGAGACAGTGAAAAGCTGGAGCTCTCCTCAAGGTCAACGAGAACTCAAAGAGAATTGGCCGTTCAAAGGGAAGTCGAGCCTATGGCTGGATGTGCTCAGAAACGTGTGTCATCAGCTTCTACCGCAAACTCAGCAAAGAGGATTTGAGCATTAGCAATATCCGCATCCTCGGTCTGATGGCTAACTGTGAGACTCAATCTAACCTGTGGGCTCATCTCAGAGACTGCAAGTAATCTTGGAGACAAAATTAGTGTTGCAGAGAATTCAAAACCAAGGGGCAATGTTTCTCCCTCAATGATGCAAGTAATATCCAAACAACATGATAAGACAAGGAAACTGTTCAACCAGATCTACTTAGAACTAGTACCAATACAAATGAAATGCCTGCTATTTACCTCCACACTATACAGAGTACAGAGTACCCCCCCCCCCCGCACACACACAGACACAACCATGACTGATCGTGAGCTTGCTTCATTGACCCAATGGGGTCAATTACGTTTTGCCACGAGGAGACGGAGGCCGCCCCAGGTCTGCGGGTGCGCCGCGTCGGCGCATTGATCAATAGCACAGATGCTTATCAGCCACAGAGTGTGTTACAGACACCTAATTGCAATTGATCCCCTTTGCTGTATATCATTAATTGTGAATCCTCTCCCAATCACGTACTCCCACCACTGCACAGATTGTACTCTAAAACTAAAACTTAATTCATCAGTGAGTTCTGCATTGGTTTCCAATGAGATATAGGTAGACAACTCTAGACCTTAATGACCTTCATGTTTTAGCCAGAGGTGTTTAGATGCTCTCTCCCAGTGGAAAGTTCAAGGTTGCTGGACCGAGTGGATCTCCTTCATCATGGTAGTCGAACAGCTGTCAGAACACACGCGAGAAGCAGAGGGTTACATACTGAAAATTGATTAGGTATGAAATTAAGAATCAATGACTCTTCTGATTCATTTACTGCTTTGTCATTCTGTGGGCAAACAGGGACTGCTGTATGAAAGGTATAGGCTATAAGTACCTTTTTTCTATAGGGTAGTGTTTCCATGGGGGCATTAAGCCGTATACACAGTAATGGGTTATGGTTCACAATGTTGATAGAGAGAGGATACTGTCTTCGATTAGCCTGCCCTGCCTTTGCTCTCTCTAATACAGTACCTTTTGTGCAATGACAATTTAACTATGCATGGAGAATTAGCCTCTTTGGAAACCCCCTGTTTGCCTCCTTATGTCTTTTTTTTTCCTTTTCGGTTGCGTGTGTGGTTGGTTGTTCCCTGGGCCATTGAAAAACCTTGCAGTGAGTTATATTGGCATAAGCATAATCACATTACGGTGGCAGGGAATGTGCAACAATAAGCCTTAGGGCCATAAAGTAGTTCCCCCTTCCTTCTGAGACGGGACATACATATCTAAACAGGCGAGTCTTAGCATCTGAAAGAGGCTTGCCCAAAGGATCAACTCCACAAGGAATCCCTTGAAAGAAATTGGATATTAAATAAGGTAGGCAGGGGGATAAAGATGTCAGCAGTAATAATGCTTTTCATTTTGACCGTGATCTTATTTGTTCTGAGAGGAGGGTGAGGGAGTTGAGCACTCTCGGCAAGTTGACATAAGAGTTTCTCAGAGGGAGAGGGGGAGGAAGAGAGGGACGGGAGATTGATCCGTCAGCAGATCCGTGGGAATGCCGACTTTGTCACCCTGCCCTGGTGAGGACAAACTAATATAGTGGAACTGCAGTGCTGGCGGTTTCCATAGCATAGACACACTTACACATTTACACACACACACACACACACACACACATACCATAAGACAGGCACACACACACACACACACACACACACACACACACACACACACACACACACACACACACACACACACACACACACACACACACACACACACACACACACACACACACACACTGATGCCAAAGCGGACATGGGTAGAGAGGTTAGACAGAGCAGAGCCCAGGAGCTCTGAGTGGCTGAGATGTTACTTAGCCCTGTGGTGAAGATGAGGCTCAGAGACTCTGGAGGCTTCAGCCCAGACACAGGCAGCCCCCACCTGGTCAGTTTTATGCACCTCTGACACAACCTTCACCCCCATCTTCTGCTCTCTTTATTCCTTTCTGTTGGTACTCTGATATTATTAAATAGATTTTCACACTAGAAGAAATGTTGTGTCAGATGTATAACCACTAAGTGTAGTGAGTAGTGAATGAGATAGAATGGAACATCATACTGGGAATGTGGATGAAAGAGAGGAATCGCAAATGCCTACTCATCCTTTAGGCAGTGCGTACATATTTAAATGGCTATACAGTGGTATGCAGTAGAAACTAAGGTTGTTTGCAGTCCTTGACAGTGTTTTCCACATACAGTATTGTCCTTTTCTTTTCAAGTCAAAGTTCTTTATTGTCACATACTCTGTGAGCAGAGCAGCAAGATGCTTAGTTCACATTTTAGGACATATTCAGTTCTCAGCCGATAGAGTCAGTTGTCAGATCAAAAGGATGTAGTTTTCATCTAGGGCCTTTCGTGTATGGCCTAATAGAGTAGAGCAGTTTAGTTTATGGCCATAACGACTAGAGCTGTTTATGGCCATAAGGAGTAGAACCATTTCGTCTATGGCCTTATGAAGTATGGCCTTTTCATTTACGGCTGTAAGGAGTAGAGCCTTTTAGTTTAAGGGAGTATGGCAGTTTGGTCTCACAACTGGGAGTAGAGCAGTTTGATCTCAGAAATATATTGTTTTGATCTGACAACTATTGGCTGAGAAATGTCCTAAAATGGACAACATACTCAACAGTGTTACTGTATACACATACAATAAACGTCCTACTGCTAAAATACACCCTAACTAAATACACAATCCAACTTTGTTGGAACAATACAATGTTGAAATGCAATAGATTATGACATTAACAATATAAGGAAGGAGGTAGCGGGCAGTGCAAATACAGTTGCATAGTCTACAAATAAATATTTGTTGGTAGTCCTATCCTATAGATAGCAGCAGTAGATAATGAGAGTCCAATGAAAAGTCAACAGCAACATGTTGGGTGACTATGTGTGTGGGAGAGTCAGTGATCAGTGGGAGAGCTGATCGTTCATCAGTCTTATGGCTGTGGGGTAGAAGCTGTCACAGAACCTTTTGGTCCCAGGCTGGGCACGTCTAGCATCTGCCAGACGGTAGCAGGGTGAACAGACCGTGTCTGGGGTGGCTGGAGTCTTTTCTACACATTGTCGTTTATTATGCTGTCTCAAAGGGCATGTACTGTACAAGCTATAAGAGTGTAGAACATGTTGTTCCTCTCATTCAAGGGCATAGAAAAGGTTGTCTTAAGAATTACTCCTTTCACTCTTAGTTTTGGTTCCATTCATCAGTTTTGTTTGAACGTTTGTCTGAATTGTACAATCTGTACAATGCACTAGAATTGTCCTTGTGGCTTAGCTATCAGCATTGTTCTCTCAATAAAGTCAATGTCGTAAAAGGTATTTTATATAATTTAAATTAGCACTATTAGAAAACACATTGCATGTGTGGGAGTATACTGTACCCTTTCTCTCTAGAGAGAGCCGCGAAATTAGGGGTTACGTATGCAATATATGTTCTCTGAAGCATACTTTGTGCCCCCTCCAAAATATTGGGTGCATGACGCCCCTGACAATATGTGCTTTTTCAAGATGTTGGTTCTCTTTCAGTCAACTCGGTTATGGGACCACTTAGCTGAAAACCTATTCAATCCCACCTGTAAAGGCTGAGGACGCTTGCAGGCACATAGCCCCGCCTAGTGCCCAGCCTATAAAGGCTCATGCATAGCGCACTCGTTTATTCTGTGAACCACTCTTCACAAGCTAAGCGTGAGAGGGGCAACAAGGTAAGGGGGTCTCCCTCATCTCCTGCAGAGAACCTAGGTTACAAACATAACCCCTAGTTCCCTTTCAGTCTGCTCGGTGCGACCCCTCACTGTGGGATCCTTTCACTATGCCCCAATTGCCTGGTCCGAACAAAAACCTGCACGGATACAAGGATGTACCCTGCCTACAACACACAGTCCCCAACCCAGCCCTTAGGACCGTATTCGCCACAGAGGGCACAGTCACGTCCAGGCTTTAAAAACTTTGAAAAGTATGTGGAGCAGCCCAGCTGGGCTTGTCCTTAAGGGGGAGGACGGAGGTGACCTCCTGTCCTTCTTTCTCACCTCGACTCTGGACTTGAAGTCGTCCAAGGCGACCCTGGGTCAACTGGGCCATTGAGAATGTCCCTGCACTCCTTGTCGAATATTTTTGACTATTTCTACTATCTCAAACACCAGAAACAGCTTTGTCCTGCCATCTAGAGCAATGGTTCTCAACTGGTTTTGCATCAGGACCCAATTTTGAGCATATCACTTCTTCTGAAATGTTTCCTTTTTCATTAAGATAGTCAGCCATTAATCAAAAGGTATACTGAGAAAACATGTATTATGACAGCATAGTTAAAAATGTACATTATCACCTAAGAGAACACTTAACATTCAAGAGAACACAATCCTAATTTCA
Organism: Argentina silus; assembly: GCF_951799395.1. Lineage (NCBI taxonomy): Eukaryota > Metazoa > Chordata > Actinopteri > Argentiniformes > Argentinidae > Argentina > Argentina silus. The sequence continues at coordinate 23,403,749 of NC_139655.1, read as the reverse complement.
TAACAGACCTAGAAATAGTTCTAATTTGCTGCAAATCACATGAATTTCAGTAGTCTAATATAAGATAAATGTTGATCAATTAACCTGGTAGTAATAGTAGCCTATTAGGCCTATCACTCAAGATCAGTGTAATTACAGTTTATATTAATTCACCGCTGTTACTGAGCTTTTACCTTGCCTATCTATGTAAACCCATATTTCATAACACTGGGTCACTTTTTCCAGAACTTTAACCCATAGCTTGTGATGCACTGTTCCCATGTTTGGAAGTGCAGCTGCTGCATGATTTAAAAAGCTGTCAATTTCAGCTATCTGTCACCATTTCAAGCTGGTCAGTTAGCTCTGCAGCTGGTTAGTTACTTACAATCACAGTTTATGTGTGACAGATTCAGAATGAAGCCGACTTTGATTTGCTGAGTAGGCTACCTGTGTGGAGCTAGCAACAATAATCAATTGCTAAAAAGTCATGAACCATGGAAATGGTTATTTTACTAAATAAACATTTGGCGGCACATTAATTTACCATCGGAACAAATGTAAAACGAATCTGTGGGGGCAAAGGCTTTTGTTTCTGCACACCATTAAACTATTCAATACAGCCTACAATATAGAGGTTACAGCCTTCTAATTGTTGAGAAATAGAGTTAATATTAGAGGTCACGGTGTCCCTCTGCTCTTTTGAACACACACTGAAGGGAGACATGTTTTCAACAAAGGGCCCAGGCCATCGCAAACAATTTGCCATCCCTTTCCATTGGCTCCGAAACTATTTACAGGTTGTCAGAGACAATGGAGCTTAATTAAAAAGAACACAGTTATCAACCTCATTAAGGCTGGGAACTCAGGCAAGTCAACTCAGGCATCTCATTTAATTAACTAGTGCCTAAGCACTGACAAAAAGTGAATCCCCCCTCCCCCTCTCTTTGTGGAGTGTGCCTGGAGATGCAGAAGCCCCCCTCCAGTTACATGACATCATCTACTCTGCAGACCCCTCAGACGTGGTAAGTCAAATACTACAATGATCAGTTATATTATAAAGTGTGGAATCGCCATGACTTGTGAAGTTAGTATGATGGTGGTGTGAAATAGACTGTAGTATCCCTTGAACTGTTGCATTTGAACTGTAGGACCTATTTTGTCTTGCTCATTTTGCATAGTAATAATTCAAGTAATTCATCTTGCATTACATTCCTGCTTTTTGTCATGAAAAAGGATCCACAGACAATCATCAATGAGATCGAGGGTGCCATGGAGGACTACTTTAGGTACTCTGCAGGGAGATCCATTGGTGAAGGATACATGAAAGCTGATGATTGATCATACTGAAAGATATTACTGAGATGACTTGAAATTGGGTTGAAATCAAATCGTTGAAACAACCTCAAAATGATCTCCTTTCAACTTTCACATATGTCCCCTGAAATGAACGTGGCATCAACGTCGGACATAGGCATCTTTTCAAGGTCTTTTCAAGGTCTTTTAAATGACAGAATGTTTACTGGGATGCCATGCTTCACTTCCTGTATATCCTCATCTGTTTAGTAATGGAGAAGAGATGTAAGAAGATAACACTTGCTGCATCTGTATACTGTACAGTAGTATATTTTGCTGTTTTGGTTTTGTTTCATCAAATTTTGTTTTATTATGTTAAAAATAAAAACCTTTTAAACTTTTTTTTATTGACTCCTTTTATACCCTTTTTTGTACCACCCTGCCCCCTGTAATCTCACTCAGATTCCCTCAGCTTTTTGTAGTATTCATAGATATAGAATTGACAGTCACTTTACTATGCGGTATCCAAAAACTCTCTGTAGATATGCAATGAATCATACATGAGTATTGATTTGCACGTCACTTTACTATAGGGGCGATACATGCTTCATAGGTTTGTTATGAACAACTTAAGAATGAGTCAGTATAAGTCATTTTGCCGTCATGAAGACTGACCCTTATACAAATGTATTGTAATGGCCTTTAGCCTACTATCATAACTTTAACAATGAACATGAATGCCACTTACTAGGCTTTCACAAATGGTGAACATGCTGGCCCTCCATGTACTGTACTTTACCTTTCAATCTCAGAGCTCCATCCAATTCACATTTCATTGAAGTAAGTATTTATATCAGTTCAGTTAATGACACAATTGTGATAGAGGGGCAAAGACCAATTATTGGTTGTATGCCGAAGAGGCATATTCTGAGAGAAAAATGTATAGTTTGTCATATTTTGACATCCATTCCCGATTTAATCTGACAGTATGACAGTATGTCATATAGGACGTTACCTAAATACTTTATAAAAGGCTAACACAATATTTATTAAGGTGTTATGAAGTGTTTATGTCAGATGTGTTATGAATACCCCTTTCATATAAAGTGTTACCGAAAATGTCATGTGTAGCATTAACTTCAGGTCATGGAGTGAAGTTGAATATCAAGTCAGCCTGTGTTCCAATGACAAGGGCAGGTCTTAACTCTCAAGGTTAACTTCCAGTGAAGTCCTCAGCACCTTTATGGTAGATACATGCAGTCTACATACAGAGAGAGTGACGTAAGCACTTTTATAGCGTATACAATACAATAATGTACATCTCACTTCCGACCTTCCGCCGTAGATTGAAAACCCATCTCTTCAAGCTACATCTTAACAGTCCCTCCTAAAGACCGCTTCACCCTCACTACCCCCCCTATACTAACCCTAACCCCGAGACCTCTTCTCCCCTGTTACCCCCCTGTACAAGTTCTCTCCTGCTAATAAAATATATTTAAAAAAAAAAAAACAACTAGCCTACTGGCATTACGACTGCCAAAGGCCCCTGGTGTGAGCATTGATTATTTTGTCTTATGATGACTGTTGGATAGATGATTCACTTACTTAAACAAATGTATTTGTTGTACGTCGCTTTGGATAAAGGCGTCTGCTAAATGCCATAAATGTAAAAGGGACATTGTCTTGTTCAACAACATTTTCCAGAATCCACTCAATACACTACTTCAATTGTGTGGCATGCCCTAACATGTAAAATCTGTGATGCATAATTCTGCTCACACAAGGAGAGCACATCCTTGTGTGCGTCCTTGAGCGTCCTTATGGATTATAGGGTGTTTTCACATCTAGTCTTTCCAGCCCTGTGACTCTCTCCCTCTGCTCTCGGTTCTTGGGTAAGATCAATGTTCACACCTCAGTAGGACGCTAAAGCGACACTGTCATTGGGTCATTGTCGTGGGCGCTGCTCTTGTAGTGACCAGCAGCAGGTGTGTCTGTGTCTGTGCGTCTTCTGTTTGTGTACAAAACTTGGTTTTGCCAGTGTTGTGTGCAAGTGGCATTTGTTTTTACGCCCAGTTTGTGAAACAAATCACAGCAAATCATCAACATGGTAATTTTAAGGACTTTAATTGATCACGCCCAAAGTTTGGATCCTCAACCATACCAACCGATAAACAGAATCCAATACTCTAGAGATTTTTAATGAAATGGGATGATTGGAACGTGGACATGCATATGGACCCTCTTTGTATCCAGGGGTTAAACGCAGAAATCTCGAGACACAGAAGTAGAACACGGATGGGCCTGAAATGAGAGGAAAAAAAGTGAGGAAACATGGGAAAAGGGGTGGCGTCCGACTTAGATTGAAAAGGCAAAAACTTGGGCACATCCCTCTTCCCTCTATTATCCTTGGAAATGTCCAGTCTCTCAGAAACAAGACTGACGAGCTGCAAGCAAACACTAACCATCTACATGAATATAGGGAGGCCTACATTATGGCCTTTATGGAGACCTGGCTCACGCCCGCAGACTCAGACTTGGCTATTAGCGGCTTTGGGGTTTACCATCGGAACAAATGTAAAACTGTTCAGCAGGACAGGGACGTAAATGCTACAGGGGAAATCTCAGGGAGGCAGCATTTGTGTGTACATAAATCAGCGGTGGTGCAACAATGTTACCATCAGGGAGACTATATGCACAGCTGACATTGAACCGATGTCAGTTTCTGTCTGAATTTCTATCTCCCTCGGGAGTTCCCCCAGCTATTTGTGATGGTGGTATATATCCACCCAAAAGCAAACGCTCAAATTGCCTGTGATACCATCTACAGAGTCACACACAAACTAGTCTCTTTCCCTGATGCCCATGCTTAATACTGGGAGATTTCAATCACGGCAAGCTGAATAAATCAATTAACTTCTACATCACCTGTCCAACTAGGAACAGTAAGTTCTAAAATTATTATTATTATTATTAAGATTTATGCTATGGGTCTATAAGGCATAAAGCATACATGGCTTCTCCAAGACCTCCCCCTGGCTTATCTGACCACAGCATCACCCACCTTACCCCTGTTTACAGGCCCGTTCTCAAGAGGGTGAAGGTATATACAAGAGAGGTCATGGTTTGGTCTAATGATTCTGTTCTTGAGTTACAAGGATGTTTTGATTGCACAGTTTGGTCAGTCTTTAAGGACTCCACTTCTGATATTAATGAACTTAGTGATGCTGTTTGTATCTATATTACATTTTGTGAAGATGCTGTTATTCCCAAGAAACATAAAAGTGTATCCATTCATTAAAGTGTATCCCAACAATAAGCCTTGGGTCAATAAATCCCTGAAAGATATGCTGAATATAAAACATATGGCCTTCCTCCAAGGCAATGAGACAGACTGAAGGGAGGCAAGGATAGAGGTCATATCAGAGATTAAGAAGGCCAAGTTACAGTACAAAGACAAACTAGAGGGGAAATTATACAGCAACAATCTGAAGGCAGCATGAAATGGAATGAGGAAAATGACAGGTCAGCAAGGAAGAGAACACAAGCCTGTTAGTATTGTGGGCTATGATGGCAACAAAGACCTAGCACTTAATAGCTTTTGACACACATGATTTTACGGATGAACTCAGGCATACGTAAGGACACTGCCACCACCACCCCACGGATTGGACTTTTTAACATGCAGGTCTCAGAGGGTGAGAGTTAATGGTGTTCTGTCAGAGCAGTGCTCCTCCTCAGGGGTGTGTCCTGTCCCCATTACTGTACATACTTTACACTAATAACTGTAGAAGTGAGAATAGGGACAGGCACATCCTGAAATTTGCTGACGATTCAGTCAATGTCAGTCTGCTCCAAAATGCCAAACCTGAGCATGAGCCTGTGGTGGAGGAGTTTGTTAAATGGTTAAATTCATCCAAGCTCTCATCTGAAGTATTTTTCTGGCTGTACCCAACCTTGAGTCATTGTAATTATATGTTCTTTGGCCATAAGTGGCACAGCACGTGGCCTCGTTGCTGAAATGTGGGTCATGAATGTTTCGTGGTCTTTTCTTAATCTAAACTATATTTAAGAGAGACAGGGGCCAGACAAGACAGAGCCCTACATCACCCAGTGGGGTGCCTGTCTGGGACAGCCACAGGGTCCAGTCTGGGTGATTTATACCACAATACCAATGGCTCTGATGGTAATATACTACAGGTAATTGAAAAGAAAATTGAACTAGGTCAAGAGAAACAGTGACAGAGTCATTCGGTGTCACACAGAGACTTTACAACTATAACATCATCCCTTGCACAGACCCCCCCATCCTTTAAACATCTTGCCAACTCTAATATCCCAACACTGAATAATAGCCTTCATATTTCATTTGGACTGAACAACACAACCTGGAATTGTTGCACAAAGGAATTGTGATACAAACAGGACTGATACGATTATACAAGTAGTATGATAAGAGATAAGACTTATCTATTGAGTACTCCTCTCAGCCGATGTGTAGAGTGGTCTAGAGTGTGTAGAGTGGTCTGAGGGGGCTGGCATGATGCCATGAGGTTTCTAATACACAGGGTGACAATGTAATTTACATGATTAATCATAACGATAACAATCATCGTCACCATTATCGTAATGTATAGAGTACGTGATGACCAATAGTGGTTGGCACATTGGAGTTTTAATGAATGGGCGTATGTCTTCCATGTCAATGACCTTTGAAGCTTAATCCAATATTGGTCATGGTTAAAATGCCACCTAGAATGTGATTTGGCAAATGGAGGACTAAGACATTACTCATTCTAACCCGTTTCAAATGACACAAGGCAAGGCAATTAACAGATAACAAAATGAATTAATTTGGATTTACTGCGACACCTTTTCGGCTTTGAAGACAAAGCAACTTGCTTACCAGAATGAAATACTAAATTGCTTTTTGTTGATAAACAATAACAAGTCCTTTAAACTGTAACAGAGAGGACCATAAACAGAGCAGAAAAGAACAGGGGCAGAAATACACTGCTTTTGAAAATCAGCTATTGTTGGCATGACTCCAGATTCTACTAATGCTATTTATTCATCTTTTCTGTGTCAATTTACAAGAGCATATTTGCTTTCATTGCAAGTCCCCCCTCTATAATAAGAGGGTATTGCGCTAGGGAAAGTACAGCTGCTTTTGAAAGCTCTCATGTACAGTATTTGTGTTTCAATCATGTCATCTATATTCAACCACTTGAAATACAGAATACTGTGAGTACAGTAAGTGTTTCTCTTCTAATGCATTTAGCTATTGTTGAGCTGAAACACACTCTGGTCATGAACACCAGAAACCAGTTAATTGGACATTTGGGTCATACTTTTAATAAAGTAAAGGCTTAATGAAGCCTTGCTAAACCCTTTGTAAGGCCTGGATAAGGAATGCTTTGCAAATCATTTATATAAAGGGTTATTTAATGAGTCCTTGGTGTTTTGGTGCAAAATGTAGCATAGCCCTTGCACCACCCTTCAAATAGTATGGCATTTGCTTATGAATAATTTGTGAAGCATCTGTTTAGGCCTTACAGTATGTATGGTGTATGGAGGCCTCATAAAGTTTTGTTTGTATAAAAGGGGTTCACAGGTGTACTCCCTCTCTTCATCCTTCTTTGGTCTTTCGCTGCTGTATGGCTGTTGTGAGAACATAGTCGTGCCTGACAGAGCTGTGAGAGAATGAGAACATTATTCCCTTAATGCAGCAGGGCATAAGGTTATTAGAATGAGTTTAGCTCAGTCAAATAAAAGGTCCTCATGTCCACGGCTGCCTGTATCAAAAAGGATTGGGAAATGAAAATATAATATGCATTGCTTTCATTCACACAATTATTTCTTCGCATGTGGAAGATGGAAATGGGAAATGTTCTTATAACAGCTGGGTCGCAATCCTTATTTCGACACCCGGTGTTGAATATATTCATGATCTGGCCACAAGATGCTAATGTCTCCGCCTGATTCCTTAGATCCACTGTGTCTAGTATTTTAGTATTGAGCAGCATTGAGGGTGATTGGCAAGGACAGTTATGTCTGAGGGGGGAATAGAGTGGAGACAGGAGTGACACAACGTCCCCCCTGCTGAGAAAAGAGAGAGGGGGGGAGAGAGAGAGAGAGAGAGAGAGAGAGAGAGAGAGAGAGAGAGAGAGAAAGACGTAGGAGAGGAGGATAGGCAGGTAAATAGACTTAATTCAATTTGTAGCCTTGGCCAAATGTCTCCCACATCTCTTATCCCCCCCCACCCTTCCCCTACTAGTCCAAAAGCTTGGTGGATGATGCTAAGATGTTTAGGCAGTAAGGGACGCAGGACGTGGGAGCAAAATAGCCCCAAGGAAGTTTTTTCACAATCCCACAATCCTCCCTGACATGGTGCATAGTGTTTCCATTCTGCACAGGAGGGGGATACAAAACAGCTTTATTCATTCAGGGCAATCTATTTCCTTCTGAAGCTCACGCTTTTCCCAATCTCCCAATTATCATACAACTTTCCCATGACTGGGTGTGTGTCTAATTTATGAGTTCACTTTGAACACATGATTTTAAAACGAGTATCATGATAATACATGTACTGTACCTACATCACCTGGAGTAAATAAGTACAAATCCTTGAAAAAAATATACTCAATTGCAGCAATGAGAGTAATTGTAATTCTTTACTTTCCACCTCTGCTCTACAGTACATTAAAGTCAAAAAGCTGATGCACAGAGGCATTATAAATGACAAATGAGTGCTCCCTCGTTTTGTTCTGAAGTATAGTGATACTTCAGAACAAAATCGTCTCTGATCAGAGAGCTTCACGGCCCAGCCGGCTGCAGCGCCCGTTGAATACAGAGAGCAGTCCTCGTCTCCACATCAAAAAGACGCCTTAGAGAAACTCTGGCGAGCCCTGGGCACCAGAATCTCTGGGGTCTCCACCACATGAAGAGTTCAGCAGGGGCCTGAGTTTCATCTCTCTCTCCAATGGTTATTAATGACAGCAGCGGTCTAATTCAGAGGCTACTGCACTGACTAGTGATGCTAATCAGACATGCCTATTTCAGATAAAAATGAAACAGCGCCATGATGGGAGAGTAACTAATTTGGTGCTGATGTCAGGTCAAAAATGCATATCTTACAGAGAGAATTATTGATAGTGTATGAGCATGGCAACGAAACCCTGGCATTTTTTTGGTACTGCATGAGGGATCTTTGAATATACACGGCATGGGTGTTTCAAGTGGGGAGTGAGAGGCTTTGATCAACATTGACACAGCATTTTGTGTGTGGGTTTTTCCTCCCTCGCTGGTGTTTTCCTGTGTACCGGATAAACAAATGTCAGATTGAGCAACATTTTCCCCCAGCTCACCTAAAGTACATTTCTCTCTTGCTCTCAATGGAGAATATCTCAATCAGCCAAGGAAAAGGAGTTAACCTCTGTCAGGTGAAGTTTTGGGCTTTCTGCTTGCAGGTTAATAAGAGAAATGTTTCCTCAAAGATGACATACTGTTCCTGTACATAGAAGAAATGTTCAATTTGAACTGATTCAATTTCAGCACCATTTCAACACATAACTGTAGGCCTGCACTCTGTTAACAATGCAAGCTTCCTCAAATCACGCTTTCGGCTACCAAGCCTTTTACCTAAGTATTACATGGTTTTAGAAAAGAGGACACAGACAGAGACATAAAGAGTGTACTTCATCAGAGATGATATTTCCAAAGCCCCACTCTGGAATCATTTGCATAGAAAACCTATCATCATTTACTATTGCCTTGTAACCATTTTTGTCCCATAATTCCCATTATGAATATGCTCTCTGCCAATGGTGAAGCACAATAATCCCCAGGTCAATTTTACAGAATCTGTTAGCCTTAAGGGCTGGAATATTTTGCATCTAAATGCAGTGTTTACAGTGTTCTTGGATTGGGGCTGCATGCATAAACAGGAAAAGGGCTGTGTTTATGTTCCATCTCCTGTAGGCCCTCCTTATTGATCAAAGTTGACAGCTACACATGTTGGGTAAAGAGAAGCATCATGATGATGTATTTTTGTTGCATTATTTACTATGGCTGGCCTGGTAAGGCGACAGTCCCTGAGGTAATATGTCTCCAGATACATTACAGTACATCAGACAATTCGCACAGCCCACTGCAGAGATTTCTTTTGGCACTGTTTTTAACGTTATACTTTATGTATTCTATAACATGTCATTTAAGGTCAACGAATCAGAGTATAGGCTACTTTCAAAACATTTTTTGGCAATCAAATGCTGTTTTGTTTGTCAATTCCAGTCATCTGCAGAGGTTCAGGTTAACATGTTTCCCTGGATGTAGAAAAGTTATCAAAACATTTTCAACTGACTGGCAGCTCCAGGCAAAACACTAAAACATGCATCTGTTGGTTAATAGATATTGAACCAGAGTTTCAGTGAGATGCAGAGAAAACATTTTCATATTCAGATGGTAAAGCAGCACCCCAGGCAAGGTAATCACAAACCACTAATTGGCCCTTCCATGCTCCCTCCATGTATACCCTCATCCAACAATAGGGAGGGGTTTCTGCTATTGACACCCTCAAACCCAAATCTGGAATTCAAATAATAACGTGTTCTCCCTCACCTGTTGGATGGGGCTGGAGAAATGTAACCCCTTAAAATTGATAGACGGAGCTATGGATGCAAGGACTGACCATCCATGAGATCAAAATGATAATTTTAACCATTTTTAAAAGCTATACAGTGTTTGTTTACAATTACATTGTTTACAAACTATGCAGTAAAATAAGCTTATATTTTGGGCTCTGATGGGGGTAAGTTGAACTAAGTTTGTGAAGCATTTATAAGTTATATTCTTCAAGAATCAATGGTATATATCATACCCAAAATGGATGTAATAATCCCAGATTGGCCCTTTAAAGAAGAGACTTAAAACTCTTCAAAAGCACTCAAAATGATTTACAGGACACAAATGTGATACTGTACTGTAGGGTCGGCTTTCAGTCTGGCTTGTGACTGATTTGAGGATCAACAACTTTATCAAAACACCAATAAATCAGATACATTAGTAATATTGCTTGTAACTGATCTTCTTATTGATATTGTTATGAGAGGTTGTTATGTTTATACATCCCAAGTTCTTTGTTATCAGCCCCTCAAATTAACAGACATTTCGGGAGGATTTCAAGTGTTACAAACACTGTATCACAAACACTAATTCCCACAACAATGTACATGGATTCACTTTTTATGTCAATGGAAAACATCTAAAACATTGCATGGTGCTACAGACAAAAACCCTGAATCTGAAACATTGTGTGCACAGCACAAAGGGGACTGGCACTGTTGTGGTTAGCTTGAGTCACCATGTGGTAGCTGGATTAATTTGTCTGGTTGGGGTGTCAGGCTGTTTTAGCATGCTCAGAAGCGGTCGCCCACACCGACCTTCCTCAGTCTGATTGGCTGCTACAGGGTCGTGCGGAGATAAAGTATTGGATTTCTCTCAAGTGTCTGGAGGAGCTGTATCTCTGTTGAAGAAAAAAAATAGTTCTGAGCTTTGGGCTGTGAGTGTTATACGTGTGTTTAACAGTTCAGAGAGGTCCTCAGATGGATCAGAAAGTTGGAAAATGGAATCAAATCAACGTTTGGCGGAGGTCTCCTGGAAAATAGCAGCAAAGAGCATGTGGGGCTTGCCATGCTAATGCTGGTTTGTTGGGCTGATACATGCAAACGTCCTGTCTACCTAATGATGGGCTCTAACTCTCTGATTTGATCATCACAAGATATTCTTCATGTGTTTCATCTCTAATACATTCCAACCATCAACAGGCAGATTACACCAGCATTTTCCAGGCTCTCTCAGTCCATTGAAAGATTATATCTTAGAGTGTAAGCCCTACGCACAGACAAACCATAACCATAACCTGTACCGTTGCCCCTGCAATTTTCATATCTGATAGTGGTAACATATGATATAGGAGCAGCACTTTACATATCAATTGGAAAATTAGGAATGATGGTTTAATTATGATAATTCTGTTTGTGCCTAGTGAGTTTGTGATCCCCATGGAGAATAATAATTAATCCATTACAAACAACACCTGTTATTCAATATGTTGATGAAGACACCTCTGAGCTTTTTACACAATAGCAGCAATAGCGGAACAATGCAACGAAGCGTGTGACTTGTAGTCTTTAAGAGGCGATTATACTCTTCTGATTGATTTTTGTCTCGATGGCTGTGGTATGCTGTAAGCCTCACCTCATGGGCAGAGACAGGTATTCCTTTTTATATATGTGGGGGATTTCATTTCCTGAAAGCCCACTGATCTTCTGTGGTGATCCTAGGAGATGCAATTATTCTCTTTGTATCCATATGAACTTTGTCAGGCCTTAGGTCCTCACTTCGATCTTACCACTGACTAATCCAGCTCAGTTATTATATTACTCCCTGTTGTAATTTTTGTTACATTGTTATCTGTCAGTTACACAGGGGGAATTCATACTGCACCTACTGCCAGAGATACATATCTCGTTGAACTTTATGATATAACAGTTTTTTTTTTAAAGTTTACCGAATTGTGCAGGTTGTTGACAGCCATGACTGTTTTTCCAGATTGACCCTTGACTCCATTCAGTATACAGAATGGAAGTATACCTACATAATCCTTCAACGAGACATATTCCTTCTAAACGCGCCATTTCAAGCAGCTGTCGCCTTGTCGTCCTGACATTTGCAGAGTATTAGTTGTTGTTCAGGACTGTTGATTGCGTCTTATAGTCTAATCTCATATTATGAAACCCCTCCATCCTCTATTAAGTCTGACTGGAAATCACTTCTGAAATTTCATTGCAGGAATCGTCAATGTTTGGATTTGGTTTGAGGTGATCCTATTGAAGTGGGAATTTCAATTCTGCCCCAATCTTCTCAAGTTTACCATCCCCCAGAAGACACATTGTTGTGAGCTCTGTGGAATGTCTTGAGGTGTCAAAGCTGTGATGTCATCAGTTTAGATGTAATAAGATGAATGATGGTTGGTGGTCTCCTTATCAACAGCTCCTAATTTAAATACTGTTGTTTTTAGGATGATATAAAAAGCAGAGGTCAGGGAAAAGCTCACTCTTTTTCCTATGTCCTGTTGTGAGGTTCTCACCATCATCATTTTGAGATGACTGGTGGTCATCTCTCTATCTCTCTATCCCTCTCTCTACTCTCTCTATTAGAATGTAAAAATTTGAAATTTAAAAAAAATGTATTTAAGTATTTGGCTTGTAATAGATGTATAAGTGTACAGTATTATTAAAGCCTCATTTGATTAATTCTATTTTACCTTTCTTGCACTAAATAAGCACAGGCTCAACAATTCTTTGCACATAGTGATAATTACATTGGAGTCATATTATCAATATCAATATCATATTATTATTCTTTACTATCAACAAAATATAGTCTCTGCCAAACATTCATGTGAAAACTGATATCATTATAATTGCTCTACACTATGAATTTTGGTTTATGATACATACAGTATACTGACAAAGTGTAATCCTGTTGGCACCCTACAGTATATAAAGAATAGCTTATGAATAATTTTTGAAGCATCTATGTACTGTTGGTCTTACTTTATAAAGGGTTAATGAAGGCACCGTCAAGCCTTAAAAGTTATATTTCTTTTTCAGTGAGACAGACTTGTTCATGGAAATATATTGATGTTAATATACAGATACATGTAGAGATGGTAGAAATTCAAGTGGACCGAAAATGAGGAGCAAACAGTGCAATGCCCCTCCACAGACCTTTATGGTATGGTATATACAGTGGGGGAAATAATTATTTGATCCCCTGCTGATTTTGTTAGTTTGCCCGATTACAAAGAAATGAGCGGTCTATAATTTTTATGGTACTTTTATTTGAACAAATAGAGACAGAATATCAACAAAGAAGTCCAGAAAAAACACATTATATAAAGTTATAAATTCATTTGCATTTGATCGAAGGAAATAAGTATTTGATCCCCTACAAACCAGCAAGAATTCTGGCTCATACAGACCGGTTATATGCCCATGAGGCACACAGATTACTCCTGTCACTTTAAGAAAGTACTCCTAATCTCTGCTTGTTATGGGTATAAAAGACACCTGTCAATAGAATCAATCTCTTCCATTCCAACCTCTCCACCACCATGGGCAAGACCAAATAACATTCAAAGGACATCAGGGTAAGAGTTGTAGACCTGCACAAGGCTGGAATGGGCTACAAGACCATCAGCAAGAAGCTTGGTGAGAAGGAGACAACTGTTGGTGCAATTATTAGAAAATGGAAGAAATACAAAATAAGAATCAATCGCCCTCGGCCTGGAGATCCATGCAAGATCTCGCCTCATGGGGTAAGGATGATCATGAGAAGGGTGAGGGATCAGCCCAGAACTACACGGGAGGAGCTTGGTAATGATATTAAGGCAGCTGGGACCACAGTCACCAAGAAAACCATTGGTAACACACTACACCGTAACGGATTGAAATCCTGCAGTGCCCGCAAGGTCCCCCTGCTCAAGAAGGCACATGTACAGGCCCATCTGAAGTTTGCCAATGAACACTTAAATGATTCAGAGAAGGCTTGGGAGAAGGTGATGTGGTCAGATGAGACCAAAATTGAACTCTTTGGCATAAATTCGACTCGTCGTGTTTGGAGGGAGAGAAATGCTGAATGCTACAATCCCAAGAACACCATCCCCACCGTCAAACACGGAGGTGGAAACATTATGTTTTGGGGTTGTTTCTCTGCTAAGGGTACAGGACGACTTCACTGCATTGAGGGGCCAATGGACGGGGCCATGTACCGTAAGATCTTGGACGAGAACCTCCTTCCCTCAGCCAGAGCACTGAGGATGAGTCGTGGATGGGTCTTCCTGCATGACAATGACCCAAAACATACGGCCAAGGCAACAAAGGAGTGGCTCAAGAAGAAGCACACTAAGGTCATGGAGTGGCCTAGCTAGTCTCCAGACCTTAATCCTATAGAAAATTTGTGGAGGGAGCTGAAGCTTCGAGTTGCCAAGCAAAAGCCTTGAAACCTTCAGGATTTGGAGAGGATCTGTAAAGAGGAGTGGACCAAAATCCCTCCTGAGATGTGTGCAAACCTGGTGACCAACTACAAGAAACGTCTGACTTCTGTGCTTGCCAACAAGGGTTTCTCCACCAAGTACTAAGTCATGTTTTGCTTGGGGATCAAATACTTATTTCCTTCGATCAAATGCAAATTAATTGATAACTTTATATAATATGTATTTTTTTAAGATATTAGGACTTTTTTTTTTTAATATTCTGTGTCTATTTGTTAAAATAAAAGTACCATAACAATTATAGACCGCTCATTTCTTTGTAATCGGGCAAACTAACAAAATCAGCAGGGGATCAAATAATTATTTCCCCCACTGTCTATGGTATGGGATAATTTCTCACTTATTTTCCACTAGTTACTGTACTTAAAATGACTGTCAAATGAGAATGCATTACATAGCTTTGTGAAAAGTAAACTGGACTACAGTACCTCTGTATGTCTGTCAGGGCTTCAATGTGTGGATGGACAGAACATTGTTGCCCTTGCAACCACTACGAAGGTAGGGGGTACACATATAATAGTGTTAGGAAGAAAAGTAAAATCTTCTCCATATGAATAATGAGACCCAGTTAGGGTCTAGGCCTAGGGTCTAGGGTCTAGGCCATTAGGTCTAGGCCTAGGTCAAGTTCACAGGGATATGTCAAAGGGCCCTGGGCTGAGTGTGGAGGGTGGGGAAGATTTCTAGATAATCACAGAGAAGCCCTACTGATTTCAACCTTTAAGGAGTGAACTTGTGTGCAACATAGAGCTGAGCTCAATGGTTACCAAAGTTGTATAATGTATTGTATCTGCATACACATAATAAGTTACTCCTTGTATGCATCAGGTCAAATGTTTCAAAACCAATATTTCTTCCCAAAAGACATTCTGTTTGTTTTATTTTCCACGGTCTTGAAAGAAGTACTGTACAAGTACTTCTATCAAAACCTTTTTTTTTTCTTTTGCAAGTCTGTCAAAACATGACGAAACATCAAAAACTGCTTCTGAGTAGCTACCAAACTGGAACTCCTAAGTGTGTTTCCTGTCTCTTTGACAGCCTTCCTACAGAATGGCTTCTCTGTGGTCACAAGCACAGCAACCCCCAGGGCTTGCTATTTCCACTGGGGGTTCACATGCTGCACTAAGGGTTTGGGAAACAGTGGTTTATGGCATCCACACCAATCACAAGGACAAAGCTATGTGTGACAACAATGATTCCCTCGTAGTCCCTCAAGGACAGTCAGGAAGGTGTTTCACTATACTGTAGTTAAAGGGTCTATGCTGTACAGTATATTGTGTTTCCTATGAATATACACATATATGTGTATACACATATACATATATTATATATGTATATACACATATATTACCATAACCTTCAACAAACCCTTCTGCAAAGGCGGACAACGCAAAACATTATTTATTGCTGTAAAAACACAAGAGACCTACATTAAATGTATCAAGAAACAAGAAACGTAT
Source organism: Argentina silus (assembly GCF_951799395.1). Taxonomy (NCBI): domain Eukaryota; kingdom Metazoa; phylum Chordata; class Actinopteri; order Argentiniformes; family Argentinidae; genus Argentina; species Argentina silus. The sequence continues at coordinate 23,387,906 of NC_139655.1, read as the reverse complement.
CCATGTACCAAGTCCCACTTTTTCCGTTTCTCTTGAAGGGCCTAAAAGATCATTTTTGCTTTAATTCTGCGGCTAGGTGACAAGCCTGTGGTCCTTTGTGTGGTGGGGAATGTAAATGCCCAGCACAGGGTAATTGCTCCGGTATCGGGGGGACAGGACAGAATTGGAATGAGTCTTGGAGGTCAGCGCCTTGTTGATTGAGAAGCGGCAGAGGAGGCGAGAGAGAGGGCCGGGCCGCCTCCACGGGAGCACAGATAAGGAGGCCGCAGACAAAAAGGGCTGGGGAGAGCCAGGCATCCATTAGAGGTGTGTGTGTGTGTGTGTGTGTGTGTGTGTGTGTGTGTGTGTGTGTGTGTGTGTGTGTGTGTGTGTGTTTGTGTGTGTGTTTGGGGAGGGGGGGGGGGAGTCCATAATGAGTGAGCATTGTATGTTCTCTGACAATGGAGCTGAGGGAGAGGGAGAGCGAGAGAGAAAGAGAGAGAGAGAGAAGGAGAGAGAAGGAGAGAGAAGGAGAGAGCGAGAGCGTGTGAGATAGGCCCACAGAGACAAGAGCTTTGGCCTTGATGTGGGAGGCTGCTTCCTTATGTTAGGGATATAAAAACACTTCATCACTGCCTAATGATTGCACGCGGCAATGATCCCCAAGACTGGCGCAGTGTTTGCGATGATGTTATACCGCCCGACTGTGCGAGAGGAAGTACCACAGGAAGTACCACATATGGCCTGCAGTAATACTCACTACAAACCTTTTCAACCAAAGGTTGTTTCATGGGAGATTGTAAACACAACTATTTAACACTGTTGAGCCATTGCCTAAAACCATTTTAGCATCAACATATTAGTCTCAACTAATGTGGAAAATAAGTTGATTTCTGTGCCACTAGTTACTCAATAGCTAATGCACCCACAAATACCAATAATTGTGTTATGTCTTTACCTACTTTCATCTTTACCTACTTTCTTAAAATATAGAAACTGCAGTTCTTCCATTAAAACAAACTGAAATTCTTATGCTCCTCATGCATAAGAGAGTTACAGAATAGTGCCAGATGTCACGGAAAGTAATAATAATGTAAGTTTCATAGAGCAATAATTGCCAAGTACAGTACAATAAAAGCGGTTCTCATCTCACTGAGGCTGGCCTCGCAGTACTGTAATGCTAAGCCGGAGTATGTAGCACCAGGGGAACATGTAGATTTAAGGATATCTCTGCTGCTCTGCCGGTATGGAGAGACAGCAGAGTAACTATTATGGTGATGTGGGAATATTTATTTTCCGCCGTTGCACAGATAGAGCTGAGTAAGACGCTCTTTTAATGCAGGACTGCACACCGCCTCATAGCTCTCTCACCCTGAAGACCCCAGGAAAATTAAAGGGGAGGATGAGGCCGGGGTTGGGGGGAGGACTCTAACGCTGGACCCTGATGCAGAACCATGGAACTCAACTGTGAAGCAGCACTTGTGATCTGCCCAGCTTGCCGCTGGAGGGGAGGTCAGGACTTACTGTGTACGGAGCCAGGAGGAAGATTCTGCTTCTCTTTGTACTCTCTGTTCCCCCACCGTTCGGACATGTATGAGCTCTCTGAAGCCAACTGTGGTATGAAATATTACAACAACATGTAGTGTAGGTTGACCCTTTCACAAACGTTGAATACGGCACAGTTGAATATACAGTAAATAATTATATTATAATTACCTTTCCACAAAATGTGCAACTGTTGAAATTTTAGAAAGAAAAGAGATCTTAGAGGTTAGAAAGAGATTGATTCATTGATTCATTCATTCATTGATTCAATGATAATGACCAATGTTCAGTTGGCAGGGCTAAGTATAATCGCTGTCCTACTGTAATCACTACATTTTGGTACAATTTTTCATCAGTGTAGGGAGTTAGAGTTGGTGATAAACTATGTCTCAATTGTAGGGTTAACCTTTATAAAAAGATTTTTATTGGCTTTCATGAAAAGAGAGAGGGTGTTGGTCAACCAACTCCATGGAAAATACCCATTTATTAATCAAATATGTTCACTGTCAATGTGGAGCTTTTATATAATGCAGGGAACCCAAATAATTTCTTTTCATTCTTTTTTTCAATCATTCCACTGTACTCTATTAGTTGGCTCACAGCAACAAGCCTCCCCTGACTCCCAGATAAAACATGGGGTCTGTCACACAGGCTTGCGCCTGAGCCCCGGCAGGGGAGCCCTAATGATTGCAATAAAAAACAAATGCAAATGATTACCTTGGGGTTCCCTCTTGTGTCAAGTCTGTCGCTCAGCCTCTGGCTGTCAGGATGGATCACTGCCATCTTCTCTGGCCATATAGGCTAGCATTGGAAAAAAAAAAAAACACTCACTGAGGTACAGTATACCACCGCCTGCAACACACAGAGAGAGCGAGAGAGAGAGAGAAACACACACAGAGAGACAGAGAGAGAACAATAATGATAACATTCTATTGAGTTGTTCTCTGTGGTGTATTTGTGGGCAGTGTGTGGTAAAAGAATAGCTACTGTATGTATTGTTGAGTTCATAGTATCTACTGTATGCCCCAACCTACAATTACCACCATGACTACCCTTATCAGATATGGTTGAAACTGAAACCTTCCACTTATTGATTAATTTTGGGTATGGTACAGCAATAGCAGACCGGTTCTCCAAGCCTCTCTGGGTAGACAACAACAATAAGGTTAAAGGTTATCTGGTTACAATTCAGCATGACTAGTATTTAAACTGTTTGTAGGTCAGTACTCATATTTTGAAGAGAAAAATAACAACTATAATGAATGACTTTCAAAAAACATCTCGAATGCACAACTGGGTTTGACAGCTCTCTTGTGTTGCTATCTCTACTCAGTATTTGGTCAAAACTATCAAATGATATAACATTTACAAACAATCGGTAGGCTGGTAACTAGCTGCACAAGCTAGCTAGCTAGCTAGCTATATGCTCGTTTTGATACTATCATGATGGGCTAATGTAGAGCTACCTAGTTAACTAGCTCCACATCAGTGTGGCTTTGTCGTAAGCTTGAAACAACTTGTAGTTTAAACACCAATAGTACACACTTTGCTACATGCTGGTGTTGCTCCCTAGCTAGCTTAAACCGATGTCAAATGAGGCTAGGTAGTAGCTAGTTAGCCAGTATCACCTGTAGCAAGCCTGTGAGTTGATCCATTTACAAACACTTTACAAACTGTTTATTAACATCTATTTTCATTCCAGTAGCCTTGATGCAGTTTATTATTGGGTTTTGTTTTGTTAAAAGTGAATGCCATTTCTGTCATTACTATGGTATATATAAGCATGAATAAACAATTGATTCATATTTGTTTATGACTACTTATTTTGAATCATGCAATTTTAGATCACTTTACTTGATGTCCCCTATAAACAGGCATTATTTTTCATAATTGCTTATGAAAGGTAAGGCTACTTCACTTGGAGTGCCTTATTTTAGATTTTAGTACAGTAGGTGCACATTAATGATGTTTAGTTACAAATGTTTGTAACTCAATAATTAATGTTGGTAACTCATTAATAAATGGTTAACAGTGTTACACTTTACATTAAGGCCACATTTCATTCATTAGAAATATTGGTAACCCATTAATAAATGTTGGTAAATCATTCATAAATGATCAATGGTGTTACACTTTACATTAAAGTCACATTTCATCAGTTATACATGTTGGTACCTCTTGTATGGTCAGAGGTTTTCTCCATAAGTACACAGGATAGTACTCACATGACTTAATTATCAATGTGGTCTACTCATTGATATATCCATACCAGCTCAGAGCACACACCAGTGAACACAGACAAGGGGTCAGTAGTGGATAGATATATCAACAAATAAAATCTGTGAACCTGCATGGTGGACATATTTAAATGAGGAACGTGTTGACAAGGACATCAGGATATGAAGGGCCATGGTTCAAAAAACATGGTGACAGCTGTACTGTACTTGGGAGATCTTCACATTGTACTGTATGTAAAGATGTGTTGAATCGGTTTGGTGCCAGCTGAATCACCCCCACAATTCAGGAAATAACTTTACAAACTGTGTAACCATTGCAAATAATTTTGCATGATTTCACATCAGGATTTCACATAGTTTTTAAAGCATTTATAAAGCATTAATAACTGGCTCCTGATTGCAAGCTCTTATTTGACAAGCACCAAGTTAATACTGAGCAATATAAACTAATGAGTTACAGAGTTATAACAGTTTGTAAATGGTTTATAAGTGAATAATAAACTGGTTATAAGTGATTTATTAACTAATTACTGTATAAACCCTTTATAAACACTTTACAAATGTGACCTTAATGTAAAGTGTTACCGATACATGAGATAGTTAAGACTGTTTTGATGAGCAGGGACTGTACCGTTTGCTTATGTTAATATTTCTGTGTCATCTTAATAACCGACAGTGTTCATCATGTGTTGCATGTCTAATCATGTACAACATTTCCATATTTTGAAGCTTCCCTGATCCATACCACCTGTTGCACCTGAATAATCATGAGACAGGTCAGAACAGCTTGTTAGAAGATTTAAGCACAGGAAAACATGATTGACAATACATTAATTATCAAAGAAAACAGATGCATATTTATGAAATAGAAGGCTATTTATTATAATGTCTTACCTCTGACCCTTTTCTACTAACATATTGACCTAGTCATTGATAATGCAAATGGATCTGAGCATTGCTAATCCTGGGATTGGGGAAAGTAGTGCCTGATTTTCATGTGGTTAAGTAGATAAATAGCTTTTCAATACACTGTCAGACTTCATGCAATCATCTTGTCAAGCATGATCCCCAACTATTGAGGTATCTTGTAACCCTCTGAACCAAGGATACTTCAATTTCCTCTAATTTTTACACCATGCTACAATAGCTTGAAATGCTAACTACCTAAGTAAAATCAAGACACCCCCCACTCTGAATTAAGTTTATATTGGATACAAAATGTAAATATTTGTGATATCATGAATGACTAAGGATGATTTATAAACGTAAAATTAAGTGATCCTTTGCTAGAAAGCATTTATCTAAAAGACAGTTGAGGCAGACCATTTTACAAAAGCATTTTATTATAGATTTGTTTTACAATGTAAGATACTTATCTTAGATGTGAATCACTTGTACACTGAAGACATTTATTAATTCACTTTCATACTGTAAATATGAGACTCGCCTCCCTATACATTCTGAGAATAACAATTATGATTATGTAAAATTAGATACCAAGTTCAATGGATGCAACACTTATTTTAACTTAATGAGAGAATTATAATGAAATGTACTGCAAAAAAACAAGAACAGTCCTGTGGAAGCAAGTTTTAGGTGGACTTAACTCAACTGTCGGCTGAAATTACTTTTCTAATGATCTGAATTTAAATAATGTATTCAGGGACAGATTTGGATTGCAGATATGGCTATGACTAGGATATATGACTAAAGACCAGATGTGCCGAACCACCTCTGAGAGATTTATGGCATGATCCGATGATTAACGATGACTGCTGATGCCTGCTGCATTAGGCAACTCTGAGAGCGTCTTGTCTTGTCTGAGACAGAGCCTCTTCCAGACAGAGATAAAACATGCATGGGCTGAACTTTTCGGTCAGATGGTCTGAGAGCAGAGACTGAATCCATCGCTCTTCAGTGCCAGTGAAGTTGAAGTCATTCAAGTTACTGTACAGCATACAGGATTGTTTGAGATGCATTGGACTTGCACATAACATTGGGTATTTGTTCTGTGTTTGAAATTCTTCTTGAATGCAATTCTTCAGTCCCTTAAGCTTGCCCATCTTTTTCTTACATTTCAGAAAGCTTGGTCCCTACTGTATACTGAATGGTGTCAAGATTGTGCCTCATATTAAACATAGGAGTTAACTTTTCAACATTGACAAGTAAAAGGTCAAGTGCATGTGTGATGTTCTCTGAGCGATGCAATGAACTACTAAATAAGTTGAGAGAAAGAGTAAGTGATGGCATTCAAGGATAAGTGTCAAAGACCTCTACTTTTCAGAGAACTCTTGTGTCCCTGTACGGTAGTGCTTCAACTCCAAACCCACTGATGGAACGTGAACCAAGCGGAGAATATGCAGTGAATTTCTGAGTGCTAATTCACAAACTTTGTTAGAGAATCTCTGCTTTGCTAAGCCTCTCTGTAAACCCACTGTGGCCTATCGATCCGTAATCCTGAGAAAGCTGCTAAAAAGGTATCAGAGAGCCTGAAAACGAATTAACCCCACCTTGCTGAGGTGTAAATATATATCCACATATCGGACTTAGCTGCAACCTCAATTTCATTGATTTGTTCCCAATGATTCGAACCCCCTCTGATTGCAGTGATTAAGCGTGCAGATTTGCTGCTCCCCCAAGTTTACTGAAAACAAAGTCATCCTTCCTGGTGTGAATACACCAATCTGTAGGATGACATCTTGGTTTACAGTAGACTGAAGAATTGAAATGAAACAGGCCAATAGGTTAGAGGTAAATTGACCATATAAGATGAATTGACCTGCTGGATCTTTTTTGATTAACTTACACTAAGTGGGTTTTATGGTGACACTTACAGTCTCATAGAAACAACATTTGAATGTGTTACAGAGACACCTGCTGGTGTATATTTAATGTAGTCTTAACAGTTTGTGTAACACTACAGTAGAATACATGGACTTTGTAACATCAAACATGAAAAAGCAACATAATGTGTTAAATGATGTCCTCGGATCATCTGTGTGTGTGTGTGTGTGTGTGTGTGTGTGTGTGTGTGTATGTGTGTGTGTGTGTGTGTGTGTGTGTATGTGTGTGTGTGTGTATGTGTGTGTGTGTGTGTGGGTGCGTGCATGCGTGTGTGCATTTTACTACAAAACAAAGGCAGATGTGTAGATTGGCACTTAAGATTCTGATTTAATTAGCTGTGACTCTTGGGACAGTCACTAAGGTAGCTGCTCCTACATGCAACAAAACTCATTATGGGTGAATTAATGAGGTAGGACGTACAGTACACTTGGCATCATCTGCATGGCACCAACTGATTCATTATGTATTATTATTATTATTATTATTTAGTGCAAAACAAATCAAAGTTTCAGTGTTGGTATTTATTAGATTAGATTAGATTAGATTCAACTTCATTGTCATTGTGCAGAGTACAAGTACAGAGACAACGAAATGCAGTTAGCGTCTAACCAGAAGTGCAAAAAAGCAGAAAAGTGCAGTGTGAACAGTACATACAGGTAGTGCAGTATATGAGCAGTATAGTAGTGCAGTATATGTATAAGTATAAGTAGTGCAGTGTAAGCAGTATATGTAATAGCAGTAACATTATAAGCAGAATAAATAGAATGCAGTATGAACAGTATGAACAGTGTAAGCAGCATATGAGCTGTATAGGCAGTGCAGTATAAGCAGTATATATGTATTAACAGTAACATTAGAGTAAATAAGCAGAATAAGTATGGAATGCATCATGAACAGTATGAACAGTATAAACAGTATAAACAGATATGTACAGTATGTACAGATATGTGCAGTGTATTAACAGTAGCATTAAAAAAATAAGGATATGTGCATTATGAACAGTATAGACAGATTATGAACAGTATAGACAGATATGTACAGAAGAGCAGTAGTATGTAGTATAAGATGTAGTATGTATTATCAGGGATATATTGATTCTAATGTCTAAATGTATCACTTCATATATCACTTCCCTCAGTGTACAATCCCCACCCCACCCACCGCCACACTCCACCCCCACTGGACACTCGACCCACCGTGGTTATGGACTGAAGTCACAGTAAATGTTGGGTAGGATCTTAATCCGTTTAATTTACTTGTTTATTGCATCTTATAATGCACGCTATAATGTACCATTAATTTCAAAGTCTCTTTTTAATTAATAGAAAGTGGAGGACTTACATCCAAGCAATTTTCCTCCTTAGTGTTCGTATCAGATGAACAGAGAGTGTGTAGCTGTACTTTAAGAGCTATCACCTGCTCATGAAACTAGTGAGCATTGTGGTCCCGCCTAGCTGGCTCTTCATCTTTCACCCATGACAGAAATTACATGATTCAATGGTCTCATGGATGAGCTGATGGACAACTGGCTCTAGAACGTTAATAAACACACTGTTTTATAGAGCAGGCTTTCATTTTTCACTGACAAATACAGCTTTAACCTTGTCTGGTGCCCCCCTCTGCCACAGAGGTGAGAGCTATATTGACATCTGCAATTCAATTCTTCCCCCCTTCCCTTGTAAAAAGAAATGTGAAAATGGTCTAAAATGAGATTCAAACACACCTTCCTCTTGTCCTTGTCACTCTTGATCTCATCGACATAAGGCAGAGTGAGAGAGAGAATAAAAGCATGCTTAATGATTTTCAATGGTGCGTTTGACCTTCCAACTGGTGCCTTTCCTTTAAAGAAATGCTCTGCTGATGCTGGAGCAGTCTTATTCATACAGATCACAGCAACCTGAAAAACACTTCAATGAAAACTTTGTGTGAAAAGTGTGTGTGTGTGTGTGTGTGTGTGTGTGTGTGTGTGTGTGTGTGTGTTTGTGTGTGTGTGTCTTAACAGTCCTTCCTAAGACCTCTTCACCTGGCATTACGACTGCCAATAGCCCCTGGTGTGAGCATTGATTACTTTGTCTTATGATGACTGTTGGATAGATGATTCACTTACTTAAACAAATGTATTTGTTGTAAGTCACTTTGGATAAAGACGTCTGCTAAATGCCATAAATGTAAATGTAATGTGTGTGTGTGTGTGTGTGTGTGTGTATGATAATGTGTTAGTGTGTTTATGACTTAGGGTATGGAACATTGAAACAGAGACATACTAAATAAATCGTATTCTTTGCGTATATCCAGTGTTATTCTGATGATTATAACATAGATCTTATTCTATTCAATTTAGAATCAGAGAAAGTCTCAGTAAATATGACACAAGTCATGAGCTTTGATATCTTGGTAATATCCCCATTATAAACTAGTATTTAAGAAAAGTCATGGCATGTTCTCTGTACGGACCATTGACATCCACACAAAGTTTCAATTTGGTTTCCAGTGCCTCCTGTGACAAATTTGAACTAGATATTGTTATGGGTTTTTTCATAGAGTATTGACCTTTTAGTATGATGGATTCCCTTGACAACGGTAATAAGACCTTCAAGATGCATGGAAATGCTTGCCGGGAGCAAGGAAGAAATTTTTCTAAATGGAATCTTGCAAAGGTTTTTTTTTTTTCTCATTCATAATCTTTGTATGTCACATTCTAAAATGAAGCATATATACTTCTTAGTCTTACAGAGTAAATTATATGCACTAATTAATCTAAAATTAAAATAAAATCCCAGTAGCCTACCTTTGAGGCTTGGTGCTGTTTCAGTTACTGTTTGATATTTTATACCTTCATGCCTTCATGCAATTCTTTTTCGGACATCTTCTTTATCCAAAATGAACTCAACATAGTCATACGTAATAGCTGACACATACGATTTGGAACAAAGATATATCATGCGTGATTGATTGTGTGTATGTTCTTAATACCCTTCCAGTTTGACAAGGCTGGGATGAAGTGAATAGATGCAAAAGGAATATATGAAAATTCATTGTACAGCAATGCTCATCATGTTCATACTGTATATCCAGCTGTTCATCTTTTCCATAAAAAATAGCATCAGCCAAAAAATCACCTTAAGTTGATAAAAGTTCAGCTAGGTAATAATCCTAAAGATTAAAGACATAGAATAGTACATTACATTATTAAATAATTTGAACAAAATGCCAATGGAATTCAAGCTACCTTCTCCAATTGTTTGAATCTAGTGTCCTCTAGTGGAATTTATAAACAGTTACAATTCCACATGATTGTACACTTTATTTGTACAGTGCCTTTATATATCACACTGTCCTTATACAAAGTGATAACCCATTGACTTATATTAAAATTATACTGTTAAAGTAAATATATACAAATTCAACACATACCAAAAGTATACATACTTGTACTATCAACAACTTTCAGCGAACACCATACCCATCTAGTCACATTAACTTATATGAAATGTATGCACTTTTACACATTTCCACCATAACCACTTTAGGAGATAACAGTTTTAATAACTGTAAATTATTTAGTCTTATTTCCAATTAATAGAACTCGCAGCACATCAAACATAAAATTAATGTTTGTTAGTAGTATATCCCATTGGCCACTAGATGGGCCTATACAAGACTTTTGAAGAGACTTGAAAAAATTAATTAGATATAATACATTTATGGTAGAGATCTCTCAATTGTAGACCCCTAGCTCCATTCCATTGGCACACCTGTAGATCTAAAATGACGAGTGCAAGCAATATGACACCTAGCCTATCAGAAGGTATAGAGATTACCTCATTCCCTTATATCCAATGTTTTTAGCTCTACAGGAGTGTTTAGGGGTTAGGATGCTAGGGGGTGAATTGATATTCAGGAAATGCAATGCCTCATCACACTGCTCCTCATGATGTCCCCCCTGACCCATGGTAATTATGAACAACAGGAATTAATACAAGCTGTCTTTAGTGTTATACTACTCACGCAATCCCTGTCAATCAGAACGTCATTATGAATGTAATTTTGTTTCACTTATTTATTTATTTATTTGCTCAGGTATTTAATGTGTGTCCATTGTCCAAGGGGAATTGCTTGAGCATGCACTCTTTAATTAGCACTCACAAACAGATGCGTAAATGTCATTGTGTCGAATGGAAATTGCATTAGTGTCAATGCCAGCATGTTATGGGCATGTGATGGAGGACCAATGGTGGCTGGTATCATTACCCCTTATTATGAGGGCAAATATGCATGCCACTTCATTGCAATGACGTTTCTGTCAATGTGGTTTGGTTATGCAGACCATGATTGTCTACTCTGCATCAGAACAAACTTAAGTGCCCAATCAATTTCATTAAGCTCAATTATATGTCCAGATCACATTTAAAGGGGAACTTTCATATAGCCATATTAAGAATGGTCTTAACATACGTACAGACATTAACATTAGCTTTAGTTTGATTAGAAATCTGATGTGGATTGTATTGTGTTTATTTAGTTTATAGTCGAGAGAGACAGCTGTTAGACAACAGCTCTGGTATGGGCTTATGCATTTCGGGACAAATTCTGAATTGATGTATATATGTGCGCAACGCAGACTTTTGCGTAAATCATACACTGATGGGAGATTTGTGCGAAAATTCTAGTTTAAATCCAGATTAGGATACAGTCCTTTTTCAGTTTGATTTGACCTTTGTTATGGCTAGTATAAGTCTAAACCTTTTTGAAGTCACATGTCACGCTTTGGCCAAGCTGCTAAATAGATCACTAATTAATGGATGAACTTTCAACAGTGTGGCTGGTTGGAGAGGGTGGGGCGGAGTGTGATGCTGCAGAGAGATGGATCTAACGGGGATACAAATATAGTTTGCATAATGACGCATATATTGTATTGAAACCACCAGGAGTCCATATTGTAATGTCTGACATTTACAATCTTTGTTTGAATATGCAAATCAGCCAACGTAAGTGGTTCTATGCCACATTTGCACATTTCACACCATCAGGTCTATTCAATATGAAATTCCAAGTGAATCAGAGAAACCCACCACATTGACTTCAGTTATATGCAGTTGTACATGCCTCTGTTTTAACTGTTTTTTAGTGTCATACTGTACTTATTAAAGGACAAGCAAACTGTTATGGACAAAAATGGATTTTAACTTCTCCAAAAATGATACACAAGTATCTTATTGAGCAAAATAACTATCATTTTTGTTAGGATTATAGAGGGATATACTGCATATTTTCAATAGTAATCATCGTGATAAAATAACAGTTGTTCCATATTGCTCAAGTTTAAGTACATTTGAGTGAGTATGCTATGTCTTAAATGTAAATTAAAATCATAGATTCCAAGAAAATGTATTTGGCCATGAAATCACACCCTGTTGAAAACGTGAAGCACAACCCATGCATTAGAACACATTCTCTCTTACATGAGGTTACTGGGTTGTACTGTTTTCTGTGGAATGGTGCATTCATAATAGGCTTTACTATTCATGTGTGTGGTTGACTGTAGGCAGTCCTTGCTATACATCAGTCAGACAAGTAGAATTCCAGGGAGTATGCAGCGTGGTGGCGGTTTTGAAAGAGGAAGCTGGGTATAGTCTGGTCTCCTTGGAAATGAACATGGGTCTGTAGTGGAGACACAGCCTAGAGTTATTGGCTGTTTGTTATTCCCCATGGAGGGAACTCATTTGAGTGTTACAGGGCAATTAGCTGGGTGTGTATGGTGCTGGGAGAGCAAGTGTGGGAACGCCTTAAGTGAGGCCCAGTGAACCCATAACTCTTGCATAGTAGAATTGTTGGGTTTGTTGGAGTTGTGTAATGTAAAGTATGTCTAGATACTGTACAGTATGTAAAGAGCCATCTGAAGGCCAACTCCAGCGATAATGAAATACACTATTTAGGCCTACCTGTATACTGTACCCTGTTACAGGAATACATTGATTAAAGTGTTTTTTATACTGCAAAAGATACTGTAAAGTAAATGAGAGACCAGATAAGTCAAGAAATTCTGCAATCGCTAGTCAAGTTTAAAAGATTCACATAAACGGCCAGCACATGCTTGAATAATGGAGAATATATATATATATCTTTTTTTCCTTCATTAAGACCTCACATCGATTAAGCCTGTTCTAATGGGCTGTATCGCTAGCGAATGCCAGAATATAATTAGATTACAGTGACTTTGGGAAGTACTTTGAGACGATGCCCACATTGGAAATGAAGACATGCTGCCCACCATTGGGCTAATTGACAGGGATGAAGACGGATGGGGGCAGTCCTGGGGCCTCCTCCTGCCCAGACCATCCAGCCTACAGCTGTGCCCTCTGCAAAGCATGCAGAGACCGATTAGCTTCAAAAGCCTTTTTAGAAGAACCTGTTTTTGCCAGGGTCTGACTTGAAAGTGAAGGTTGGAAAAGTGCTGGATTCAGGATAATTTGTTAGACCAAAAGCCTCTCTTTGATTATGGAAGACGCCTGGAATCAGGTCATTCTTTGTAACATCTATGCTCAGCTTAGACTAGCCATCGAAACTCGATATGTCTGGCTTTATGGACTTAACTGTGAACAATTATGTATTGTACGACTGGAATATGTAAGGCCGTTTAAATTAACTCTGTCATCAAGCACTGGGAGAGGTAACCCACTTTGTTCACTTGTAGGGCACAATTTATAATTATTGAATAATTGAAAGCCCAGACATTTAAGACACCACATGAGTCCCTGCAAGCACATGTTTCAATGTTATAAAACAGTGAACTGCTGCTTGTTTGTTTTCTTCTGGTGGATGAGGAAGATGCACAACCGTAACAGGTGGTCACAGTAATATGAATTAATGAATGCGTTGATAGGCAAGCTGGAGAAGCAAACCCAAACACCTTCTGGCCGTGCTTAGACTAATGGCTTAATGAGCTGTTTGAGTTCATGCACACAGGTGTGTGTGGGGTTGTGTGTGTGTGTGTGTGTGTGTGTGTGTGTGTGTGTGTGTGACCTGATACGGTAATTGCCATTTATATTACATGTGTGATGCCAAAATGCATGTCAAAGAATGTATGCCAAAATGTAGCAGAAAATGTAGCACCTCTGGCATGCATAGTACCTGATTAGAAAGCTGAATCGGTTCAGCTGAATGTGTCTGTAGCCAGGGGGTTTGGGTTCCATGGAAGAGGGGGCCATGGTGCTATTTTCTTTGGCTTCCATTTGCAGCACAGCAGGCCACCATGTAGACCACATTACAGGTGATTGAAAACCGGTAAGCTGGATCACTACCTCACTCTTAGATAAGAGCTGCTGCTGCTGCTGCTGCTGCTGCTGCTGCTGCTGCTGCTGCTGCTGCTGCTGCTGCTGCTGCTGCTGCTGCTGCTGCACTAACCTGTTATCCCCAGAAGATGGCCTTCCTGTCAACAACAGTTATGTTCAGAACTATGTCTCTCTATTTCTAACCTCTCCCCAACAGTCTAATACTGTAGTTGCTATACAGATTGTCAGTTCCACTCTATCCATAGACAAGTCTGGTTCCAAATCAGTTAATTGATTAGCTGCACACATCCAGATGATCACATCATGATGTAGGCAAATAGCAGCTACCAAAGATTGGAAATCTTCCATTCCAACATTTTTGGCTTAAAGCCTTTAATGCAGCCTACTGTACATGGGAGAAAAACATATTATCAACAAAAAAAGGATACGCTTTGGGGATACTACCAAGAAAATAATTGCCAAAATGTCGTTCCTTGGCACAGCATCATTATTTTGGGTTTAGTATGCATATCTGACCAATCTGTCTTTCCCTCAGTCCAAATGTTTATTCACCTATTTGTTTGCTTTAATAAATCCCATCATGCACTCTGCTTATTTACCAATAATGTGCTGCGCTGGTTAATTGAGCGGTCGCTGAGTGTGGCGAGAGTGAGTCAAGTCGCAGCTGCAAAATGGAATCGGTCACCCTCATTTTCAACTGCGTACGGTCACAGCATGTGATGGTAGAGAGGGTAAAGGTGTCCCAACCGCTTCTCTCATTCATCAAAAGTTGCAGGAGTGCAGCTTGTACAGACAGGGAGGAAAATTTGACAAATTGGAGAGAAATTGCTGCTTGCACTCCTCCATCCCTGGCTTGGCCCCTTGGGATGGGGGGGGGTCATAAACTATGGAGGTCAGAATGTGGAGGGCTGGCGATGTCACTGAATTAGACAGTGGCAAAACACACAGTAAGGGTTCTGCCGCCGTTGTTTCACGTCCCATGTAGTTTCTGGACCAGCCACATTCCCTTTTTTACAACTGTACAGTTTATACTGTATAACCTCTCTGAGAGACTTACTAACTGCCTCCCACTGACTGCCTCCCCTGTGACTAGGACTGAACCATATTGCCTCCTCCCCAGTCACCACATGCAACAGATAATGTCACATTCGTCAGAGAAGCAGCCCACACCCACACACAACAGAAGCTGTGACATTGTTTGACAGCCTGCAGAGACTTTTTCAACAGATTTCTCAAAGATGGAAAATAAATCTCACTCACACAGATTTGGTAAAGAAATACAGTAAGCCTGGCCCCGGGTCAGTGCTTGTTTTGTCTGTGGTATGTCAAAATAAGGTAAAATAAAGTTTATTTTATGAAGGCTAGGGGAATTTTGACTTGCAGAAGAGTATGTAATTTGCCCTTCAGGTCGACTAAGTAAACAGGCTCCAAACTCACAGGCTTATCATTGGTGAATGGTTTTAATTCACTAGAGCTGTACCGAAGTACAACAGCCTTGTTACAACCATTATTCTAACAAATAACCTTGCCCTCGAGTTCAGCCTAAAAACCACTTCCCTACAAAATAGTGTTGCAACCAAGGCCTCATTTACTCCACTGGAGCTCCAAAGCACTGCTGACACCATTCATCTTCCATATAGAAGATAAGTGTTTTCTCTTACTTCATATCTTCCATCTAAAAGGCACCTTTTAAAGGCTCTTTGTTTTTCAAGGGCTGCAGTTTGCTTTGTTTTCATCGCCGAGTCAGCTTTGTAGTGTTTTCGATAACTTGTTCTTTAAAAAGATGTGAAAGAGCGAATGAAGTAATCAGTGCTTCTTCAGAGAGGGCCCTGCACTTGGCGGCCATGCAATATTAATCCAATCTGCGGAGGCGGTTTGGCTTCCAGGCTGGCCCTTCCCGAGGGGACTTCTCCATTACCTCTATCTGCTTATCTTCTATTCCTCCATACTTATGAAAAAAACAACTCACCGTGCTCATCTGAAACTTCTCCTGCTTTTTTTTTCTCTCTCTCTCTCTTTTTTCGTTCTTTTTTCCCCCCTTTTTACCTCACTTCAGGAGATAGGCGGTCTTTTCTATTGCATTATTGATCATAGAGGCAGAGGCAACGTTTTACAATGCATCATGAATAAATTCTACTTCATCATCAGCTCCTGATAATCAGACACATCTTCATTTTAAAGCTATGATAAATATATTGCTGCTGATGACTGTCATCGTTAGAATGATGCTTCGGAGATTGTACATTGTAAATCTGTGATTAATTACTTTAGAATAACTGCAGTATATTGTTACTCTCCATGACAGCTACAGTACAATTATGACAAATATTTGTATTGATCTATTTGTGGTGCAACAGCTGAATTTAGTTCAGTACGTTTATCTGTGTGGGGCACATAATGGTTATATACAGTATTGTGTGATCAAATCATATGTCATATTATTGAACCTGAATATTATTTGTTAACTGTTAGCTTTTATCTGTGAATGTCACACTATTTTGGGAGGGTTATGCCCTAGTATTAGTTTTTTCCTCAATAACATGATGATTTAAAGCAAGGGATTACAGTCGCAGATTGATTGGATTGGAAACTGTGGCAATCCTTTGATATCCTAGAATCACACTACATAATTCAATTAGCAAATTTCACTCACATGCAAACAAATTAACGTTTTTGATTCCACGTACATGTGTCGTGATTTATACTGATAATGAATTGCCATCTTTTTGAATTGTGATATGTTATTTTAAATCACCACCACAACTTGACCTATAACTTCCTGATCCTGATCTGCACTGATTTTGACAGTATTTCTCTGGAGTGTGTGTACAGCACATGTTCTCACCGAGACCTATTGCCAAAGACAATGCAGAAATAATGAAGATAATAATATCAAAATGACAAGCAAATAATGGAAAAACAGTGACATGATGATGCAACATGATGGATTGCATGGCCAAAGAATATTATTCATGAATTGTATGGATGAATAGGGAAATGCCTGAAGAGAATAGCCTCTAAGTGTATCCCTTTAAGCCAGATGTGGCAAGAGAAAATTAACAGCTCTTGTCCACAACCTGCTCTTTAAAATGACAGGGTTCAAAAGGGATAGGAATGCTCTCCAGTTGCACCATCAACAGTGTTAAATATTTAATCACCTCTGTCACGGGATCTCACTCTTGACATTGACGTCAACCTCTACATGATGAGCTGCCAAGTGTGTCCATTATGCAGCCTCAAACACTCCCTGCCATCAATTGCATCTCAAGCACCTCTCTTCACTTCTGAGATCAAACGGTCTCAATCTCAGTCATAGTGATGTGGACAACAGAGCACCAAACTCTCCCATCCCATTCATATGATTATACTCTCAGGTAAAATATTTATTTTTCGGGAAATAATACAAATAGAGAGGTTCAAGCTTCGTAAAATTGTATTGCAAAAAGAAATAGTAAAATGGTAATATATTGGGAAAGATGGGTTAACCTGTAGACATCTGAAGGTTGTAATTAACACTGGAATAAACAACTGATTAACCAATTCACTTATAAATCCAGTAGTGATGGGAAATTATACCTGTCTATATGCGTGTATATGTGTATGTGTGTAAGTATTGTATATACCTTACAATGGAATGATAAATAGCTGAACAGTAAGTAGAAGCATAATTATTATTTTCTTTTCATGTCCTCCAATTACGCAATAAATAAAAAGGGACTAGAGATTATGCAAGCAATGCTGTCTGATAGAACTTAAATTCTATTTACTTATTTCAAAACTGATTGATTCATCACTGTTATATTAACAATCAACAATAGACTGAGATTTGAATAATCGCTGTTTATACCTGGAGACACACCTGTGAATGCTCTCTATTTGTTTGGCCTGTTGTCACCTGGACAACAGCACTTGTGTGAGTCCTCAAGGTGAGCATGAAGGGAACTGGTGCAGTCCCCATGGTAATGTTGCTGTAAATAGCCCTCTCCTTTATTATGTGCCCTCTCTCTCTCTTTCTCTTTCACTTTCTCTTCTTCTCTCCACCCCCTTTTAAACAAGATCATGCCGCCTGCAGGAAGGTGTCCGGCTGCAAAGCAGCCCAAAGTCCCCTACATTGGCCAGACAATACATAGCAGGTTCAGACTTTGCATAGGCGCAAACACCAACCTGACCTTTTATGCTCACATTCTCAGAGATCCTACATTCAGCTCAAACTGTTGTAAATAATTGCCTACAGCTAACGGAAATGCTTCCATGGATGATCAGGATGCAAAGCTCTCTCAAAATTAACTTTGTGTTAATCAGTGTTTACATCAAATCAACATCTTTTTGAAGGGTATTCAAAATAATAATAAGCATTCATTTCTGGAATCATGAACATTTATTTTGCCTGCTTCCCTCCCGTCGTTATTTCAAAGCTTATCATGTTTTATTCATCGGGTCAGAATTTGATTCCAATAATCCCATTGTTTAGCTCCACAAATTAATCTCCATTGCAAATGAGCAATCCACAGCATTGTCATTTTTCTGTTTTTGACTGCCTTGCCAATCCCGTCTCGTATTTGGCACTGCTTAATTGCTTAATTTTTATTACAACTTGAGCAATTCAATATTGTGGCCTGATAAAAACATAACAAGGGCCTGGGTTTCTTCAACCACAGTAATTATAGATTGGATGGCCGGACAGTACTGAGTTAATTATTTTATTTGAGAAATGTAATGACATTTAATCTACAAAACGCATGGCTCTGGACAATGTAATGGTGTCTATAAATTCAGGAGGAGACGTTTAATGGGT
Organism: Argentina silus; assembly: GCF_951799395.1. Taxonomy (NCBI): domain Eukaryota; kingdom Metazoa; phylum Chordata; class Actinopteri; order Argentiniformes; family Argentinidae; genus Argentina; species Argentina silus. Next base: position 23,369,214 of record NC_139655.1, on the reverse strand, counting down.
CATTATAGGCAGCTCCTCCATCCATTACTATGGCTTGGATACATAATGTAGGATGATGATCTATTGAGCAGTTCATACATAATGGTGCATATTGGCCTACCTTCTGCTTATGGATCAATATTTTCCATGAGGAGTTTCTAACACTGAATCAAACAAAGATATTCAAGGTACTGATAGAAGAGATAAGCTAAGTGACGTTCAGCCCACCTCTTACAAGTGAATTGCAACACCAAGCCAAGGATAACTTTAACAAGGCATGAACAACAATGAAGTGACATTTTTCCGCAGCCTCAAAGAAATGTCAGTGTACAATGCAAAGCATTCCTGATGACAATCAAGAAATAAACTGCATAAATAACAACAAACGACGATAACAACACAGGTGGGATGGGCACATGGGAAAGCAGAATTTGACTTACAGTATGATGAGAATGCCAAGGTGTGTGCATGTCTTAGGGGTTATATTGGGAATCGATTGGAGGTTCTTATCTCTGTGGCACCACACTGCTGGAGGACTACAAAGGCAGTGGCGATGGCACCATGTGATCAAGCCTGCCAGAGATGAGACGGACCACGCACTTTGCTTGCTTGTCTTTTGCTACTGCATCCCGGGCCATGCAGGAAGGGGGGAAGGGCAAGGAGTCCTCTGAGTGAACATGCTTCTGAGAGATAAATGCCACTTACCCCTGTGTTCGATGTTCCCCTTTGATGCTGTTGTGAGGAGGTTTCCACTATTACATGTTTCACTCATTGCCTTAACCTCTTGCTAATAGCAGCAGTACTTTAGTGATGGTAATGGACACCAACCTGTGTACAGCATTAAGCACCCATGTATCCATTATACAAAGGTGAGGATCAGCCAGAGATAAGGTGTATAAAAGTTGGGTAAATTCAGATAGAGGTCAGTGCATAAACATAGATACTAATGCTAACACAGTCTATGTACTGTGGCATAATAGATGGATAAACAGTATGTAGTTGGTGTCAAGGGGCACATGCTCCAACCATGTATGGTTAATAAGATTGCCACTGAAGCGTAAGCTCCTTCAAAGCTCATGTTCATCCTTCTCTAATTTAGGTTAAGGTCTTTTGCGAGGCTCCACAGGCCTTCTGATTGCACCGCAAATATCCTATGAAACTGGACCCTTTTCAGTACAGGAGAGGTTTTGTCATTAAATGTTTTACACGAGGCAGCCAAGAAGTGTGAGACATTTCTGTAAACATTCCTGCATATGCATTAACTTTCCTACTCACACATGATACATGGATTACCAAGTCAATCAGTGTTTACCAGTGCCTCTGAGGTGAGGTGTATCTTACATTAGTTACTGTATTGGAAACACTTCCATGATCAGCATAAACACTTCTAAAATAGCATCCTTGTCTCATGAGAATTTGTATAGGTCCTAAGTTTTTTACACCCATAAAATATTAACCTGCATGTCCTTGCCAATAAGCCTGATGAATGACGTTGGCATGGCGATTAGGGAGTACACTGCTGACTGGGTTGATATTGACATTACCCCCGGCAGACAAGACTGTGTACAATTAAACTGGATGAAAGCTTTTTTTCTATATTTTCTTTTTGCTACTGAAGCCAACATAGACAGTTAGTAGTTGTCATCTCAGTCTTTTCTGAGCAAATTACCAGTTTTTCATTTAATTTGGTCAACACTTAGTTGTCCTTGAGAAAGAGAAGGCATACCAACACACATATACAAATAGATTGCCTATATCCAGCTGACTGATGTTTAAGGGTTGCCAAATTAAGTTCAGTGAATTATCAGTGAAAGGACACAATTCTCATTTAACAGGACAATTCTGTTCCCAGGTGAGTAAACACCATTACCAGCCAAACACCAGACATCTGCAACAATCTTAAAAGGGATCCAGATTGATTTCCTGAGCAATAAGTTATTGTCTACAATCAATGGTCTCCAGATGAGAAAAGAGCCCACTAATGGACATTACTGTGTGGAAGACTGACATGTCAAGTACACTCACCATTCATCTTCATTCAGATTTAGTGTGAGCCATTGAGGAATATTTGGGACATGGATTTTTGCAAACAAAGTAGCAAAGGACAAAAGAGAGAGGGGGAGAGAGAGGATGAGAGGAAGAGAGAGAGACAGAAGAAGAGAGGGAAAGAGAGAGTGAGAGAGTGAGAGTGAAAGAGTACTACAAGTCATGTACTCTGTATGTGTGTCTCTCACCACATTATACAAATATGCAGTTCTCCCTGAGCTCCGTGTCTGATGAGAAATGATCCAGTCCACTCAGATATGCTCTGCGGTATACAAAACTTGGTTGAGTTTTTCAGAGCAGAAAAACTCAACCAAACCACAGCCCTCCAGATATGTCTACTTCTGAGGTAATTTGTGCTTAAGTGAGGCAAGTCCTTCTGTGGCTACTTGTCAAGGGTTGAATTCATCAGAATTGAATCAGACAACCCCCACGCAAAAGTTAGAGTTAAGTATACAGTAGCAATATAGATAAAAGATTTAGGATTGCGGTATCCAAGATGTGTGCTACTTGGTATACAACATTGCCCACAGTGAGGCAACAGTTACTGTCGACAAGACTAACTTGTTATCTGTTTATTTTCTCATTCGTCTCCAGAGAGGTGATGAATAATGCTACATAGTTGAACCTGTGGACATTAATGCAAACAGTGTGTGGCTGAGCCTCAGCTTGGGGACTCATTATTCCACACTCAGAGGCATGAGGAGACAGTGTGGGAGATGGATGGTGCAGAGCACCTCTTTGTGTACATCTATCTGGACTCTCATTGGTCTACTTATTACAGATGGACCAAGCTCACTGACCTGTTTTACAGTCAGATTTTCTGCTTGGTGCATGTAAATAACTGGACACCATCTCAGCTCTGGAATAGTTTGGTATTATAAGTGATAATATTAGGTATGGGAGATAAGAAGTATGTATGGGTTATTCTTGTATTAGCACATTCTCATCACAAAGTCTCATTATTTCTGCATGCGTTATCAGGTAGACAATTAGGTGTCAATGCAAAAATGAAAAGAAAAGTTATTTGATTTCTTTTTAACTTTTCAGGTCATGTCGTATTCTATTCTGTCTGGTTCTCTTTGAAACTGTTTTTTTTCTCAATTATTTAGGCAAGTATAAATCATAGAATATTGAAAGTAGCCAAGATCACTAGTGATGAATATACCCTGGAACTACTTCAGTCAGAATTTTGGGCAGAGCAGCCATGACTGTTCATGGAAGTTCAGTGTGGAGGATGAACTAAATATTTGCATGTTGACAAGCTCTCAAAACGCAACAATATCGTGGAAGTGCTCTAACCTCCTGGTTGGCTTTGTTAGCTTTTGATTGCTTTCGCTAATCCATCTTTGTCCTGCGGTTCATCTCTTGACAGCTTCATCATTTATTTACTTACTGTGCGTCACAGGTGCAAGAGCCCAACATCTGGGGAGATGAGCAATGCACTCAGGCCCTCCACACACCATCGCCTATTCCTTTATGCTAATGTCCATTCCACACTGTAACAACAGCCATAAATCCCCACTCTCATCCAAATTCAATATATATGCTGTATGAATTATCATGTCAAATATTTTAAGCTAAGTATTCTTAAAAAATATTCTTGCAATCTTAGATAGATACAGTATATAGGCTACTAGTATCAGCCTTTTTCATAAAATTCCTCATACCCCAGCGTATCATATCTTTAATATGGAATTTAATATCTATTTAGACCATAATTACTGTTAAAATGCAAATGCATTCACTGAGGTGTAATGCCATAGTGGTAGTCTCCTGCTATGAAAGAGGCTGAGTGACTGTGCTCTGGGTCTACGTTCATGAGTGTGCATGCCCTCTCTGCACAATTGTGAGACAAACTGATTAGGCTGTTCACACACAGACGCCACACATCTCTCCCTCTCACCCCCTGGCGTGGCGGACATTTTCAATTAATCAGGCCCTGCCATTGGTCTCTCATCAATAATGCAGCCCCCCCTGCAGCCAATCACTCAACTCCAGCCATTTAATGAGGCGACTCGGCTACAGGGACATGATCCACACATTATTCCCCTCGTAGTCACCGTTCAGTAGGAATGGCACCGCAACCAAAGCCTTATTAAGGTGATGGCATCATTTGTGCCCTGAAGGAAAACCTGCCAATCTGTAGTGTCAAAAGGACATGGAGGATGACAATGAGCAAACACCCTGGGAACCAAAAGTGAGTTCTGTGGCTACTGCAGTGTAGCATGTGACTGACTGAATGGCTCAGGTTGCAGTAACTTTAGCTGGGATTTAAGTAGCCATTAGAGGTTTGGTTCCATTGATGAATTATTTAATTAAAAGCAGAGCTAGCGATAGCTTTGCTGTGACATAGGTGCTCTGATTTGATTTGATTTGATCTTGATGAAAGTCAAATTGAAGTCCCTATCTAAAATGCACTCCTAGGGAAATGCAGCTGTCGAGAATGTGAGAATACTGAAAACCCACCAATTATAGCTGTAACTCTGAAAAGTTGTTGAACTTTCTCCTCAGTTGGAATTGGACATCCAGTCACTGGTATGGCCACTTGCTTCAGGCCACTTGCTTCGGCCACAAAATGACGTCTAGAAAGTGTGTGACGAAATTCTATGACTTGGTTTGGCCGACTGAACACATGTAAAACAATGGATGGATTTGATTTGAAACTAGCATTAAGAGAAGCTCCAATAAGAAGTTATATTTCCAACCAGGGATGGACTGGGACAACAAAACGGTCCTGGACTTTCAGCCAACAGGGGGGCGAGGAGGTGCAGGCAGGGTTGCACAAAGCCCACAGATCACGTCCCATCCACTGGCCCACAGCCCACAGATTGACCGGCCCATCGATGCTCCAGATTGCCAGTCTGCTACTGTTACCAACCCACTGAAATAAAGAGTTCAAGCCCCAGACAAGTTCTAGTACCCCTCACTGGTATGTTTTAATACAGGGCCACAGTTTGCCTAGCAATTTAACTGTCTCTCTGGTATGCATAATATCAAAGGGAGGGGTTCTTTGGAAGGATACTATATATGCCAGTTATTACAAATGTGTCCAATGGATGAACACAGTTACAAGATGGATATATTGACCCATCAACTGAACTCACTGAATTACTATACCTCCAAACTCTCAACTTCAAGCCTTCTAAGAAAGTGAATGAAGCCAAACTGCTGGCAACTTTAGTCCATTGTGTGCCCTCTTGGTGGTGTTTTCAGTTCCAAGTCAATCCTTTAAGGACAATTCAACACTTCCCCTCAAAAGCTATTACCACTGTCATCAGATCATCACTCTGTATCGGGATGATGAGAGCGCTCTCTATTTCAAGGTCATTACAGCAGCCATTCTTTTTGTTTGATCCTGCCATGTCTTTTTGACACCACAGAACAGAAAACTGACTTCCTGTATGTGCCTCATCAGTGTCCAGCTGTGAGAAGGATATTCTTTTTCTTAGACCCCCGCTTAGCATATGTGTCAGTAGTACTGTGGCAGGGTACTATAACTGGTGGCAACCAGGCACACAATGAGAATAGCCCACGTCACCCAGATACAGTTTGCTTGGGCAGAAGCAGATTGCCCTGGCCTTGTCTCTTTCAATATACATTTTGAATGTCTATGCCTTACCACACTTGCATATTGAGCCAAGAGGGGACGAGAGAGGTGGTCTCTGAGGTGCAGAAGCAGATGACTGCAGAAATCTGGCCATCTGGCTTCTACTGCTGCTGCATATCGCTGGGGATGAGGGAGGGTGATGAGGGAGGGAGGGGGACAGTGATGAACATCCCTCGTCTCACACCAGCCTGTCAGTGTGTTGGGACATCTCTTTTACAATAAAATGCCACTGTCATGAGCTGTGCTTGGGGAAATGGCATCATCCAATTCAAAATTAGCTTTGGAATTGACACTACAGAAGACACAGTGTTATATCTCCACCTCATCTTTATGAGTATGCCAGATCCTTCCATGTGTAACCTTTGTTCGCTGTCATCCTGGAATATTAGATTAATATCTTTAATATCTTTACAAGGGGTTTGTTTACTGTGAAAACAAGCAATCCTGTCTGATGTGCTTCTTGTATATTGGTCTATGTAATAAGAATGTTGTTAAAGGGAGTCCTTGTGTTCTACTGCTATTGTATACAGAAGGCCAAAATCAGGACTAGCTTAGTAACTGCAAGAAATGTAATGTCTTGTTGAAAGTAAAAAAAAAAAAACGTTTTATCAACAGAAAGTCACTATGAAGACTCTAGAATCTTAAACTGAGTAATCTTAAAAAAAGTAATCTTAAAGTTAAAATGCTTCCTTGGCGTTGCACCAGAGGTGTAGATAGCCAAGCTGGGTGGGAGCTTGGGTTAGGGAAGGGGAATGATATAAAGTCTATGGTACAGTGTAATGATTGGCTATCTTGAAAACTCATAGGGCTAGAATTCCTCTGCCACTCTGGTCCCCTGTCAGTTTCTTATCTTGCAAAGTACCCTTTTGCAGCGTCTCGAGACAGTAAGATGAGGATATTGAGGGGGGTGGGGGGGACCGGGGGGACCGGGGCGTAATGAGTCTTAAGCTTCACATGGGTTATTTCCAGAGCCTTAACGACAGGCTTTTACAGAACAGTCAGTTCCAGAGGGGCACAACCAGCATATGTCGAATGTCAGAGAGGTCATTACCCAGTTACACAACTCTTTAAAATGTAAATAACGCTAATTAAAAATCAACGATTTATGCTTGATCAAATTAGACCAGGATATGGCTCTTCCGGAAAACACATGCAGACATATCTTCTATTCTATTTATTTTTCTTCTGCCAATACTATTTGTCTGACAAATAAAACATGCAAGTCGCTGAGAGAGCTGACGTCTCCTCCTCCTAGACATGAAACCGGAGAGTGGTCGCCGCAGTAGCAGTGTGACAGCGCATTATGGTTTCTGAGTCTTCATAATGAAGGACTACAGAGTCTGTCATCCAGGAACAGCCTCTCCCCGTCTGTCTGTCCGCCAGCCAGCTGGACTCTGTCCCTCACCTCAGAGAAAAACACACGCTCTGAGGTCTAGCTACTGTTGCATGGCCTTCTTCCGTTTAATGGGCAGAAACAGCTCATTAAGTTACAATATTGGCTCATTCTGTCGAACAACTTAATTTCCACCAGGTTGGGTCAAGTCCAATTTATGCTGAAATTGTGACGGGGCAAGTTAAATAAGTCGGTCGCCACTAGCTTAGTAAACATTTTCAGTCACAGAAGCTCTTGTCAGTTTCAGTTTGAAACACATCATCCTGCCCATTTTATGCATGGTAAGCAATTGTGGACAAACCACAGGGGTTGAAACAGGAGAAACAGATCAGTCTCCAGTCCATACTGAGATAGAGTAGCTCCTTTTCCTCAAGTCATAGAGCAGTGTTTAGCCTGTGAACTGCACCAGATACATCCAAACGAGTGAGAGAGGATTAACCCAACTGCACAGAGACAGGTTAAGCTGACAGGGTGCTGACAGCAACTAAAGGGTTTCACTTTCAAAGTCAAAAAGTCAAAAACCCTTTAAAGCAAAAGGTATGTACTGTATATACTGTATGTGTAGTGAAAAACATTTGTTATCAGAGTTTTACGGAAGGCTGGTCAGAGAAAGTGTAAGCTCTCAGGCTTGGGGGAAATAGTTTTCAACCATTGCTTTCAACCATTGCTTTTTCACCTTCAAAACAAAAACACTTGATAGATAAGTTGAACAAACCATACAACTCTATGCACAATGACTATATCTAACAATTCCAACTGACAACTTTAAAAAACACATTTAGTTTAATAACTGTGCAGATTCAAAGTTTGGTAACAGAATGACTATAAAATCTCTCTTATATGTAACCACGTTTCCCAAAAACTCTGTTAAATATCTGCTCCAAATTAAGACTAAAATATGTCTGCAGCAAGAGTGTTAGCTCTTTGATGATACAGTACCTTGAGTTTGCAAAAATCATGCTACAGTAAGTGAAGTGGATTTACATCCGGTATGACTAAATGGGTGATTTATGGATGATTTATGGATTTGAATGTCATTCTGTACATGATGATGCAGCTAAAATAGGGAAACAAAGATAGAAGTATACAATATTCTTTTATGTTTATAACTATAAAAGAGAAATTGATAAAAAAATTCACAAAACACATGAAACATAAAAACTCTAAATTTAATGTTATTTAAAACCATGACATTTGTGTTTTTTTGTGTCATTATACAAAAAGAAAATAGCCTACACTTTTAGCACAAAAAAAACTGATTTTGAAAAGATGAAATGCAAGTAGGCCTGTCATGTATACTACAGTCCAGATACACACAGAGACACCCAATCTGCTTATAGTTTGCCTCAGAGATAGCCTCTGCAAAATGAAATGTTCTTCATTGTCTGTAACCGGTGTGGGAAAAATCCAAAGAATTTGTCTAAGGGACACCACACCATACAGTACAGTATGCGTCAGTGTGCTCTTTAATGATGAAAACAAATCCCTTGCTGTCCTTTTAGTAGAAGTGTGCAACATGTACAGTATGTCATCATTCACAATGGCAGTTACTTGTGCTACATACAGTATTTGTATAATTGTATGGCTTTGCTTTCCCCACTGTCCTCAACAAGAACAAAGTCTCCACAAGATGAGAATGTTGATGCTGGGCTTGTTGGGGATGTTGATGCAGTAACTACTACTATATGTTTTCCCACTGTTTTCCGGCTGTCCTTGTGGAAGAAACCTTTTGGAACCCTTTTAAGTTCCATGTAGAACCCTTTTGGGTTCCATGTAGAAACATCTGTGAAAAGGGTTCTACAAGGAATTCAAAAGGGTTCCAAAAGGGTTTATTCCATTATGGATTTGATTTGGTCATTCTGTTACCAATTTGGTAACAGAATGACCAGTTTTAATCACTTATATTAATCACATAAATTAAATAGATATCAGTAAAAACACACAAAAAAGTATTTGGTAGGTATACTTCTTACTTTTGTTAACTTTCATTATCCTCGCTCCTCAAGAGGCAGAGACATTTTAAAATATCTTACACGTATGGGTTTTTTGTAACTGAATGACCCGGAGACTGGGCAATGAGTTTTACACTTACAGAAGCCAAACATGTTCCTCAAAACTAAATATAAGTGTTGATATTAGTAGATAAGGGGTTTATACTTTAATATTAATGAGGTTTGATGTTTTTCTAAACACCTATAAATAGTTTTTCTGGTAGATGTTTTCTTAGATGCTTTTCCATATGTTTGACCAGAAGTCAAAGCCTTTGCTTATCCCTATTCTTATGATGGAAGATGATTGTGCAATTTATTTCAGATTTCATTTTCCAAAAATATAGACTCTTGGCCCCCAATTTGATATGCTCTGATGTATTTCACATTTTCACATGGGTCCTTTTACACAGAACTGCCTACAAGTAAATTATGTTAAGGCACTGAATGGCCTCTTCCATTAGGGCTGAACTGAAGAGATGAAAGAAAAAACGCCTTAACCGCCAAATAGACAAGGATATTTTGTATTTGTTGTCCTCCTTGCTAATTACAGTAGCAGTAATGTTCGCTTTTTGATTTAGACTAAACAGCAAATCTGTCAATCATGGACAAAGATATCACTGATACAGAGCAGAAACGAGAAAACATACCCTCTTTCAATAGAGAAATATTTCATAAACATGCATGCATTACTATATTCTATATAAACACAGACGACAATATGGATGATAGTTTACATCAATCTCTATCTCTCTTTACAGCATATGAAGCATTTAGGAATGTTTTGATACACAACTGAACCTGTTGTACATTATTTTATCTCTGTGCTTTTAAGATAAATTAGAAATGCCTTTTCTATCCTCTATGATTCCCATGGTAAAAGATCATCCCAGATTCCTGTGATTTCAGCGTCATTAGTGACTGCCGCTGGGCTTTATTACCATGAAGGATTCCATTTTCACCACAGAGATGGCTCGTCCTCAGGCGTAAATTGACAATGCCCCGTATTTCCTCCCGAGTCAACTCCCATTAATGCCAATGCGAGTGATCCATGCCTCCCTATATCCAAATAGAGCAGTGTCATCAGTAGGTAAATTTGAACAGGGGGAGAGAGCTGAGGATCTGATAGACATTAGTCGCCAAGGTGAAAATAACTCATTGGGGGACAATAGGCATGCCATCTGCTAACACCTTGTCAACAGACAATGAACCTTTCATTTGGAATGCACTTTCCTGGCCTGTGTAGCTTGTCTGCTCAAGGACACGCTCAAAAGTGTGGCCGTTAACTCTAAGCGTGTCCTGTCACGTGCTTTAAATTCACACAGCATCTCGTCATAAAACTGTAACAATGATAATGTTACTAAATATCTCTCAACATTGATACGTTCTTTCTGTAGCACGGCTAGGCTTACTGTATATAACAATGATCCGGTTCTCCTAGCATGGCTTTATTCTGACTGATGGTGGCTGCAGTAAAGGTTAATTAATGAGCAGTAGCAGGGCCAGTGGCTGCTGCCGGCGAGGGAGAGGCTCCCCTGGGACCAATGCTTGCTAGCGCTATCGGAGGATACAGATATCAAGGGGAGGAGTATGGCCACTCAGCTGAAATTTAGTCCCCCATACCATTTGGTTAACCTCTGCTTAATGGGCTGCAGTGGATCCCTTACACAAGCTGCATTACAGAGAGAATAGCACTACACTGTATTTGTTCTGTTTTACTTCTTTAAATCGAATATGATTATGGTATTCCTTACCCAATATCAGACAAAGTATGGCAGCAGCTAACCTTTTACATTTTAGATTAGTTCTTCTCAGATTGCCTACATCATTTGTTTCTGCAATCAGACATCAAATAACTTTTCATAATGTAATATGGTTTGTATATGAGAAGATAGGTGAGGGAATTGAGTGAATTAGAAATTAATACCTTAGGGATACTCTGTAATATGATATAAGATATCATAAGATATGAGATATGTCTGAGATACTGACTTTGAGATACGGTTATACAACACAGAATAGTTGAACTAATTAGCATTGGTCTTTAAATATTTAATTTCAATGGTTGAGATTAAATGTTTGTTTTAAATCTAAATCACCTACAATTTATCTGAAGAACGAATATCAAAGCATAAAGTATTCATTTGATGGGAATTTTCTCTAACATCACCATGGAATTGTTATGAATTAAATAGCCGACAAAGTATACAGTAGGAGTAGCAGTAGCTAACTTGTATACTATTAGCAAAGGTTCATTTTCTGTTGAGGTGGTTTGTTTAACAGAGAGGGATTAGGAGTGGGAGGCCTTGTCAAGCACCAGCGTGTTAGTGGAGGGATAGAGGGATAGAGGGTTAGAGTAATGAAATGACTGACTCATGGAGAGAGTCTTGAGACAGGAGAATAAGGAATGCACTCTGGCTACCATAGCTCTAGTTAGGACATGTTTTATGTGCCTCTGTGCTCATTAAGGGGGAGAGATGACACAATAATTTATTTGCAGGGCATTAATAGCTCTTCCTTATCATGCATGTCGCACATATAGGCACTTGTTTCCAATAAAGTTGTGAGGCCTCTTACTGTGCTAGACATAAAAGACCCTTAATTATCATAGTGAGACTTCATTTTATACCATAGTCTCCACAAAGATACTATAGCCGACAATGATTAATTGCAATAATGCTCTGAACAATCACTGGTTGTCAATATATTTAAGAATTTATTTATTTCTTTACAATATTCTCTGCAACCTGCTCTGGAGCCTGCTGAAAACAGATGTAAAGAAATATTTCAAGGCCACAGAAGCAAGGAAACACACCCCACGAGCAAATACAAAACAGAGTTGGTAACAGGATTGCAACACCAAAGTGAGAGCATGTCTGCCAAGTCTACACACATTCAAAGACCACAACATCAAACAGGTTTTCAGAGCAGTCAAGGGTTTCAGTGTTCAGAGTGGGAAAACAGCACAGTTCCTGGCTGAGAAATTACTGATATTTCTAAATGGGCACAGTATGATTTTGCTTTTGTTTACAGACATACTATATTACCATTTATGGGTGCATATTATCTCTGTGGTATTTAATATTCAATTATGTAAATGGGTAATTATGCAGCAAAAAAACATAAAAAGGCAAAAAAACATTTTGTCCACACTGTTGGCCAAAGAGAACCGAACAAGAAAAAGTTCTTAGACTTTCTTGAATACACTTAATATTCGTCTCCAGCTCAGTCTGCTGTCTACTGAGCTGTTTTAAGACAAAGGCCTGAAAGATCATTGGCTATCTGATTGAGTGCAACAGGAAATGGAAACTTGTGCCGTTTGCATTTCCTCCAGGCCCGCTGGTGAAGATAACGCAGCAATAAAAACACAGGACGAGCCTCAGTTATGGCATTTTGCAGATTAATATGGTTTAGCTAGCTGGGGGGGATGCTTTGGAATTGCTCAGGCTGAAAATGTGTCAAGGCCCTCAGTTTGCTCAGTTTGATTCCCATAAAGCCGACTTTCTTCTGATGTTATTCAATAAATGCCACGAAGGGTTAAAAAATCATGTCACATTTTCTTTACTTTCAGAAAACCACTAGCAAAAGATTATGTTATGTATGTTCAAGCCAATTACTACAGTACATACAGTAAACTTGTCATTAGATGCTTAAATTATACACAGCAGTTCACACAATCAAGAGAATTCCCTGCAAAGTGCTAAGCCACCAACATGTCATGACATCTTTGAACTTAAAATAAAATTCCAGTAGGCTATACATTTATATGAAAATACAGTCCACGGTATTCATATATATTAATGTTATAAACAATTAAGCACTAGGAGCATATTCTTTTTTTTACAAAAATAATCGGTTTAGACAACGCAGTATTTTTGGAGACTTCTTCAGAGACAGCTGCATGTTCGACATCAAAGGTTGAAAATCTCACTCAAACACAGAGTGTTCAAAGTAATTGTCCTGGGGATAATGGGGGAAATATAATCAAAGTACAATTCACTTTTCAAGTTGCCTTCCACTTATTTTAATGTAAAACACTTCTCACTTGCAAACACAATGTACCATGTCTGAGTATAACAGCTCACAAAAAATGTAACGGAACAAAACTGGAACACAGTCATAACATACCCTTTTTGTCCCTTGCATCCCTCCATCCTCTCTTTTGTGATCAAATCACTTACATTATGGTCAGTGCAAAATACAACATTAGAGAAAATCAAATCAAAGATTGGCAGCTACAAACAAGACAACTTCATGTCAGCTGACCTGCAGCAGTAAGTTAACTGATAAACCTGGAGTATCCAAGCTGTTTCATTACAATCCCACATGTGTCCTCTATCAGTCTGATATCCTTGCGAGGCATGTTCTGCCTCCATATGTTAATGTTGGTTGGCGATATGTCCCCCTCGTACATCAGGTTGTACATGTTTGTGGAGGTGGTGAACATGAGCTGGTTGAGGGCTGCCGGCGTGACTGGGACCCCTAGAAAAGTGTGTATCCTTTCTGCCGTTGCCTGGGGGAAATTCACTATGTCTTCAAACCTCACCTGGAGGTAGGCCTCTGGAGGGAGGTCTCCACTGACCCGGAACACTGTGGCGGTGTGAGCCAGCCACAGGTGGGCCAACAGCAGGACAGCGTTGGTCTCTGAGCGGGACAAGAGGAGCCTCCGGATCATTCTAAACTCCGGGGCTGACGTCGGGCACCCATTCCTGCTGGCGTCCTCCTTGAACATCAGGGACAGGTGCTGGGGGATGTTCTTCAGGGAATAGAGGCTGGGTTCGCTGTTATAGAGCATGAGATAGATCCATGCCCTCGGGTCTCTGACCACGTAGATGGCCCTCAGGGCAGGGCCCACCACTTCCTGAATAAAGGGCAGTTTCAGTGCCCAACTGCCGCTCCGCATGTTAAGGACCACACGGGCATTAGGGTACTCGTTGACGTGGCGTCTCATCTCCCTGACGTAATCAGCGTCCCTGTCCAGACTGCCTCTCACCTTGCCCCTCAGCTCAGCAGCAGGCTCTCGCCTCCGTGTTCTCTTCCTCTTGTCCCTGGACAGGGCAGCTCTTTGGGGCTGCTTGCCCCTGCTGCTCTCCACTAGTTGGATGTTCTGCAGGTGCAGTTTGGTGTTGTGGACCAGCGAATGCAGCCAGCCCTGGATGATTTTAAACCGCCCCCGCAGAGCGTCAGTTCTTGACCACTCGCAGGCATCCACGAGAGAGTCGAACTCGAACTCAGTCTCTGGAATGTCTACGTGCTCTGTGGGGACTCTTATGTAAACAAAGTCGGAGCTGTTGTAAAAAAGGTGCTTAAGTATTTCTGACCCCGAGCCAGGCAGGGTCGTTATGACAACAGTTGGCAGAGGGAATCTATGCTGATCATAAAGACTGATTTGTTTGTTGACATCCGGGTTGGTGCTCCCACTTTTCCATTTTACACCGCAGAGGAGCTGATCGCAGCTATTAGACACAAACAGTAGCTCTGCTATCCACAGTATGAGCACGGAAAGGAGAGCATAGCGCATCAGTCTACTGAAGCACACGTACAATAACTTTCTCTGCAGAGTCAGAAATCCAATAGCAACACAGAGTATCACCCCCGCTATCACATTGAATGTAAATCCAAAATCAAACAGCTGATTGTCAGCTGTGATTTGTTTGGGAACAAGCTGTGTACCCAGGCCATATCGAATGATCTGATGCCTGTCCTCCACTTTGGCATAACCCCCAAATCCTAAATAACTTTGCCTTGCTCCGATGTCTTTGTAGTTTGTTACAACTGACACAATTTTCTCTGTATTGTTTATGATTAGAGACAGTCTTACACCATTTTTGCTATTGTCCATAAATCTGCAGTTGGATACTTTGACATAAGGTCCATGCATCACATAAGCCACCCTGTTCGCTGCTCCCCTCATTGGGTATGTGACATTCACAAACTGAGTCCACCTCTTTTTGAACTCTGCCGCTTGCTCTGCCTCCTGAATCCTTGTGTCAGGGCTGAGACCCTGAGTGTCAAACCAGAACATTTTATAATGAGCATCCCACACATCCATCAATGCCCCATTGTATTTGTCCATGAATTTATGGGGGACATATTTGAAGTCAATGTCAAGGTTATGGAAGAACGCGCTGAGCGAGGTCACAGGTGAATCATCCCACTTCTCAAGATGGTCCAGGACCAGTAGGGTCTGGGAGTTGAGCAGCACGAGGGCCCTGTACACACTCTTCAGCCGCATGGCGGGAGAGTAAGAAGCAGCCGCCTCCCCACTCACAAACATGGTGTCTCTGTGGGAGGTGGCAGTGATCAGCTCCCCTGCAGAGTCCCCCACCCCCTCGTCTGTCCAGCGGAGCCACTTTGCACATTCTCCCAGCTGGCCCTCCCACGGACCGTTACACTGGCTGGTGGGAGATGGGCTGAACACCAGAACATTGTTTAGATAGCTGAACTTAGGTCCATAGAGTGCTTCAGACACAAACACCTGTCCATTAGGGGCAAATGTGAAGGAGTTTTGGTCCGGGTGCTCATGTCCTGGATTGAAGCTATTCCAGCCGTCCACCCATGAGTAGGGCTTTGCGTGAACAATGTCGTACACTGCACGGCCACCCAGCTTCCCAGATTTAAAGGAGACAAATGTATTGCCCTGGCCATTGGGCAGCCCTGCTCCGTATGTCACTACGCCCCAGTTAGAGAAAATGTGCATCCTGGCCTTGCCAAAGCCGTGTGGTGGCTGTGGGGTGAGATGGGCATTGTACCAGATGTACTCTGTGTGAAGTGTAGTCCAGCGCTGGGCAGATGACTGGCCCATGGGGCCATCCTTGGGCCTGTGCTTTCTAATCTGCTGGGCGAGCCAGTTCCCAGTCCCGTTTCTCATGACAAATGTGTCTAGGAACACAAGCTGGCTCTCGGGGCCGTAGAACCAGTTGTAGTTGGAGTCAGCTATGCCCACTGTCCTCTGGAAGCCCGGCAGGAGGGTGGCATAGTAGAACCAGAAATGTGCCTGCAGCCAGTTGTTCTGTGTGTTGTCAATGTTGAAATGACGCTGCGCTAAGAACACATACTGTGTGATAGACTTGGCAGTGTAGCTTCCATATGCTACTCCCTCATCTAGTGACCCATCCACAATGTGGTTTAGGAGAAACATGGTCTTCTCCATGTAGTTAACTGACACCTGTTTCCAAATCATTGACTCTGGGTCATCATGTGTGCCTACCACTATAGCACCTGTCAAGATGGCTAATATATTAGTGGTTTGATGATTTTGGAGATATTGCTTCCCCCATCCCCTATACTTAGACAGCTCATACAGCTCCTCTGTCTCAGAACGAATTCTCTTGAGGTAAACATCCCGCCGCTGCTCATCCAGAAAAGAGTAAATAAAGTCATAGGCAGTGGCAAACCCAGTGAGTGAGTGTGCCATGGGCACCTCATCATTAGGAGCACTGGTCACCTTCCAGTCTGGGTAATCTGCCATCCTGTCCATAAACTTGATGAGAAACTGGAGGGCACCTAAGTCCTCTGGGCACAGCAGGCAATAGAGAGCGAGAGGGGGCAGGTTGTTTCCATAAATCTCATTCCACTTACTTGTAAACTCCTGATGTTTTGCAGGAGGCATGTAAAGGGGAACGTTGGAGAGCATGGTCAGGACAGCAGCCCTGATGACTTTGAAAATGTGGCTGTGGGTGGTGGAGGATCTTTGCCTCATAAGTTGTACATCCACTTGGTTGAAATACAGGTTGGGGTGAGAATTGGTGGACTGGAGTTTCCGATGATCTGATGCTTTGCGCTGGGTGAGTTTGAGCTGCATCAAGTCATCTGAAAAAATATATTTGTCTGAAGTATTGAAAACACCGGAAAAAGCTGTTCCCACTGCCAAAAGTGCCAGTACAAACACCGAACACACAATCCACTTGTTAGACATTGTAATAGACATTTTTGTTGTCATATTGTCTAGATTTTTACCTCTTCTTTAATGTTGCAAGGCAAGTGATTTTCCTAGGTAATAACCACTTCAAGTCTTTGCCCATAACTTTATAAATGTCTTGTGGGGACATGTTCCATTCCATTCCGTATGTTTGCTGACAGTTTAGTTCCAATCATTCAGTCCATCAATGCTACCGACACAAATGCATAATATATTTCAGAATTAAATATTTGTTACTATAGCCTATTAATACACTAATAGGGTCGGGGGGTGAAAACTTACTATAGTGCTGTAGTACTCCCGTCAAAAAGGATAAAAAGGAACGATCAGTGTGTCCACTTGAAATGGTTTGAAAAAATAAAGTTGGGGTGTCTGTACTACGCAATACATATAAATGTCTTAAAACAACAGACTTACATAAACGTCTGAAAAATATTAAACATAGAATCCATCCATTAATCCGTTACTTTTTGCGGGAACGTTTTCAGTCTTTACGCGGTTGAGTGCGAGCATTGTGGAGACTGACATCTCCTGCGAGCAGCAGCAAACTCGTATTGATCTCTCACCAAAACATTTCCTTCTGGACAAACATCAGTCAACCCCAGTCAGTGTCCGGTCCAATCACAGACACCCAAATGTTTCTCATTCTCTTCGATCGGAATGCAATATCCATAACCCAAAATAAACAGCACATTTCCGCACCAAATATTGCGAGCTGTCGTGGTAATGTCGGTCTCAGTCGAGGGTTTAGTCGTTTTCCATCATATACAGTATTTTCCGCTATCCGCCTTTTCATTTGCTTCACAAACCAGCTGCAGACCACGAATAACAGTAAGTGAGAATGGAAAGTTCACCTCACTCCTCAAGTATTCATGGAATGACACATTGCATTGTTCATAACAGACATTAAATACATTCCCAAATAGTAGAGAAACCGTCCGTTGACAGATCTTTGTAATCCAATGATTTGCGCTCCCTTTCGCCTCTCACAAGCATGTTGCATCACCAATAATTGCGGTTGAACGTGTATAGTGGTTGGATGCGTCTCTGATGTGTCCTCCCCACTGTATTCCACAGTGATTGTTGTCTCGCATTCGATGGAAAATGTACACTGCAATACCTGAAGAGGGAGCCGTGACTTCGGGAAGCGCTCTCTCCCCCTCTCACTTGCATGAGCCAGACGGACTAAATGCAAATGGCAGATTCCTGGAAGAGTTATTTGCCAACGTGTTATTTATATTCCGATGGAATAGATTTAAACAATACCATCTGCCCTTTCATACCTGCTTAAATTATTACTCAACCTTAACTTACCTGTTATGCAAGTCTATAGAATGTTGCTGGTGTAGCCCTAATATAGAAAATATTGGTCAATATATCAAAAAACCTGTTGACTCAAGGCTCAAGCTCATAGATAGGCTAATCATTAGGGTAGTGGAACACATAATTCTGAGGTCAGGTATTACCTTTTATTAGAGGTGTACCAGTATGTCAAAAGACATTTTAAACAGCTCATTAGAAACATGTGTGGAGATGTTGAAAATAGGAATGGTAAGGCCAGTTGATGTATTCACTTAATTGTAGCTTTGTCCTATTGCCTCGTATACTCACTATAGGCACTCAACATAGGCTTATCCAAGCACATACAGATACAGCATATGAGATGTATATTATGGAGACCAACTATATTATGGAGACCAAGTTGCACTTCCCTGAATACAAGTACAGATGCACACAACAGGGCACAGACCAGTTTCCCTTATCAGCGCTGCAGCAGGAGTCACGCATATAGATCTCCCTTAGGACAAAACTCGTCCACATGGAGAGGGAGACTCCTGTTCAGCATCCACCTCCCTGCATTTCAATTCCATTAATTGTCCATCTGTTCCAAATCCAGGTACCTCAATAGAATACCGGTGACTAATTTAATATCCATCAAGAATCCCCATCCCCCTTCATTATTTTCTCTTTTTACGAGAGAACTCTAGGGTAGTGGAACACACACTCAAAGATGATTTAAATGAAAGTGAAAAGCTAGGTTTTATCCAGTGGGCCTTTGTGAGTCATACAGATGAGTACAATTCCTTGAGTTGATAGAGACATCTTTGTCTTTAAAGATAACACAAATTTAATGGAGTTACAAAGCAAGTATTTGAAAATGATTAAACAACAAAAAACAATCAATACGTCATGTCCAATATGTATTTTTGACCGAACCGGTGATCATCTGAGCCTCCTAATTAAAGGAGGCCTCTGCTCGATGAAATTATTGAATCCCATTACCCAAGATAAAAACACACACTAATCACTGTTATTCACAGCTGTTTGTGCCTATGGCTAAACAGGAGGTCTTGAGGTTGTTGCTTGGCACTGGTTGCCTAGTGACGTTTCAAACACATCAGATCAGAGTGGTTGACTGGTACAGCTCTGTATTGCCAAAAATGTGTCAAACATGGCATCCACACAGAGTCTTGACTGAAAAGCGCTGGGTGCCCCCACTGTCTTTCCACTGCTGTTCACCCTGGATGTTCGAAGCATCTGAAAGCTTGGTCAGCTAGTTGAGTAAAAAAAAAGGTCTGGACATACATATTGAACAGAGAGGTGTGAACAGACAGCCGGTGCCCTTATTAAAAATGTGGCATGCTGGGAGCAAAGGGAGGCGTGAACCAGTCCTATGAAAGACTCCTCTCTCTCTTTCCCTGTAAAGAATTTCAATTCCTTCCCTAGAGTCTCTGGATAACACAGCATGCTTGCGTCCTGCATAAGGGCCTCTGGGTAAAAGTCAGACTGTAAAATAGGCTACAACTGTATCAGGTTTAAAAGGGGTTTGGAACACCTTACTGTCAGGCCTGCCTGTCAGTCACAGTAGTCTGAGAACAGGACAGTATTCTCTCAAACTGAGGAATCTGCTGCAGGGTTGGGGTGAATTCCTTTTCAATTCGAAGTGTTTTGAAATTCCAATTCAATTCCAAATACCAGAGCTTTTTATTTTCAATTTACAGAAGAATGTAAAGAACACATACAAACACATTGATGACTATTGGTACAGTACAGTATTAGACCTCAGAGTTCACAGGTGGCCATCTGTTAGGAGACATGCTCATCAAGCCAACCATTTGCAATTGGTTTTCACCACACCCAGTGATGGTGAGTGATCAAGTTAGGTGTGACAAGAACTATCAACTATAAATATAACTTTACATTAACATACAGAGGGTAATGCTTTGTATCCTGCTTCAGACTGGGTGATAGATAAAAGGGTTAAAACACTACAAGGGCTGGGGAAAAACTCAGTTCTTGGTTCAGACCACACATCTGGACCCAGAGTATGGACTTGCTCCGCTTGTAATGTCCCACCCTGTTCCTTAGTTTATGTTTGTCTTTGATTTATCGTTTCCTGTTTATTTTTGTGTTACTCACCTTGTCACTCGTTTCAGACACTTCACCACCTGCCCTTGAGTGTTTCCCGCCTGTGTGATTGTCTAACCTGCTCTGATTGGCATCACCTGTTCCTCATCATCCTTCCCTATGTATTTAGTCTGTGTGTTCCCCTGTCTCTATGCCAATTCATCTTTGTACCTTGTGTCAAGCGGTCCAGTGATTTTTCCTAGTGTTGAGTATTCCTGGTTATTTTGATCTCTGATAGTGTTTCTGACTTTGCTTTTTGCCTACCCGTTTTCGGATTATCTGCCTGACTTTTTGAACTGCCTACCTGTGTACCAAACCCTGCTTTGCCTACCCCCTTCCTGGATTATCTGCCTACCCATTGACTGCCTACTTGTGTACCTAACCTTTTTGATAGTAAAGACTATTTTATTGGATTTAAGTTTTTGTATCCGAGTCGTGCATTTGAGTCCTCTGCCTAAGTACTCCAGTCATTACACTGCTGCCTGATTACACCAAGTAAAAGATTCCTTAAACACAGAAGTTGTGCTGTCCTTTATTTTCTTACAACAATATATTCAAATGCTTTCAATGTTTTGGAAAGTAATTGAAAATGAATGCTCTTTTTTCAATTGAAGAATTAGAATTCAATCACTTATGGAATTGAAAAGGAGTTTGCCCCAACTCTGCTCTGCTGTCAAACCGTCAGTTACAGTCCTATATAGTTCAATGGACACAATGTCCTAATGGTGTAAGATAATTGTGTAGTGGAGGTGATTTGGAATCACAAGGTAGCCCTGCCTGCCCAGATATAACCCTCATACCACAAAGATGTCCTCTTGGTATAATGGTTTACGTTTACATAATCCATGAGAGGTCCTTGGTTCAAACCCTACCAGTTGTAATTGCATAGGCTCAATTCAATTCAAACATTATCCACTGGGAAGTTAAAACTTATGTTAAACTCTCTGGACGTCAATTGTTAACCTCTGTGAGCCAACATGATCTAACTTTGACACAGAGTTAGTGTGTTCCAATTACCCTGAAGCCTACGAACAGTCTTCTCAAAAAACTTTCTTTAGAAAGATGCAACACTACGGCAATTCCATCCAAATGCTTCTCAAGAACCTACTTCTCCCCAAACATACATTTCTTAACTCTGCACCACATTCTTTTAGTGACTTGCTAAACCTTAACACCCATCAAACATTGTGCTGTTGATGATTTGACAGTCCCAAAAGAGTATAAATAGTAGGATGATAGGGAACAAACATATTTTGATAACAACAACCAACAGTATCAGACCTTGAGTGAAGGAGACTGGTTGCAGCCTTTGAATGTTGAAGACGCTCCGAGCTGGGAATACGCCAAGCTGTGATCATGAAACCTTTACCACACATGCTGCATTGACACCTGTTCTCTACTCTGAGGAGGTGCACGGTACAACCCAGCTCTTAAACCTTCCATGAGTCCCTGAGATGGGTAATTTGAGTTGAAAAATGCCCCCCAAAAGTTAAAAGTAATGCTTTTAAGTTGGAAGGGGGCAGAAAATAGATAAAGATATTAAAAACCATATGAGCCAAACAGACATACAACCAAGCATGTGGCATAGAGTCTTTTGTCCCAGTCAACACGGTTAGAGTCATGATACAGTGCCACTATTAGAATTGATTTCATTTTGTACACTCTACGCTCCTCACTTTGCTTACATTGCTTATGCAGATGATGGCTTACTATACAGTACATGACATTTATACTGCGTAAGAGAAGAATACACAGCTCTCAGATGTACTTCCAATTCAGCCCTATGACATGTGATTTCCTCCCACAGGTCCAAATTAAACATTCCAGTGTGACTGAAATTTCGTGGACTGGTCGTGATGCGATTTGGCTCTGTGCACAGCGAGATTAGAACTCTGCTGTTCGTGTTGTTGTCATTTTTTTTTACCCTCCCCACTTTCAGAGAGACTGGGGTTTAATTTGAAGGTGTCAGAAGTCTTCTCTTCACTGCACACACTTCAAAGGGGGCTGAGAGGAAAGCTGTGTTCTTCAAGGCGCACATTATTCAAATGTGCCGGCTTCCATCTCGCAATTTGGATTCTGTGTCTCCTCCTCAGCTACCGTGGTTGATGAGGCACTGTGAAGGGGGGAGGAGGGGAGGGAGGATGGTAACTCACTGTACTACATGTCCGCTGGGAACCTGCCAGATCGTTGTTGAAATGGGACTGAGAGATGAACAGTGATGCACAGCTGACTGAGCCCAACGCCCACCATGCAAGCTTTTAGCATGAGAGGCACAAACTTCTCCCTGCACCAAGTTGCTGTCCCTTTTCCCCTGGCCATAGGGTGACGTATGAAAGCGTTACATAAATTCATGAAATGCTATTTGTCCCCAATTAAAATCGAGCTGTGTATGATCTCTCTGGAGAGTAAGTTCATCAACAGTTCACAACAAAATGCCTCATTGATTTCCTGTTTCCCTGCACAGAAGTATGAGGATTCCCCTCCAAACCTCATGTGATGGGTCCAACCAGTATAAATTCAGCTGCTAAGGCCGCAAGTTACGGATGTAACTGTGGTTCTATGAATTCACTCTCCTTACAAGACAGCCTATAGAACATTGGCTGTGCGTAACATGTGGAAGGGTAATTTTTTGAGAAACAAATTCAACCGTTTCAAGTTGAGAATTTGGCAAAACCCGCCGTCTTTTTTCGGAACAAGGAAGTACGTAGAGTAGAATCCATCGTTGTGAGATCTAGTGTTGTGAGATCTAGTGCTTCAATCGCGTCCTTCACAAGAAGGGAGGATATCTCCTAGGCTGAAGGCTAGGGTTTTCACTGGGTCTCTGTTAAAACCATAGCAGAGGCTATTTTGTCCACAGAAAAGTGTGGTGGCCGGCATCCGAATTTAAGTTTGTATGAAGTTTTAATGTTGAAGTTGTAATGTTGACATTACCCAGGAGTCAGAAGTGTGAGCTGCCCATTAACTGAGGTGCGGCTGGTAAAAGTGTCCAACAATCAGACCTGGGGGCTCATGGCCTGTACCCATGGCCTTGGGTGTCGTAAGCGCAAGTGACAAATTCACCTGTGAGTTGGCACTGTGGTCGGAGGCAACAGGAGTCGGGCCTCATAACCTTGTCTGGGGAGACCACGAGAGCAGCAATGGACTGCTCAACAGCGTGCATACTGGTCTCAACTGAGGAAAAAAGAGGAAAGACACCGAAAACAGTCTCCTAACCGGAATGCTAACAGGCTAGTAGAAGCTATGCAAGGCAGTGAGCGAGCTAACTAGCAGCCATTGACAGAGCGAAAACAATCTCAGTTAACGTAAGAAAAAAAGACTTGAAATAATAGCTATAGCAAACTATAAAGCTAGCGAAGAATTTAATATTACCTCAGTCAGCCGACTTGCTTGCTAGCTAGAAGATAGTGGGGTTGACGAGCCCGAACACGGAGTAGGCAGGAGTGGTGGGGAAAGGGACAGGGTAGAGAGCCGTCACAACGTCTAGAGGATGAAAACTGAAGCTCCGACCGGCGATTGGTCACACAGCTTCAAGCTACAGCAACCAAACAGCCAAGGATACCTGTCCCAAGACCTGAGAACTCGAGAAGATAAATGCACTTGGGTTTTTATAGGGGACGTTACTTCGATTTCGGGTCGGAGTTAAGGTTAGTGTTGCAAGACAGACAATTATCCAGTTCATCACTGCCTCTGGCAGTCAGTAAGAATTAAATAGAATTACAGTACTGTACAGTATGCATTATTATTTTCTCATGTTCTCCTCAATAATATATTATCAATGTTTAAGTATATTAGTGTGGCCAAACAAATTAGCTGCAGTCTCTCTCTGTCTAAACCTTGATGGTGGAGGTGATCTTGAGCTGTTTCTCAGTGTGTTGGCCCTCAGGCAATGTCATCCTTGAAATAGCATTCAATTAAATAGCAAACAGAGTTAGCAAATACATGTTGAAAGATATGTGTCTTTGATTGATTCAAGATATGAAAAGTGATGCCATTACAATTATGCAGGTTAAAAGGTATCAAATGTGGTCCTTACTGTAGCTTTTTGGTACTGTAGCACTTACAGTACCAAAAAGTTTGGATTTGTACTGTACAGAAAACCATAAAATATTGCTTTCAATCTTTCAACAGTCCAGCCTTTCGTCATGGCCAGGGTTGTCTAACAGATGGGCCACATTTCTTGCCTTACAGGCAAAAACATGGGCACCTGGATAGTGTACCTGCAGGCTTAGCCTGAGGGGTAGACCAAGCAGGCAACAGGGATAGTGGGTTCCAAAGATGGCAGTATTGGAGGACCCAACTGCCATGTGCTCTACTGAAATGAGCTAATTTTGAAAACCTGACCCTGAAGAGGGAATGGTTAACTCAAAAAGAAGCATGATATAAGAATCTGGGGACATACTGTATGACATTTCTAAAATTATAGACCTTTGACCCCTTGTATTATAACATACAGTATTGCAAGAAACGTTTGTATCGTTTTACACAATTTACGGTCTATTGGCACCCAAAATAAAACACAATATGGAGAAGTCATTGTGTAGAACATAGTGATCCTCAAAATGGTCCATATACTGTATGCTCTGTGCTGAATATTCATGTTCTTCTTTAAGTAAAGTTATCTTTTGCTTAAGTACTCTACAATACCATATGGCCTAAGAGATATACCGCACATCACGATTCATATTTAATGGGTCATTAATAATGCAAACTCTTCATTTAAATGGCTTTGTCATATCAAAAAACAAAAGTAATGCCTAATTTTAGATCCTCCAGCAGAGCGACCCACAACCAGATCATGAAAATACATGAGATATCAAAAATAATCATTGTCACTGCAGCAATGCCAATGCATGCAATTCCATGGCACTTTGATGACTGAAATAGAATATATTTTTTTCATCTGAAATAGCTAGACCAATAGGGAGAGGTAGAGTGATAAGGGGGTGGATTCCCCGTTAAGATGGGTACGCAGCCTACTGAGAACGTAGAGATTAAAACGCACTTTGATGAAAAATGGAATTATGAACATAGGCTTGTCCTCTTCGCTGAAGGATGCCGCACTAGAAAAGGCCTGCTTTCCTGAGCCTTGAAGTAAATCCCTTGACATTTCCTGATGTGATTTTTAATTAATTCTGAAGTTTCTTGCAAAAAAGGGGAAACTTTTCCTCTGAAGAAATGTCCCTTTGATCCATGGGTTGGCATAACTTTGAAGGGCATCTCCTAATTCAATCACAAAGTACCACCAAATCAAATGGAATTGCGCTCGGGTACATATTTGGAAAATGTTCCTGTCATTGTGCTCCAAGCTAAAAGCAACAGACAAAATAAGCAGAAATGTGGCCAGTAAAATTTAAATCGAAATCCTAAAAGCAATACACCCTATTCAAAACATCTAACTCCAAAACAATGACAAGCAGTTGTTGTTGGTCATGTGACCTTAGTCAGTTAGTCTAAGGAGGCAATTGCTCACTCATGAATTATCAATTTGTGTTATTAATAATAGTTGTGAGTTAGATAAAAGGATTGAGTGGGAGAGACTTACTTCCCTTTATAAACCAATATATTTAAAACAATTCCCTGTTGTCCAAAGCTAAAATTGGTGGCAGGGGGAGTGAATGTGTGTTTTTGTTTGTATGAGTAAGCCCCCATGTCGACTGAGCTGTCTATTTTTACTCTATTTTTTGTTTCATCAACAATCTAAAGTGTTCATTAGACTATAATAGTCCCAGTTCATCTGTATCCTCAATATTTCATTTGAAAGTGACAGGGCTTCTTAGGATACTTCTGCATCAGAAAGCAAACGCAATCCAAGGAAATATGCCCAGTAATCAAATATACTCTCTCTCTCCATTGAAACTGTCAATGTTGTTGTTAGTGTAATGAAAGGGAAGGCTAGTCCTTTTATGTAAATGTACTAGTTCAAAGATGAGGCATTTACGCGGTGACTGCAGAGTGGCGAAGAAGCTAGTCTAGACGTCCACTTATAGGCTTCAGCCCACTCAACCCCTGTGGGGCTGAAATCACTGGGGTCTCATTGCATGCTGTGATTGATAAGCTTTAGGCTCCTTCTTCTTGATTGGCAGGCTCTCTCCTGTTGAGCTCAGCAGGGTTACATGACATGAATGCCATACTGCTCCCTTGATTGTGCTCTCCAGAGTGGTAGTGGAGACAGGTGCTTTACAGTTGGACTAACTTTAAAGAGCTCATAGATGCTGTCATATTTGCCTCAGCAGATTACATTAGTATGCCAAGCAGTTTTTGCAAATGCTTCAACCACTGATTTAGAAAAGAATCTAAATCTAAAACAAGAACTATCTAATATACACCCCCTATAGGGATTGTATTGGACCTGCAGGCACTGCATGTTTGCTTTTAATGAGCAGTTGCTCAACACAAACAGCATATAACAATAGATCTGGCCTATCAGCCACACTCAGCCATGTGTGGAGCACAGAAGGCACAACCCCTGCTTGATGACTGTGTCCTTCTGCCCTCTCTCTCTCTCCTCCTTCTTTCTCTCCAACTGATCTGACTAATCAACACTATTTAGTGCATCTTAGGCCCGTCCTTTGGGAATGCCCAATAAAGACCCCCTTTAACAAACTTTATCTCTGATCCATATAGTATACTGTACATAGCAGATAAAAGCAAACACCTGGCAAACATCACTATAAAATCCAAATGTGAATTATGACTTTATGTAGAAATGTACAGTACCTTGAGATTACTAAGGCACTCTATCCTAGAGATTTTCTTCCTGCCAAAAAGCGGTAGCAGAAAAACATGTTTTTTTTCTTTTCCAATACCACTTTGTGAGATAAATCACAACAGTAGTGCACATTTGCATGGTAGAGAGGCCGCAAGAGGAGGCATTCATCTTAATCAGAACTAATACGACGATCAGGGAGACTGGGGGTGGTTGAGCCATCTATCAAGTCCCCCCCCCAAAGGTCTTAGGGCAAAAAAATACATTAAATCAATCTCCAAAATGAGATAACTTTACCTCAGAGATGCTTGATTTTAGGTATCTGGAGGTTTACCACTTCAAAGGAAGTTCATTTATTTAATTGTCAGGTCTAATATTGGACCCTCGTACTTCCTCTGGGAAATCAGAATTAATATACTGGCCTCACACTGAACCATTAAAGACAGTTGTATAGGACATTTGTGTCTTACCTACAGTGAACAGTATTAAGTATTAGTGTTACATTTTCTCTATAGTGTGTCACTTTATTGAACCTTATTGATTTTCAAAGGCTCATGGGGGCAATGTGGTGAGCAATCTAAGCCTACATAGAGGATGTCTGACAATGTCTCCAGAGAAATGATTTATTGATACATGATGTGAATCCATAAAGTAACACAATCTTCCCATTGTACTTTACCTCCCTTAACCTCCATACGAAAATTCATATGGACTCATTAAGTACTGTAGGAGCTTTTCAGACAGGAACATGCAGAACTAATATAACATAGGTAGGTTATGCATCATCACGTTTCTAGCAGCAATTAACCTGTAATCTCTCCTTGTAATCATTCCTGTTTTATTTGCCAGTTGCCATAGAAATCTCAGACTCCGACCAATCAGTGTCACTTATGCCTGATTTGACTCTGATTTTCAGACTTTCAGAGGCAAATAGATGAAAACCATTTGTAAATGGCAGTTGCACAGGAGTACACTCTAGTCTATTGGAGAGTCCAGAGAATTCTAATATATTCAAAATGCTTGTCAGGTGAGTGCACCTGTTTTCAAGAAAAAAGGCAACCAATTTCAATGTGTATAGGAAATCTATATGTCATAAGTGCCCAGTTAACTGTTCTGTTGAAGCTTCTCATCAGTGTTGTAGGCTACATGTTCCCCAATGACACGAGAGGCAAACCAACCAATGCAACTCCCATCATCTGTGCAGGGAATGCAGCTCTTGAACGGATGGCATATGTCAACACAGCGTCGCTCCACTGTCCAGGAAAACTGCATGGGCGGGGGGAGGGTAGCAAGCTATGTGGGACAGCTCAAGCCAAAACGAGAGATCAACCGTGCGCTTGACATAGTCGAGTGGCTCAGCTCAGCCTCCTCAGCTAGAACCACCGCCACCCCCAGCCAGCCAGCCAGTGCAGCTCTCTGGAGCCCCTCATCCCTCGTCACAATCAATCCACCACAGACCGACTGTAATCCTATTTGTTCAAATAAATAATGAAATAGGCTGCAGCAGCCCCACACAGAGGCACACTGAGGCTGGTAATTGCTGCGTTTCAACCTGGATCAGATGGGCTCTGTGGGAGACTGGCTCGGCTCCACTGTGACCTTGTGTGTGTTTGTAATTTTCCACAAGCTTAGTGGATATGCAGCAGGCAGGGGCTCTCGGTGGGTGCACAGTCATCCCTCAGCACCCAGGGACCAAGCCAAGGCCAGAAGAGTGAATGGGCCCGGTGTGATCGAACATTGTACAGTACTAGTGAGCAAAAGCTTAGGGGAGAAGGAATGGATGACATGAGAGCTATTAGGAAGCCACCTGGACGAACAAGGGGGTGCTGTGTACTGTGGTATTAGCGCCTTGTTGAATTTGTTTGTGAGAGATATTGAGACGTCTCAAAGCATCAAAAAGAACATCAGAGAATAACGGAACACATTTCTAATGCTCTAGCCTCCAAGTGAACCTGCTACATGCTTCCTTGTATTAACCTACAGAACTACCGATATGCTATACAATTATAGCATGTTCATCTTTGTACTGTTAATCTCGTAATCCCTGCCAGAATCTCCTGTTATTCTAAATGTTTTGAGATGCACTATCCACAAAGGGTATTGTTTCATCTTCTATTTAGAACGGCAACAATTTCTACAGTTATACACTGACAGCATCATCATTTTAAAAAGTGACATACAATACTGCAGAGGGTTTCCCTATTGGTCTAAATGGCCGGCCATTCCTTAAAGTTATAGCCTGTGGGCGACAGTAAGGTGTGATTGCAGGGACTCTTATGGCCCATCTCTCTGCATTGTTACGACATTAAGCAGAGTCAAGAAAGGGTCAAGGCAGGAAGTGTCACCAGAGTATTAATCTGATTGGTTCCTCTCTCATAGCAGCCAGTTTCATTGAACAGTTCAATCTCACTGTTCTCATAGAGTGGGGTGGCACTTCCTCTACCCCCAGGGCCATATGTGACCCCTATGAAATCTGTAATCTGATTCTCACAACATGTTATGTGGCAGAACAGATGGCAACTCCTGAAATGAAATGCATAATGATGTAAACTGTCGTAACCTTCGCTGTGTTGTGTTGGTGTTATCAGTCTTGCTCCCTCTAGGTTATTATCTAACAAGTTGTCATAAAAGAGAAACAAATCAAAGATCCATTCTTCTATCCGTTCATTTTAAAACGCTGTATTTGTGATTACAATAGGAGAAAATTACAGTTGTCAGTACTAGCTAAACACAACAATAATCCCATTTTACCAGGCTCAGACCGGTGCTTTGTGATTATGTCACAATCACTCTACCATATACATGAACACACTAACGATGTAGGGCTGATTAACACGGTAGATATGGTGTCTAGTTACAGTACCTCATCTGTGATAATTCACAGTTTGCAGAAGATAGAGGATGCAGGTATTATTCAGGATTAGAAGATTGAGGATTTGTGTCTCTTCATTTAATCACAATGTGGCTCATTAATCATATTAATTAGGACATTGACAGCATGCAGCCTTGTGTCGTAACTGCCTCCTATCCACAGCTCTGTAGTAGGGTATTGTCAGCTTCACGCTGCACTGTAGGCTACATGTTGCCAGGTGGCTCCTTGACCACTGTGACGGAGTGAGTTGTTTATGGGTGTAGCAGGTCTTCCATCATAATTATCATGAGCAAACAATGTAAGTCAGCAAGCCCATCCAATGGAAATCAGTGTACACTGTAGATCACAGAAGTGAGTGAAATGGAATTCATTTCTATATCAACCTCGAAGCGCTAGTTTTAATTAAATGATTTTGAGTGATTGGTTGTTGTGTTGTTTTGGCCAGGGGCAACACGTGGGAAAGCAAAGATGTTAGATTGTTGCACTCGTGTTCCTTCAATTTTATTAGTTTTTCAATTCCTATCACTCACATAGGCCTCAAGCACATGTCTTGGATTAAACCTGGAAACCTGAATGTGATTGCAGTCCAACGCTGGAACAATTCAAGTATATTCCATAAGGCCACTCATTGAGCTGTTGACTTGAAAATCAATACACAATGGCAGGCTTTTTGTATTGTCACGTTACAAGAAAGACCTGTCTCGACAACGTCAAGATCAGAGGCCCCTCCAATCCCCATAGGTTAAAACCTGTAATCTTTGTTTCATAACTACCTTTCACCTCTAGACAAAGCCTGCCTCTCCAACACCATAAATCATTCATGGCTCTACCAGGGCTCTCCAGGCCACTCCAAGGCCCTGGGATCTGAGTCAGAGAAGCAGCCAAACTACTGAGGAAAGAAGGGTTGTAAATCGATCTGACCAAGGAAGACGTAATGTGTTCTGTCACACCAAAGAGTTGTGCTTGCATAACGGTTTGCCCCCCAGCCTTTACCTCAATTAGGTTCAATAGTGTTGTCTGGTTCAAGTATTTAGGAAGTAGCAGCACATTGGGCCAAAGTTACAATTGTCTGAAAACCTCATAAGGAAAGTACAGCTACAGTGGTCACGAGCATGTAACATGAACCAGGAACAAGAAATGCTGTGTCATTTACTGGTTGAGGGAGGCAGCTGATAGTTTGCTCGACGCAAAAGCAATTATCCAGAGCATTTAGTCAAGTCATCAGATCAGCTCTCAAGCAGGCCTGGGCATGGATGTTTCTCATTACAACCAACAGTCACTAACAGTAAAAATTTACCAGATGTACTGTAGGCCTATGTAGCCCACTCTACAAGCCCCACATCACAGCTGCCTGCATAGGCCTAGAAATAAATGTGTGGAGTTAATTTGGTCATCCATTGCAAGGGAGGGTTCGCGGTTGAATAGGCCACAATGACCTGAGGGATGGACGCCTGCTGAATGGGCAGATCTGTGTGCTCTCTGCACAGCTACAGATACACATCAAGACCGTGTCCCTTTTAACTCAGAATGGACAAAAACACAGAATCGTCCTCCAGTTCAGTAGGATTTTACAGTCAATGTTCATTGTGCATCTGACAACTGGCATCAAGGTCTGTGCTTTGAACACTTTTTGCTCTGGTTGACAATGTGACAAAAATATAGGAAAACAAGCTCTAGAAGTTATATAATTGTTATGTTGTTATTTTCACACATTTACAGATGCTGTTATTCTTTTATGCAATGCAGATACATTCATTGTGACATTGGGCTCTTGCTCTGTGAGTCGGTTTGTTTTTGTGGCATGAAAATCACACGCTACTCTTCGGAAACTCTGCTCCGCTCTGTTCTGCTCTGCACTCTCGTCAATCCAGCAGGGAGCCCTCTGGGAGTCATCCTCATTTCAATATTTATTGAAACGTTATCAAAAGCACTCAGAGCGACGCGTGGCAATCAATGCTGTTTAGGCTCCTTGCAGAGAAACGTAGGTCTCTCAGCTCGCCATGCCATTGTTTGTGTTCGTGCCATTCACCCTTGTCCCTCTGAAGGGATGATGGTAGAGTCACACCTCTGTAATTCCACCTCTCAGAGGAGTAGTTCCATTTAAATTGCATGCTGGTTGGGTACAATGCGTTTTAATTGGCAGAGCATATCATTTTCATATACAAGAGCAGGAAGTGCAGGAGCATGGGAGGAGGGCAAGGAACAGTATGTTGCACAGAAGGCCGACGCCATGGGGCCCCTCTTCTTTTCCAACTATGCCTTCACATTTGCCAGTGCCGCCTGTGTCATCCTTTAACCTATTCAAGACCAGCAGTTTGCTTTAAAGCCACAATCCGTAATTCAATAAGCTGTTTTTGGATTTAGAAATTCATGATACTGTACTATACAGTGGGGGAAATAATTATTTGATCCCCTGCTGATTTTGTTAGTTTGCCCGATTACAAAGAAATGAGCGGTCTATAATTTTTATGGTACTTTTATTTGAACAAATAGAGACAGAATATCAACAAAGAAGTCCAGAAAAAACACATTATATAAAGTTATAAATTCATTTGCATTTGATCGAAGGAAATAAGTATTTGATCCCCTACAAACCAGCAAGAATTCTGGCTCATACAGACCGGTTATATGCCCATGAGGCACACAGATTACTCCTGTCACTTTAAGAAAGTACTCCTAATCTCTGCTTGTTATGGGTATAAAAGACACCTGTCAATAGAATCAATCTCTTCCATTCCAACCTCTCCACCACCATGGGCAAGACCAAAGAACATTCAAAGGACATCAGGGTAAGAGTTGTAGACCTGCACAAGGCTGGAATGGGCTACAAGACCATCAGCAAGAAGCTTGGTGAGAAGGAGACAACTGTTGGTGCAATTATTAGAAAATGGAAGAAATACAAAATAACCATCAATCGCCCTCGGCCTGGAGCTCCATGCAAGATCTCGCCTCGTGGGGTAAGGATGATCATGAGAAGGGTGAGGGATCAGCCCAGAACTACACGGGAGTAGCTTGGTAATGATCTCAAGGCAGCTGGGACCACAGTCACCAAGAAAACCATTGGTAACACACTACACCGTAACGGATTGAAATCCTGCAGTGCCCGCAAGGTCCCCCTGCTCAAGAAGGCACATGTACAGGCCCATCTGAAGTTTGCCAATGAACACTTAAATGATTCAGAGAAGGCTTAGGAGAAGGTGATGTGGTCAGATGAGACCAAAATTGAACTCTTTGGCATAAATTCGACTCTTCGTGTTTGGAGGGAGAGAAATGCTGAATGCTACAATCCCAAGAACACCATCCCCACCGTCAAACACGGAGGTGGAAACATTATGCTTTGGGGTTGTTTCTCTGCTAAGGGTACAGGACGACTTCACTGCATTGAGGGGCCAATGGACGGGGCCATGTACCGTAAGATCTTGGACGAGAACCTCCTTCCCTCAGCCAGAGCACTGAGGATGGGTCGTGGATGGGTCTTCCAGCATGACAATGACCCAAAACATACGGCCAAGGCAACAAAGGAGTGGCTCAAGAATAAGCACACTAAGGTCATGGAGTGGCCTAGCTAGTCTCCAGACCTTAATCCTATAGAAAATTTGTGGAGGGAGCTGAAGCTTCGAGTTGCCAAGCAAAAGCCTTGAAACCTTCAGGATTTGGAGAGGATCTGTAAAGAGGAGTGGACCAAAATCCCTCCTGAGATGTGTGCAAACCTGGTGACCAACTACAAGAAACGTCTGACTTCTGTGCTTGCCAACAAGGGTTTCTCCACCAAGTACTAAGTCATGTTTTGCTTGGGGATCAAATACTTATTTCCTTCGATCAAATGCAAATTAATTTATAACTTTATATAATATGTTTTTCTGGACTTTTTTTGTTGATATTCTGTGTCTATTTGTTAAAATAAAAGTACCATAAAAATTATAGACCGCTCATTTCTTTGTAATCAGGCAAACTAACAAAAGCAGGGGATCAAATAATTATTTTCCCCACTGTATATACTCATTTATTCTTGAAGAATATTACTTGGTGTCTTACCCCATCATACACCAAAATATTTGCCTGTTTTATTGCAATGTTTACAAACAACAACATAAGTGAACTCTCATGGTGATGTCACAGGCTGAAAGTTCAAACATTCAGAGTTCTGTATATGAAGTTTGAGAGTGGTAACATTTCTCCAACCCCATCTCTCAGCTTCATGTGACAGCCCTGATGTTTTGTGGTTTTTGGATAAAAGGATTGTGGATAATTGTTGACTATACAGTATCTATTCAAAATCTATCCAGTGACAAGCCTGAGTGCACTATTGCACTCTGACAGCAATTAGATTTATGGCATATGATAAATGATGAATTACCCATTGGGTCATACTGTAGTGTTTGTGGGAACAAGAGCACTCCTTTCACTATATTGCATTGTCAGCATTGAGATTGAAAGGAAAGACTTGCAGGATGGGCAAAGGACAAAATGTTCTAAGTGACCAACATGTCCCGGTATTTTTGAACTACAAGGAGCAGTGAGGGGGAATAGATTCGCCTTTTTGGGTATAAGTGGACTGAGCAGGAATGGATGAAAGAATCATGAGATGAACAAGTAACAGACTGTAAGAACACAGCAACACCATGTACTGATGGGAATAGTGATTCTGGTTGATTAATAAATTACATGATGCATAAGTGTTACAGTTGTCAGATCAGTTGTAAGCTGTTCGATCAGGCCCTCGTCTCTGTCCACAGTGTTTTGTCTTAGGACAAGATGCTGGTGCTATTCCCGTACTCAGCATAGTAAACACATTAACCTTGGGAGAGGGGAGCTGAGAAAGGTCATTAGATTTGTGTCTCTGGTACTTTTCCACTGAGGACTGGCCTTACGTTCCTCAGAGATTCTTCCTGCTTTGCTGTAGAGTGTATCTCTCCCACATTGTATTAAATTATTGAAAGACACTCGTTATCTGATCTCTTGACTCACACGTGAATCCAAGAATTCCTAACAGTACCATCAGACCACCACCTCCCTACCTTGACTTAGATAGACTTGTGACTTAGACAGACTTGTGACTAGATAGACTTGTGATTGGAGTACAAAACAGTCATAGTGCAAACGTTGGCGCTGGTGAGGGGCACTGGTGGTGGTGCTAGGGGGTGTGTCTGAAAGTGCTATTTTCAAGGCCAGAATTTTTAGGCACACCTGATGGCAGTTGGCCTGCACATTGTCATGAACACGCCTATATTGCCATTCCTCCACCCACCTGAGCGCAGACGAGACAGTGCTTCAGCACTGGTAATTTCACCAGTTACTGCCAACACAAATTGCCAATACAACGTTTGGACTTGCATCCGTTTTGCGCCGGCTAAAAATAGAGCTCATAATCTGTTAAACCAGAGAGAAAAATCAGGAAGCACTTTACATTAAGTTAATTAAATCATAATTCTAACAGTCAGAATTGGGATTTGAAAGGTTGAAGTTGTCAGCTTTGCAGTGATATACAGTAAAATATGTCTATCGAGGCTCTATTATAAAAACATATTGGCCCACTGACGGTCATGGTTGAATAGGTACTTTCAATATTTGAAGACACATTGAATAGATGTTGCAGATGTATTCAATGCATTGAAACAAATATAAATATAAAAATAAATAACATCAAGAACTGTGGCTTATATAGTGTTACGGTCCCTCCCCCTAACCAACCGTCTGGCACCACCTCAAGGCCACGGCGATCATCGCTGGAACACCCAGCCCCCAGTCGGCAACGCACCTGCGCCCTATCATCTATCAGCACACCTGCAACCCATCCCCAATCAGCACCCTACAAGAACCCTGCCCGGACATCACTCCAGTGCCAGAACGTACTCATGGTCTCACAGTACTTACTCGTGACCTACAGACGCTTCAGCCCTCCTGTGAAACTCCTGCGAATTCCTTGTGTCTTGTCTTCCTCCTCGTAACCCAGCCTGTTCTTCTGTGCCCCATCCAGATACCTTGTCCTCCTTGGTTTCCCCTCGTCGACCCTTCCACGGACCTAGCCCCTTACCTGTTACTAGACCTCCCCGCCTGCTCGACCCACTGCCTGTCTGACTACCCGCTCTCCTGCCAACCCTGGACCGACCCTGGACTACTCTCAGATTCTCCACTCGTCCCCATTCCCCTTTTCCTTATTATTATTTACTATTAAATACGCCTTCGGGCTTCACCCTACCCTCTCTATGTGCCGTCGTTTGGTTCCTCAGACTTTCTGCGTAACATAGCCTCATATCCAACACAAATTCCAACAACTTTAAACCAAGTGTGCAACCCATAAGACAAATGTAATCTTATGTAACAAATCATTTCATTAAGAACTGTGGCTTATAGCCTCATATCCAACACTGTTTTGTGTATTATTGGGTTGTTATTACAAATAGTTTTATGGTAATTTAAAGTGTTACCAAATATCCTTTTGTAGTCAGTGCAATTCAGTGATTGAAAATAGAGCATTTATTTTCAATGATTTCTCAATAAACTGAAAATGAAATGTTTCTTCCATTTTAGAATTTAAATCAATTCTTAAATTGGCTGAATTATAATATAATATTATAATAGTATTTTTGGGATATTTTTGTACATGTTGGTTTCACCATTCAGAAAGTACACTTTTTAAACATAGTCCCCCTATTTCATGGCACCAAAAGTAATGGGATTCATATAATGTCCAAATTAAGTGCTCATGCTTAGTATTTGGTCTACAATCTTTTGCATGCAATAACTGCCTGAAGTATGTGACCCACTGACCCCACCAGATGCTGGGTATCTTCTCTGGTGATGATCTGCCAGGACTATACTGCAGCCATCTTCAGTTGTTGTTTATTATTTTTGCCTAAAATCTTATCATCAGATAATGAAAAGCACTTTCAATTGAATTTAAATCTGAAGATTTACTTGGCCAGTCAAGAATGTTCCATTTCATACTGTATGATAAAGTGCCATCCAACGAATTTGGAGGCATTTGCTTGTACTTGAGTAGACAAGATGTTTCTGTAAACCTCAGAATACATTCTGCTGCTGCCGTCAGCAGTTACATCATCAATTAAGACAAGTTAGCCAGTTCTAGTGGCAGCTATACATGCCCAAACCATAACACCCCTCCACCATGCACAGATGATGTGTTATGCTGTAAATCTTGGGCAGATCCTTTTTTCTCCAAACTTTCTTCTTGCAATCACACTGGTACATGATAATATTTGTCTTATCTGTCCATAATACCTTTTTTCCAGGCCTCTGCAGGCTTTTTAGTTGTTTTTGTTTAGCAAACTGTAACCTGACCATCCTTTTTGATAACTGGTGGTTTGCACCTTGCAGTGAAGCCTTTGTAGTTCAGCTGGTGTACCATCTGTATTTTGCGGATGGTAGTCTCTGATTCATTCTTTAGTCATCCACTGTAGAAGTCTTCCTTGGCCTACCAGCCTGATTGCTGAGCTCACAAGTGCTTTTTTGCTTTTTCTTTTCCAAACTGTTGATTTTGGCTAGCCTAAGGTTTTGGCTATGTTTCTGATCATTTTTTTCTTTTTCAGTCTAATAATGGTTTCCTTGACTTTAATTGACACTTCTTTGGTCCTCATGTTGACAGACATCAATAGCAGACTCCAAAGGCAAACGGAAAGCCTACAATCAATACTGAACAGCTCTCTTATGCCTGCGCAAATGTGATGGAACACACCTGACTAGAGCCTGAAACCCCTGTCATGCCTATTGTCCCATTATTTTTTGATGCCCTGAAATAGGGGGACTATATTTAAAAAGTGTCATTTCTAAATGGTGAAACCAATATACATAACATAAATATCATCAAATAAAAACTGAGAATCTATGCTTTACCTCACAGTAATTGTTTGATTTTAAATCCAAACTTATAGAGTATAGAGCCAAAAGAAGAAAAAATCCTTCACTGTTCCATTACTTGTGCAGGTCACTGTATATCAAACCACTTGGCCAGCTAGTAAGTTTCTTTCCATGTCATTTGGAAGGTACGGTAGATAGCTAGAGACAGTTACTGAGAAACGTACCTTATGTTTATTGCAAACCCTTGGTGTTAGCTGGTTTCAGCAGCTAGCTAGCGGCTACTTGTGGCTCGCTGTTGTTTGACAGATGACGAGTCAAAAAGTATGAAAAATTAACTTAAACTGTCAAAAGACGCTTGTCAGTGTTCACTGGCTGGTACACTTTTATTTCATATCACCCAAATATCAAATCATGTCACCAATTATGATAGAAAGCACTTTGATTGAGCAGGGTTTTACATTATGTGTGGATAAGAGAAGGTTGACCTTGCCCCCCAGCTGAAAATTTGAACATTCGCACCCTATTATGACATTTATAATGATAACAAACTATCGAATTGACCACAAGCCTTCTGTGCAGATAGCAAATACCCCTAGTGTACCCTTAGTATCACATAGCCAAACCCTCTCTTTTCCTTATAGAAGTGATCCAACCTCTCCACAAAAAGTGTGAACCAGAGAATCCCCTTACTTGAGTGCCTGCAGTGTGCTCAGGGCACTCTATGCTCAGGATTAGTGGGTTTTCATCCACATACAGGTGTGGGCCTCCCCAGAGATAAGAACGTGTCTGCTTCTTAACCGCCATGTTGGAGGGACAAGCAGAGAGCTTCCATCTGATTCTTCACCTCAGGGTTGCGTATGTCTGGATGTGGTGCCAACATAGCCTACTGTATATACCTGGGCCAAGTGTTGTGCTGTAGTGTATGTTACATAGATGGTGAGGCAGAATTTTGATCTGTCCTTCAAAGGTACTTTTGACTCTCAGCCACCTCATACTGGAGTTTTCCCTCAGAATCAGACTAATTTCTCATCTATACAGACAGACACATACGTTTCCCAGACACATGTTCTGGTGTTTGATGTATTTCATCCCAACTGGAGCCATTGACATGTAGACTTTGTCAGTATTAAGCAGGATCTAAAATACTGGATGATATCATATCAAGAACATTCATTATGCCAACAACATAAGCCAGAAATGCTTCACCGCAATGTGAAAATCTGTTGAGTGCTACAATTTCCAGCGCATTCTGTTGCAGAGGTCACACCTAGTATATTATCAATGTATTCTGCTGATATACTTTAGCCAGACAGCTGACGTACATACTAGCCAGGGATCCCACAGGACTGGGAGCAGATGGCTAAACTACGCCATGTCAGCACTTTTCCCCCCGCAACCTGAGAAACTCACTGTGGTCCAATGAAACAGTAGACATAGCAGACACCTTCAAACTCTATTTATATTGCTTTTAGAGTCATGCTTGTCCTTTTGAGGGGGACGTGAAAACACGATGACCAAGTTGCAGATATATATATCTTATCTGTTATATATATATATATATATATATATATATATATATATATATATATATATATATATATATATATATATATGTAGGTATAAAGAAAAACATTTTACAAATGAAAACATGCTGTACAAATGTCTGTGAATAAGTTATAAATGTATTGATTTATTCAGAAACATGCTGCATATTTTGTTTCATTGAACATTGAC
Source organism: Argentina silus (assembly GCF_951799395.1). Lineage (NCBI taxonomy): Eukaryota > Metazoa > Chordata > Actinopteri > Argentiniformes > Argentinidae > Argentina > Argentina silus. The sequence continues at coordinate 23,329,742 of NC_139655.1, read as the reverse complement.
TGTATGATATATCCATGGTTTTTATGCTCTCATTTCTCCAGCGCTTGCATGAAATACACCTCACCAATGACCTTATCACCGAAACCAAAATGAACAGGACCCTATGTTTTAACATAGTCAGTAGCAGTGTAAATGATAGAGATAAAGCCTGTAAGGAATGGTGTTTCAGCACAGCCCAAGTCAGCATACAGTTTGTGGTTGGCCATGTCAGTGCCTGGTACAAAAGCATGTGAGAGAGATTGTCCTCTCTCTCAGCCATATTGATTGCCTCTCCCACTAACCCCATCTAGTCTCCTACATCCCAAAAAGACACCTGCCCAGCGACTGTCCAGATCCATCACACAGTGCAAATGCAGCATTAGTTGAAAGTAAAAGCAATTGTTTATTGTTTTCCAGCTTAACTCCTATCCTGATGAAGTACATTGATCCATAAAGCAATCCGGGTTCCCTGGCCTCTGATGGTCTGTTCTGCTGAGAAATGATTGGTCTGATCTCTGGGCAAGGCATCAGGTGTAATTATTGAGATGGGGTTTCGACTGTCAGCATGATAAATGGCCATTTGACTTTATTTGTCTTAGCCCCACACCGGTTTGCAGCAATACCTGTCACAGAGGTATTCCATTTCCTTTACTCAGCATCACCGACACCGACACATATTGAATACCTCTTCCATCACTTGAACAGAAAATCTTTCAATAATAACATACAATACATAGCTCTGTGAACAAAAATGCACTCAACAGCAAAATAGTTTGACAAGGAGAAAAGTAAAGTCCTGTTTTTTGGGGGGCAAGTCAATTCTCTTGCAGCTGTCAAAAACTTAGTTACTTAACTTTGTTTCTTTGCTCTTCCACATTGCCTGGAATTGACTTTTATTCTGGGGTAAATCATTATTACACTGGGTAGCTGAGTACAATACCAACAAGGAACCTGATGCTTGCGGGTAGAGATCCCATGAGTTGCTGCTGTGCGTCAATGAACACAGCTTCTGGCCTTGGATGACTTTAGCACTTAGCCAGAAGAACAAATCAATTGTGCATGTATCCCCACTCTGTGTGGGTTGCCTGGCAGAATGGTACCACAACAATAATGATAATAACACCACCATCACCTCGGGTTACGTGCTCTGATAAAGCTTAATGTTTCCTCAAAATCATGCATCATGGAAATGGGCAGATAAATAGAGTATTTTTCATGTCCTTAAAATGAAAGGAGGTTGAGGTATAAATGAAAGGAGGTTGAGGGTATAAATGAAAGGAGGTTGAGGGTATAAATGAAAGGAGGTTGAGGGTATAAATGAAAGGAGGTTGAGGTATAAATGAAAGGAGGTTGAGGTATAAATGGTGTAGTGCTATTGTGTTTTCACTGGAATATTCATTGTATTGCCACACATTCCCCCCACAACCATTCTGTCGCTCTATCAAAGACATCATATCTATTTATTTACAGAAAACAAGTAATGACACAAAGAGCCTTTCAGAGGAAAATAACAACCTTCAAAACACAGGTTGCTCTCCAACAAAACCATTTATTCTGTCCTAACCCTTCTTCCATTTACTCTGCATCTGCTGATGGAGGTCAACACAGAAGGGCCACAGCAGAATCTGATGCCTCAACATCACCACAGCATTTTTTTTCTATTTTTTCTCCCCCTCCTCCCTCCCCCCATTCCCTCCTCCGTGGAGCATTTCGTTCCTGCATAGCAGGCCCTCTTTCCAGATCAATTATTCCCACAAATATAAGTACGAGGAGAGCCATGAAATATTTAAGTGGAGGCTGTGTGGGGGTTGAAAGCTTCCCCAATGCGGGGGTGTTGTATCTCCTTTATATTTCATGATGATGGAGGGACTGCGGCGAGGAGGTGCACTGGAGTCGCTCTGGGCCGTTTCTGTGGAGCTAATTCAGTTGGCGGTCCAAACCGCCTGGTGAGGGGCCTTTCCAAACCTCGCTTTAGAGGGCTGTTCCCCAGAGGCCCCACCTCCCCCCCTCCATTCTCCCTCGACAGTAGTTTCTCATATTCTGCATGTCATCTAATGGTGCTGCAGTGTCAACCGATGTCCCCTCTCTGGGTATCGAGACACAACAAAGAGAGGTTATTTTCTCTCTTTGTTTGTTTTTCATGCCCCTCAGTATTACTGGTGTTTACCGTTTCCTTTCATCTTCTCTCCCCTGTTTTGGAGCCGATGAGGTACGAGGGGCATCCTGTTTCGTCCTGTTTATCTGCCTGATTGAAATGTTAGTTATGTTAGTTAGTTTTCCCACTGGACCTCAGACTTTGGTATACAGGCATGCTGTGCTCTGTATCTGAGCAAACAGCTCCTTCAGAATGAAGAATTTTGATTATGTTGTTGGAAGATTTTCACTTGGGACACTAAATATAGCTATTGTGAACCAACTGTGACCCTGAATACCGTTCAATATAATGCAAAGTGTGTGTGTGTGTGTGTGTGTGTGTGTGCATTCATGTGTGCATGTGGGCGTGCACAACTTTGCATGAATGCATACTGTACATGTGCATGTGTGTATATATTGTGGTGTACTGTACATGTGTCATTCAGGTCATTGATTCCCATGCCATCATGTCTTCTATGTATACATACATGTGTATCTTCAATTCCCTTCTCTTTGAACCCTACCAGTATGATAAGAGCATTGTGACTTGTCAATAATGGCAGTTGCTATGTGTGTCCGGGTGTGCTTGTATTTCACAGAAATGGGACAGTTAGTGACTAGACACACCTCTTTGAGGGAGCCTCAGAGCTTATTGTTGTTACTGTACGCCGACTGAACATCACGTCGTCCCCAGATCAAACATTCCATTTGTCATTCCGAAATGGATGTGGAGGATGAGATTCTCGCTCATCAATCCCACGGAACACCTGGTTATTTTCAATACCATGGTTCACTGCTCGTCTGCAGCCGTCTGTTTCGATGAAACAACAACGATGCAAATTCACAGGGCTGCCAACGCCTGCAATGGCAGACACAACAAGATGACATCCACGCAAAGCAGATTTGCAAAGAATACAAGTTCCATATTCATGAATTGCCAGTCAAGTTTGCAAGCATTGATTGACTCACAATGTGGTTACTTTGAATGGATGGTAATCTGTACAGATACTGTACTATTGGACTAATGTAGTGCTCTATTCATTATTTACTCACTGTATGAATGTGCATGTCTGCTTACTACCATACCCACCCCAGGAGGATGAGTAAAGTGATTACTGGCCATTGGTGTGACAGTATGGTCATTTAGAGGATCATCAACAGGTAGTTCTAAACGTGTGACTTCCCTTGCAAGAGGCACGTGTAATGTGTTGTAATTTTATGTTGAACATTATCTTTGTTTTAGTTGTCATTATTTCTACTACAATGACTTTATTTGCTCTTTTATGTTCAACTGGGGGACATTCATGCACAGTTGACACACCAGAGAAAGCCATTCCTGTGAAATGACATCTGATTCCAAGTGAAAGTCAGCCTGTATAGAACACAGAAGCAATCAAGGCTACAGTGAGAGAATGACTCTGACACATGAATATTTAAAATCTGATCAAGAGAAAACCTCCATTATGTGAGCTATTCAGCTGTGATGCCATGGCTGATTATGGAAGCAATAATGTTTCATGTGCTGCTGCTCAATTTACAAAATCAATCAGCTTTGCCATGTGATGAACACACAAATCCACACACACACACACACACACACACACACTTAACAGCAACAGCAAAATAGCAGCATTCCTTTCATATAGAGTGCCTTGCAAGATAATTCACCCCCCTGCACGACTTTCAGGTTTTGTTGCCTAGCGCCCCTCTTTGTGTGAATTGTTGACAAATATTGAAACGTAGACGGAACGTGTAGTGCTTATTTGATTCACGATCAGTCTTGCTTCTTACAGCTTTGCATTTATTTGAAGACAGTCCACCGATTTGAGGTAGGCTGAAAAGATACTGGAGCTTGTAGCGCTTATTTGATTCATTTCCAAGGATTTGACAGTATTATTTGAAAACAGTCAATTGGCCAAAAGGTGCAGTCTGAGGTGCACTCTCCTCTTTGCACCCTATTATGACATTTTTAATGATAATCACTTTAACTGCACCATCACATCTCGGTGTCACCTTGAAACTCCTAATAATCTCTATGGCAAGAAGCATCATTCATCCTATTTTCCTAAAAGTTTTCCCAGTGATGTCTGTGTGACATATGAATGGACAGAATTTTGTGACATACGAACGGACAGAGACCGATCCATGGTCCCCTCCACGATTTTCCACTGATCTACACAGATTACTGGACACTGTCAAAGTGGAATTTCTTAAAAATGAAAAACAGAGAAGACCTGTTTGCAAAAGTATACACACGCCTTGCTGTTTTTCTCCTCAATTAAGATCAAATGCAAAAATGTCTTCAACATGTTATTTAACCAGTGGAATGGAGTCCATCTGAGTGCAATGGTAATAGTTCATGGTGATTTGCAAAATGAATACCCTTGTCTTTGTAGGGTCACTTGATTTCAATAGGAATAAATAACAAACTCTGTTGATAAGGTTGTCACTACAAACTGAGCAAATGGTGGGGAAAAAACTGTTCAGGAATGCTACCCTGATGCCTGGGGAGACTTAAAAACAATCTACAAAGTTGAAATGTTGAGTAGGAAAAGCACAGTAGATGGGACATCATCCCAGTCACTCTACAAAATTGCTCTATATATTCAAGTGGCTAGAAGGAACCCCTAATGAAATCCATAATTGTGTTTCCAACAATTAATTAATGTGAAAAATTGATTCCTATTCAAATCAGGGACCTTACAAAGGCAAGGGTATTTATTCCGAAATCACATGAACTATTCTCCTTGCACTCACATGGATGCAACTCAAGGTGTCATGTTAAAAATATTTTCACTTGACCCTCCCCTTGTACATGAAATAAAAATCCATAACCCTCCCTTCATTTAACTCAAAATAATGGTTATAACCACAGTAACCGTGACAACCCAGCCCGCAAAACAGATCGCACCTCCGCCATAGGCTACAATGTCCTACCACCGAAAACCGAGCCGCATTTGCTGCTTGAAGAAGTGATTTGTATCTCTGGCCGCCTATAAGTTAAAGTTAGACCCAAGCAATTAACAAAATTAAGTTATAACCCAAGTAGGCCTACCTCATAACGATCAGGGGCACAGCATCTGAAGGTATCAGCAACTCCTGCAGGAGGCGACACGGAGCACTACATTTTCAGCGTGCGTTTGAACTTGTCTTTCATCGTTATTTTAAACCCAAACTTCTCTAGGGTCCTTTGGAGAGAGTGACTGCAAGGAAGGCCACAAATGTTCAGATACAAAACGTTTCTCTCGCACATTGAACCTTTTTATTCTCTTGCATTGAGCAATGTTTTGTTTTGTGTTGTCCAGGGGTATAATGCTATTTTTTTTAGTGACGTTTCAGCTGAACCTATGGCACAATCATTGGCGCTAAAATGAACTATAATAATTTGGACAGAGGGTCTGGGAGTTCTCTTTCAGGAGAAAGAAACCCATGCCCTCCTCCTTCCTTGACTTAACCTAAATATCAGTTTTTTCATGACTACCACAGCTTTTTTTGATCCATCTCCAAGTCATATCCTGAGGCACGATTAACACCAGCTCCCTCACCGTAGCTTTTACCCTCATCATGGTGAATCGAAACTGACCTTACAGTTATGAATGGCTTACCCATTTCAACCATAATGGGTCACACATACACTCACCGGCCACTTTATTAGGTACACCTGTTCAACTGCTCGATAACGCAAATATCTAATGATGTGGGGGATATTTTCTTGGCACACTTTGGGCCCCTTAGTACCAATTGAGCATCGTTTAAACGCCACAGCCTACCTGAGTATTGTTGCTGACCATGTCCATCCCTTTATGACCACAGTGTACCCATCTTCTGATGCTACTTCCAGCAGGATAACACACCATGTCACAAAGCTCTCATCATCTCAAACTGGTTTCTTGAACATGACAATGAGTACACTGTACTCCAATGGCCTCCACAGTCACCAGATCTCAATCCAATAGAGCACCTTTGGGATGTGGTGGAACGGGAGATTCGCATCATGGATGTGCAGCCGACAAATCTGCAGCAATGATGCTATCATGTCAATATAGACTAAAATCTCTGAGGAATGTTTCCAGCACCTTGTTGAATCTATGCCACAAAGAATTAAGGCAGTTCTGAAGGCAAAAGGGGGTCCAACCCGGTACTAGCAAGGTGTACCTAATAAAGTGTCCGTTGAGTGTATAGACAGAAAGACAATAACAGTTATTTGCATGACGTCACTCTGTATATTTTGGATAGTAATGAGGGCCTGGGGCTGCTAGTGTTAGCTTGCTACCAGGCCATAACACACAGAAAACCCTTGTTATCCTGTGTCAAGTTTGCCATCTATCAATGGTGCATATTTCACTTTGAGAGAGCAGAGACTCAGTGTCGCATGGAATCAGGGTGTTCTTCAGGCGTTTCCCACCAGTGTTAATCAAGTCCCTGAATGAGTGTATTGCCTTTTGGCCCAGGCTGCTGATCCAGTTTTCCCTGAATCAAGAGAGTATGAGAGACGTTCTCATGGTGGGATATGGCTATGGCTGGGATGACGGAGATGCATTATTAATTGTATTTAGACTGTAAATGATGGTCTGTCATTTAAAAACTATTAATGGGAATTGTTCACAGAAATATTTATACAAGATCCATTCATCATCCATAAAGTGCCTTGCACCGGCCCCACTACCCCCTTGATAGAGGAGGCATATGCAAGCCGAATGGCATAGTAGGCTAGGATGGAATAAATTATATTGAAATACTTGCAAAATGGTGAATGTAAACCCAACATAACATTTCCCTTCCCAAAGGAAAAACAAACGTTTAGAACCAGCGACATTGGAGTTGCTAGGCAAGCTGTTAATGCCAGCTTGCCCCACCAGCCTCTTTATACAGCGCTCTGCCTTCTGTGTTCACCTGCCAGTATAGCTAAAAGTGTCAACCAGGACACGCATTTGAGAACGCGTACTATCGTGTATAGGTACACGATTGAGTAGGAGAGATTAGCTGTTCCTAGAATATCTGAGACGATGGCAGGGGGCAGAGCATTTTGCTACAGAGCACCCAATCTCTGGAATAATCTTCCGATTCATGTTAGGGTTAGAGTCAGATACAGTCTCAATTTTTAAGTCTAGGCTCAAGACTCATCTCTTTAGTCAGTGTTACGACAGGCCTTAGCCCGGCTATAGACCATACTTGCAGTCTCTGTTTTGGGGCTGGCTTGCTGGATGGTTACTGGGCAACCTTCTGGTGGTGTGGTGGCTGGGTTGGCCTGGGCATCTGCACCTCCCCACCTGATGCAGGAATGCCACAGGATTGGCTTTGGTCCAGTGGATGGTGTTTGCTGTTAGGGGCGATTTATGCTCTCCTCATCCCAGGGGGTGAGCGGGCGCTGGCAGGTTGGGACTTTGGGCCAGCCGGGGTTGCTTCTACTATCCGTCCCATGCAGGCATGTGGCACATGCTACATGGATTTGGGGCAGTGGTGGTTGCCCCAGGCGTTATCTGGTTCTGGCTACAGTCATTGTCTGTGAGCGGGGATGCCCTGCACCGGTGGATGGGTCGAGGCTTGGGTGTTTCATGTTGGACCCCATGATGCAGTTGTGCCACCAAATTGGTACAGGTTGGGGGGGTGGTATCTGCTGCCTGGGCCGATTTTGGGTCCTTCTTCCTGTTCAGTGGTAGGTGGGCTCTTGCAGTGTGTGAGTTTGGGTTGGCTGGGGCCTCTGCCGTAGGCCCTCTGTGGGCTGGGATGGTCACGGTGCTGGCTCTGAGCATCTTGTGTATCAGTTTTTCAGTTTGCAATAGCTTCTAATCTTGTGTTCTATCTGCTTATCTGTCCGAGGGGCTCTGAGCCCCTCAAAACAGAGAACTAGAATACAAAAAAAAAAAAACTAAAAACATACTCAAGTAAAAGTACTTGACTTTCAAAAATACTCAAAGTATAAATCCTTCTTATATAAAAATCTACTCAACTACAGTAATGTGAGTAATTAATTACTTTCCACTTCTGGTAAAGACCATGACAGTACTGTATGTATGCCATTCATTCACCCTCACAACTGTTCATACTGTACATGTTCAAATCTCCCCTTAATAACAGAAAGTCCAGTACAGTCATAAGCCCACCCCTACCCCTCCCCATTTCCTTCCCCATTCTGTTATAATCTCAGGGGTTCTGCTGCAAATTAGAGCCGAGCATTGATGAATTATGGCATCCGTCCACACTGGGCCCTCCTCAGCCCCAAATCAATTTAAGTGACTTTCCCCCCACTGTGAGAGTGGACTTTTTTTGTTCAATGACTTCATGAGAAAAAATGATAGCATTAATTTTGGGCCCAACACCAGCTGTTATGAAGATTTATTGCCATACTTAATGTTAATACACCTCCCACCTCATCATATCTTGATGTTAAAGCTACTCCAGGTCGACCAATGGGGTTCCTGCCATTCAACCAATGGGGTTCCTGTAATTCCCTGGGTTCAGTGTGAAAGTAGTTGTACAGTAAAACAATCTCGGAAAAGTGAGTGAAAGAGTTATTGTGGTAATTTATGGCTTTGAAAATAAGTTTGGTTTTGTCCTTGGGTAACTTGGTTGGTTCAATGGTTGTATCAATACACTGCACTCTACCTTGTGCAAGAAAAAGCAATGGTGGCCAAATATCAAATTAGTTATTATTGTCTCCTTGAGTTTGGTTAACAAATAATACCTCAATTAAGATCTATATTTTATCATATTGACTGTACTAAGACCCATGAGCAAAACATTCAAGACAATCAAATAGAATGAATCAAACTGAACATTTCCATACTTAATCTGTTTGCCCTTTAGTCTAATATGAGCATTCTCATATTTGCATTTGACATTTAACTCATCTAGCATGTGCTTGCATTAAGTGCATTCAAATAATAAGGCTGTAACAACCACATCTTGTAAACACTGCACAAGTAAAATCACCCTAAAACATAAGTGTGGGTTCCAATCACAGGGCAAGAATAAAAGAGGAAGATGGTTCAAAGCAACGTTATGAAAGGTATAATCAACAACGAGGTGTGCGGTTATAGGAAAATAATTAACGCCGTGGAGCTGTAAAACAGTCTGAGGCGCAGACGATATATATATATATACTCTATATAAATATATACATAATTATATATTAAATGAGAAATATATAAATCATTCTCATTTAATGAGAATTATAATTTAATTCTCATTAAATTATACAATTTAATGAGAATGTTCAATAACACTAGTGGTCAGTGGTCTTCCACAGTAAGTGGACATTATAAGCAATACATACTTGGGTATGGGTCTATGCACTATGGCAGCCTCTCTTCAATATAAAACTCAAGACATTCCACATTGGCACACACATCACAGCCGTTCTGCGCCAGGAGCAACAACATGGGTGCTTAATTGAACTCTCTATGATTCCCTCTCAAGGGCTATCGTCTGCTCTCATTACCGCGCCCTTGTCCCCCATAAAGACCAAATGAGTTCACTTTCACTTTGAAAACCCTCCTCTCTCCAAACAAGTCACTCAAGTTCTCTTTGTCTTTTCATCTTCACTTTTATGCCTCTAAATAATCCTGTCTGCTTATTCACCCGCAGTTCACGGACGGTTGCATCACCCCCTACCCCAAAAGATATGGAGCTGACAGTAGTCATTGCCGGCTTCAGAAAATAAAGGGAGCAAGTGGAGGGTTGCTTTGGTGAGAGAGTTATAGTTGCATAAGTAAAGTCATTCTTTTCTACGTTAAGTGAGACAGAGCGAAATCAATAAACAGTTGTGACAGAATCAAGTCATTAAAATACGTTCAAATACTTTGTAGTGCCAGATTGGCAGGGCTGTATTTTTGGGACATTTCCATTCCATTGTGCCAGGCAAACTCAATCAAGCACAGCTACAGTATGATCTCAAACACTATTTGAACCCAGGTCTGATTGCCATCACTTCATGGAGCTTATGTTACGGTCAGACCTAAGGAACCCAAGCGCAGAACACAGAGTCAGGACACGTATATAACAGAATCAGGTTTTAATGAGGGAATAGTGGGGAATGTAGTAGCAGGGTGGAATAGCAAGCGGGGTAGGGTAGCAGGGCAGGCAGGCTGGGCAGACAGGGCAGGAAGGCAGGTAGACAGGGCAGGCATCTTAACAGTCCCTCCTAAAGACCGCTTCACCCTCACTACCCCCCCTATACTAAGCCTAACCCCAAACCTAGAGACCTCTTCACCCCCGCTACCCCCCCTGTACAAGTTCTCTCCTGCTAATAAAATAAATTAAAAAAATAAAAATAAAAAATAAAAATAGCCTACTGGCATTATGACTGCCTATGGCCCCTGGTTTGAGCATTGATTACTTTGTCTTATGATGACTGTTGGATAGATGATTCACTTACTTAAACAAATGTATTGTTGTAAGTCGCTTTGGATAAAGGCGTCTGCTAAATGTAAATGTAAATGCAGGCAGGGCAGGCAGGCAAGTAGACAGGGCAGGCAGGACAGGCAGACAGGGCAGGCAGAGCGGGCAGGACAAGTAGACAGGCAGACAGGGCAGGTAGGCAGACGGGCAGGCAGGCTAGCAGGCAGATAGGCAGAAACCAGGAAGTGGTCCTGTAGCACAGAGAGAACGTGGTAAGACAAAATACTTAGACACAGAGAATATACAAGAAACGAAGTGCTGCTAAGCGGCCGAGAGCGAGACTAACTTATAACGACAAACAACAATCTGCCGATGAGTGGATGGGAAGCCGGGGCTTAAATACTGTGAGTAGATGAAGTGATGAACCACAGGTGTGAAGACCGAATAGGTGGAGAAGATGACGAGACTGATAGCTGGAGCCTGGGCCACGCCCACACACATACACATACACACACAGACAGACAGAGACAGACAGGAGAGAGAGAGATACTAGCACAGGCTAGGGAAGTGGAGGGCGTGACAGCTTAAGAGGTGAATCCAATGTGTCCTACTTTGGCAGCTATCAGATTCACTTGTGGATAACAAGTGAATCTGATGGAAGAGGAAAATAAATGTCAAACCACTACATAAATTCAACAAGACATAGACTTCATGTCACGATTAGAGATGTCAATGCTTAGTGAAAAGGGCACTTAAAAGTTGCTACTGTAGTTTGTTTACTTGGGCCTGGATATTGATCGCTTGTTGCAAATCACGCCTCCATGAAAGAGAGCCAGTGTCGTTGGAGCCCTGAGTCAAGGGCCTTGTTTCTGTTGCTTTTCTTCTGCATCCCTTTGAAACGGCCCTGTTCATCTGAGCTCTCCCCTCAATCCCCTCTATGGCAAGGACTTCAATGCAGCTCTTCGCTGGTCCTTAAGAGATGCTTTGAAGTTGGTTTCAAAGGTACATCAAAGGGAGCCAGGGTACAGATACATGAATGTCATATCACATTTGGTTACGCGGCATTTCACAGAGTGTACCATCTGACCCATGAAATAAGACGTTAAGACCATATGGTATCGACTTAATTGTTGCATATGGAGATGTAGTAATACCAATGCAGTAGCCATAGCCTTAATATTGAAAACAATGTTATCACTGCCATCTTAAGATTCACTCAATGCTATTGACAAACCAGTGAAGAAGACAGTTAGCATTACAGTAGCTTGACCAGAGTGCTAATCAACTATTCTAAGCATATGTTCCTACAGTGGCATTTAACTCAGTCATATTTTTATATGGAACTCATTCTCATTACCTACCCTTACTTATAAAAAATATCCCCTGTGGCCTGCTCCTTGCTGTCACTCTCCTGATGTGTGTGTCAGACTCACACGCCATCCAATATGATGAAACAAGTTAATTAAGTCCTCAGCCTTGGAATGGGCTGACAGGCAATTATAGAGTTTAAATATACATGGACACCGATTCAAATGTAAACTCAGTATCTTAGATAACCAATTTGTTTTGATAAGCAAGAGGAAATCAGTGTTGTTGTTACTTTGCTTGGACAAGGAAAGTGATTGATCAGTTATGAATGTTAAAATCGTTACGTTTTGCAAGATCTTAGGTATGTGTTCCTTAGGCCTTTTGCTTACTATACTACTGTGCTACCAACACTCCTACTCAAGAGGCTGAAGATAATGATGACAGAAACAGAGAAGGCTAATAATGACCATCTTAGCAGTCTGACAGATTTAAATTGCTGTGTTTAATGTTGCATGAGTGACTTTTGTGATATACTGTATGAAGACTGAACTCCATACTATAAGAAGCTGTAGGGCTTTATGTATGCTGTAAGTGGGATTTGCAGCTTCGAAAGGGATTCAGAAGTGGAATACCCATAGCTCATTAAACATGTACTGTATAAGTTCTCCCATCTCTGTAACACAAACACATTCTTTATACAGGACGGAGTGATAAATGTCTGCACACAGTGGTTAAAGTTAAGAAAGTTCTGTTTGTAATATCCACAGTAATATAAGACAAATGGAAGCTACTGTAACATTGTGAACATGACACAGTAGATTACAAAGTAAACTTTCAATGTATTTGATATTCAGAGGCCCTTGGAGGGGAAGTATCTGTATGGGTTTCATAAACTCATTGATACAGATAAGAGAAAATATATTTTGCTGGAGGTCTCCTAGATGATGCCTGTGCTTACTAGTAATACCAGTAAATAAGATTATATCAGCGTTATAAACCGGTCATATTAATCTCAGACCATTTTCAATTGGTGTCAGGATTAACTCAGAACGCAAGCTATACCGTGACATCGTTCAAGGGATGGAAAAATTAATCTACAAGAGACAGATGTGGACATTATAAATGTACTCCTGAAATATGATCTATATCAATGCTTATGGGAGGCATCTTATCTTGATGCTTGATCAGGCATTCTTTCATATTCATCCTCTGCATAATTTATTTCTTCAAACCCATCAGACAGAGGAAAATATATTGGTTGTCCTAGTTACCAGTATCTACCAGCTGGCGGGTAGCGAGTGGCAGTGATTACATTTATATATATATATATATATATATCACATAAATATGTGCATAATCTCACATTTATCACTTCCTCAGACAGCCTCTTCCAAAGGGGCTCTCTGGGATGTAACGATAGGCTTAAAGGGAGATTAGGAGAATTACTCTCCGGTCACAGGAGCTTTGTGGGTACCCCACGCTTTCTTGTTGATTACTATGCTAGCCGCATTTCTTGAAAACTCCCAATCACCTAAACGAGGGACTGAAGCAATGCATGCAAAATACATCCCAGAGAGTCATGTCCTGAAAGAATACACTGCTTTGTCTTAATAAAAGGAGGCTATTCTAGACAAAATGGCCTCTAATTACTTTATCTTTTAATCTGTAGTGAGAATACCCCACGAGGCTCTTACTGTGGTTAGAAAGTGATGCGGCTGAAACTCATTCCCATTCTCCTGTGCCCTATAACCCAGCCCTCCTCCGAAGATAAATTGAAATAAGAGTTGAAGTAAGAATAGAGTGGAAGTTCAAGCAAGAGGCGTGCATTTAGAGTGGAAAACATAGTTGCAAATGGAGGCAAAGTGTTACCTACTTTCTCAACTGTCCAAATCAACCCTGTCATTACAGGATTGGCCTCTGGTTGCTGATTTGAGAAGTGGTTGGCAAACAGGGTTGTTAGAAGAGGTTTTGAAAACTAAGGTGAGGCATTGAAGAGGGTTAGGGGCTGTAATCTGCTCTAATGATTGTACACAGACACACACACACACACACAATTTATGTTAAGTGGTTGAATGTACAGACACTTGTCCACTGCAGAAAGCACTTGGGCAAACTGCCATCTCTCTGCTGGATCTTTGTAGTCATTGTCATAATCATAAAATGCTGTAAGCTCACAGGGACAACAGCCAGAAATATCTCTGCTTCCCCTGGGGTAAACCGTCCTCTTATACCACTCCCATGGATGCTGAGCTAACCTTGACATTTCAAGCTAATGACACTGACTGAGAGCTAGGGATGTGTTATGCTCCCTCTCTGTGCCTCTTCCCTAATTAGAATAATAATAAAAGGGACTTGGACCGTCCAGGTACCACTCTGCTTGTTGAATCGCTTCTTATCACGACTATGCATTCCACTACACTACAGAAGTCCCTGAGGGAATTCTCTCTGTCCCTATCTCCACTACAGACAGACCTATCTCCTGTACATAGCAATTGCCTTCTTAGCCAATCAAATGCCAGGACCTGCGGTTATTGCAGTCATAACAAATGAAAACTGATGAAACGCCATAAAGCTGTTGATGCCTCTCCTCCGTCTTATCAACACAAAGCTCTCAGATGATCAGTAAAATTGGCAATTTAAGTTGCAATGAAACTGACATCCAGAAGTGGAATTGGTCCTCATTTTTAATTGATGTTTGCATAGCCTGCTCCTCATAGCCAGAGGCGTAATCGCAGTGAATCATTTCAGCTTTTGAGGTTTGTAGACCACTCCTTCTCCAGCTACAGTGTTGAGATGATGTAGTCTCTTAAGTGTAGTCCCTCATTTAAACACTCCCTCCTCAGATGATGAGTAATGTGTCATTTTGAACAGCAAGAAATAACTGCAGTGCATTTCTTGGCTTTTAACGTCTGAAGCCTACTGTACCTACGTTTGATTTTGTTCTCTCCTCTCCTCTCTGCATTGATACCATCTGGCAGGAATGGAGAGGTAGTGAGGTAAGTAGAGAGGGGAGTGATGGAAAGCTCAGTTTAACTCCACAATTTCATTCATTATGCTAATCAATGGGGAGGGGTGTATTTAGTAGTCCATTAACCTGTTCGGACAGGCACAGATTGCCAGAGTTCTGAGGTTGCCAACCCAGCAGATAACCAGCAGAAGATCAGAGAAGCCGACTCTGGAAAAGGACTCTGAAAAACCTACAGTAGCAGCAACCCACCTGTGACAAGATGGGGGATGGGTAGTGCAGACAAATGTTAGTCATCAGCGCCCCCTGTTACGCAATAGGTTGTGTTAGAGGAAACAAGCTCAAAGAACAAGGACATGTTTCACTGCATGGTCAGCTGTGTCTGTGAAAACATAACAAGCGAAGGCAAACTCAAAAGAGAATGCCCTACTTAGCTAATGTGAGGGTGAACATTACTAAAATAGCAGTTAGTGTGGTTGGATATTCTATTTGTAGCAATAATGGTGCATGAGACAGATTACAGCGGTAGTTCACCAGGGTACCATTATGGGAGAGCCCTCTTCTTACCGGGGAAGTGTTTATCTTATGTAGATCATGAGACCATATGAAACAATTTATATACAAGGGACATACAGTATATACATATATAACATACACAATATACATATGTGGCAAGGTTACAAAACAACACTGTACAGATGATCCAATCAATCAAAAATAATAATGATAAAGCACCATGTGTCATGTATTTTTCAACAGCTTGCAAGTAACATTAAAATTAATATTGTTGCACATTCATAATGTCTGTTCAAGGACTCAGGATAGTGCTCTTAATGTTTGAGTGTCTCTTGGTAATCGTTCAATTTCCCATCACCTTGTGTTCTGGGGGTACATCCTTTCTCTGTTACCCTTGGAGGTACGGTACCAAATTAACCAACTATCATGAATACAAAATAGTATATAACTGGTGGTTCATTGGTTCTGATGCCCTCAAAGGAATTAACAATGCATAACTTCAGCAAGATGTTGTAATGTCTCAATACATTGTAGATTTCGTTTTGAATAGAACATCCTGTGTGAATAGCACAGGCTATTGATCTGTTTCATGGTGTGCGTTGAAAAGGACGCCTCACAAAGCAGTAATTATTAATTAAAGGTCAGTTAAAGAGGGATCACTTTCCAAGTCAATACCATTGTGTGGAGTAATCACTTAATCGAGAGAAGACACCATGCCATTTAGAGAAGCCAAGGCTCCATTAAACAAGGGTGTTATCTTCCTCCTGCAGATCTGAGGGCTCCATGAGGCAGTCCTGAGCAGCACAACAAACCTTGAATATGTTGGACAAAGTCCAATTCGTTAGCAGACCATGGATTTGTACAAAGATTACCATGTACGTTTCTATCTAAAGAGAAATCTTTAAAAAACGTTCCTGTGAATACAAAAGCAGCGACTGTCATTTTTTATGGAACATCTGTGTATGTATAAAAAGGTGATGTATGCATACTTTTAAACAACCTTTGTCAAAGACATCCGGCTTTTTCAAACAAATGTATTCTCCTCCATGTTTTTATCATCATGGGTGGTAAATATACTGCTAACCTCGGACAATTATTTCTTTAGAGCGATACCAAGCCATGGGTGATGTACAGCTTTAAGTCCACAGTTTGAAATACCACACAGAGGGAGGCAGGGTCTGGCTCCCTCAGACCGGAGCACTACAGGACGACCCACCGGCACTAACACCGACGAAAGCTGTCACAAGCCCAACGTGGTCAATATATCACTCACTGCACACGGTCTCCCTGATAGGACGTGGGCCAGGAAAACTGGGCTCCGGTGCAGGAGGGCGGCTGAGCATTGGATCTGTTATTTATCACTGGGGCCATAAAACACATGGTGCCGGAGCTGCCGGACGGGGAAGTGAGAGGGGGGGGGGTTGGGACTACCGGACCAGCGTAACAGCGAGTGGTAGTGTTTAGGGAAGGGCCCCCTATCTCCATCTGAGGTGATTTATGGGGAATTGGAATCAGTGCTGTCATGGTGCAATTACCCCAGATTGACAGGATGTGTTTGAAGGACAGACCAAGACGATATGGTGGCCATGAAATGATGCATGCTTGCTGAAGGAAAAGCATAGCAGAGAAAATGAGTTTATGGTCTTGACCTTGCTCCGGTTGCTAGAGACATCTTTCTCTTTATCTGGGTTTGAATGCTCCTCTCTGTGAGTGTGGATTAATCGTTACTGTACTTCATTAATGTGTCATTAGTTCAGTAGTATTCTCAACAACCAATATAGTAGATATGTTAATTAAAACAATGGCTTTGATATGTGTTTAAAGCCTGGACGTAAGTCAAGCAGAGATGGAACAGCTTTTAGAACAGTGGGCAACATAGAAAGGCGGATTTTGCTTTACAACATTACCCCATGGGTTGCATTAATATGCAACACCCTTTTAGCGTTCATTATTACCCTGTGGGCCAGAGACCAGCGTACATGAGGGAGTGTTCCAGAGAAAAGAAACCCCATAAAGGCCTGCTGGGGGGATGAGTGAGAAAATTCAATAGTGAGCTTAGGAAATGAAAAGAGCTCTATGAAATGAGAAATGATTGGGAATGATTACTTTTTCAATCCTCATTGTGTGCCATTTCTATAAAAGGCTATGAATTTTCTGTCACTTTGTGATTCCGTTTTTATACTCCCCCAAGCTTGGGCAGGTCTAATCCTGGTCGTGTGGGCTGTGAGGTCTGCTGCCTCTCATTGTGTTGACCTGATTATCTGAGACATTACAATTGGATGATTGACCTGATTGTCACAGGTATGATACTTTTTTTCTTTGGTCTGAAAATGGCCAGATCTTGGTGTTTCAAGGCCAGAGCTCTATGAGGCTCTCTGAGAGAGTCAGTATAGCAGAGAGTCCATAGAGGACTATAATGACATTCATAACCTTTCTCTCTCTGTTTCCCCCACCAGCAACTAAAGCCCTATTTCCCTGGGGCTGACGAAATGCCAAAGGGTTTCTGCTAAGTTCTGGATCTGTTGGTGGGTGAGTTAGGTACAACAAGTGGTGCTATGACTTTGCCCCATTCTCATAGAGAACTGTATGGGAATTAAAAGGAATTATAACAATTGAATTTTGTATTTAAATGTACAGTAATAACAATTAGTGTCAATAAGCTTAGTCTGCCTCAGGCATTTTAGAATAATTTAATGTAATAAAAAGGGTCCTTTTAATATAATTCACTTTTTTAGAGACCCAATTTTAGAAACCAATTTTCATAATAAAGCAATTTAACAGAGTGGTGAGGGAGCGCAGTAATGGGGGAACAGACATATCTTGCAGATAGGTGTGAAATGTTGAACACAGATTGATCAGTAAGAAAGTCTCCCCATTGTTCATTCTCTCCCGCCCTCTCTCACGTAAATACAAGCCCATTAGCCGATAGCCTTTGTGGCGCCTACCATTATGTTTAAACTGTATAAAAGACAACCCTGATAATCGTCTCTTCAGACTTGTGCTGAACAGACCCCGCTGGGCTGCTGTTACGCTCTTGTCTCTTGTTTGCAAGCAATAAATACCAGACTCAAATATTGTGGCTACTCCGGACTTGTTTCTTGATTCTTACCTCCGAAGAGCTGAAGTACAGAGTGGTAAATCCTAGACTTCCACCACACTTGGAACACACGTGCAATCACAGTATGACAATAACTCATCACTGATAATAACTGATTAATTCCATCGCTTATGATTAATTCAATAAGTCAAACATTAGGACAAGGGCAATATGGCATGATGACATGAGCCACAGTAAGTCTCGTCTTTTGTCACTTGTCTCTCGCACAAGTGTTCGGAAATGGACACGTCTCCATAACAACACCCATGTTCCTCGTGATCAGCCTTGAAAGCACAAACAGCTCGACATTAGGCCCTAGTCAAAACATAATCGCAGCGCAATCGCCCCAATCACTGTACCAGCCTCTTATCAGCCAGCATCCCCCAAGGAGGCCCCAAGCACAATCAGACGATGATTGAGCATAACCAGCAACCAACTGACACTTTTAATTTGATTGGGCAAATAATGAATTAATGGGGCCACATTGGGAGTTGAAATACTTCAAACGAGCTACAGTACCATAAGAAAAACCTCACACAAAGTGTATTATGGACGGTTTCTTCTTCCTTAAGGCAGTCATTAGAATACTTAATCGTACAAATATGTCTCCATAGTTACTTACCAATGCTAGCTGTGCTGAAAAACATGTGTCTACTTCATATTATGTTTCACTTTATTAAATACTCAAACTATATTGTATACTACAATGAAGATGGGGTATTTTCTGTCCTCAAAATCCAAATCGATTTGTGTGCCCCATAGCAGTTGTTTCCCCAGGCTGATACTGTATATCCTTCCATTCTCAGCACTCTTTTTATCTGGCCATAATGAAACGCTGTGTTAGTCACTGATTGGTTAGACAATTGTGATGCTAGTTCCTCGCTGTTCATGACAAAGCAGTAATTGTTCAGTGTAATTCAGATGTACAAGCAATCAGATCTACTCCTTTATAGCCCAGAAACTAAATAAGCCTGAATAAGGTATTGCTTGTAATTAGCTGTTAATAATGTATACTGTAGCGGACACAGCCCAATTAAACCCAACTTGTTGACAAATTAATAAATTACATGCATACTTGATATACTGACTCTTCACTGTGATCCATATCAAGAACATATTTATAGTTCTTGCAGAGAAACAACCCTAACCTTGACATAAATAAAAACTCAGTGCATCTTTCAGTCATTTATATTTTGTTATCCTTTTGTAAGATATTTCCAGTAATGGCTCTTGCTATACAAAACTGAATGCAACAGAGTATCTTTAGCTTTCAAGTGTGTCTGCTTGAGCGAGGAAAGTAATGCTGTTCTTAACCGAATATTCACTGCACAATGACTTACAGCTGATGGATGTAATCTGAGTCATTCAGCTGTGCTCTTTTCACCTCTGTGTTCCATGTTTTCGGAGAACTTCCTCTTCGCTCCCATACAGCTGTTGTATCGTGGGAGGTTGAACACTCAATGCCTCCTTCCTGTTGCTTTTGAGAAGCATCTTCATTCAAAACAACATTTGGCAGAAAGCTTTTTGTAATATTTTGTCTTGTAATATGTTGCTTGCTATCTTGCTCAAAATGAAAATGTTTAGCCTGTTAAGGCAAGGTGAAGGAAAAGTGGTATGTTTTTTCTTAGGGTTTTTTCAAGGTTTGCTATACCCGATATACCCCCTCCTAAAGATAAAATATGCAAATGAATGTTTCATAGAGAAATTATGGTGTCAGTGAGAATATTCTGTATCTCTCACAAGGCTATCAATCCAGCTTTGTCATTTGTTATTCACAGAGGGGTCGAAGTTATGATGTAATCCATGGCAAGGTCACTCTTTGTGGAGGACACAATCAGTCTCAACGTCCTCTATGATAGATACATGTGTTAACTCTCTGAGCCCTTTGTAACCAAATGAATGTATTACCAACAATACACAGCACACAGACAACCGGCCCTGTGTTTTGCTGAACAAGGAAAATCACCTTGCTGTTCCTCACTTCAATGGCCTATATATCTCACTCTAGTTTTTTACAGGGATAAATTCATACATCAGTTCCTTTTCCTCTGTTCAGAGAAAACAACTTATTTCTGTTTGTTTGTAGGCAGCTATGCAAGGCTGCTAGTATACTGGAGACAAATTAGGAGTAACACAGAGTATATAGTTTCCCTTACTTCCCAAGTGTTTATTTCCAGGCTCTGTTTTCCCTTATTGTCATAGCGGAACCTTCCCATGTGATTGCATTTGGGTGATAAATGTGCATTCAAAGCCATTTATAGAGACTCTCTGGGGGAAAGTGCAGTTGGGAGAGAGGACAAGACTGAGTTGAATGAAAAACTGTTATTGGGTCTTTACTATTTCCTTTTGAAAAATCTATTAATTACACAGACTTATGCAAGCACTGTGGCTTCCATTAGTTGTTCCTGTGGAGATCAGAATAATGGTTCCCATAGTGTTCAGCCCCTCTCTACCGTGATAATTATTTTTGGTGGATTGTCCTCTTGTAATGAAAGATTTGTTTGAAGCTGGAACTTGTGCTATGTAGTCTTTTATTATATGTGTTACATAACACATTTCTTACTGTCTGATGACAAACAAAAGATATTGCCTTTACGAGGTCATTACATTGTTGTAGCAGTGAGTTGGAAATCTTTCACATGTATTGTAGATGTGACAGGCAGGGTTCGAACTCTGCAAAAATGTGCATTAGCAACAAGAATTAGCAAACAAAAACACTAAAAGCACTTTTGTCAAAATTGCCCCAAAGCCAACAAGAACCCACAAAAATCAGGTTGCAAGTCTTGGGGTTACGCCCACCTGCAACTTACCTCCTAGCAAATCATTCTTCCTTTTGTAGCTTCCTGCCATCCTTGCCATTGCCTGATGTGTGACTTCACACACATTTAGCCGGTAACTAATATTGTGTGCAGGCACATGTATTCTATTTATAAGTGACCAGGCTGCTCAGGTAGGGCTACCTCATCACAAGACCGTAATTCCAAATCACCTCTGTCACATAGACAAGATGTCCACTCCATTACTGCCCCTGCTCTTTTCTTTGCATGGCCTGCTGTATACACATTATTTTTCATTCATCAAAATGATTTGCCCCCAAAAGACTTACAAATGTTCAGTGTAGATTATGCTCCAATATTACTTTTCCATGTCTCAAGGAGGCCCCAGAATGAGAACACCAGATGGGATGCTGGGCCATTTTTAATTGTATGGGGTAGGAGACAAGGAAAGGGATTGGAACAAATGAACAACGTAAATACTGAACATCTCTGTTGTGCTCTCATCACAGGCTGTTCAAAAGCAGGCCATCTGTGTAGTGCAACAAAGGTGTCACAAGTGAGCCTCAGAGTAAAACTAGTAGAGGAAACTGAGGTTCCTTCCTACTTTAATCCCAAGACCAATAGAACAGAACATATGTGGGATTATCCTACATCCTGGCAGATGCCTGTGTGATTGGAGTTTGATTAGAAAAGTCTGGTATGAATAATGAGTTTTTGAGCACAATATGTTGTCTTGATTTATGAAACTATGATGTTGTATTAAGAGTTGAGTGACTAGGAGTCGCGTACTGTAGGACTGACTGTCAGGGGACAATGATGATGTCCAAATGTCCACTGACTTGTCATCCACTGACTTACCATTATGGGAAAAGGCTTTGTTCAGTTCTCATTGTAATCAGTACAAATGATTCAACATAAGATGATTCAACATTTCCATCAATACAATTGTGAGAATCTAGCTTGGCAAATTACAGTAGATCAAAGTAGAAGGACTGTCATAACTGAGGTTGGCTATTAGTAGTCCCTTTCTACAGCCTATGTGTTTGCAGTCTGGCAAGAGAGACTTAGAAATTGAGTCGGAGCTACTCTGAGCTACACACCCATGTTTCTCTAAATTACAGTACTGTTCATGTACAGTGAGAGGAAACAAGATGATATAATACAATATTTCACCAGGCCAACATAAATCATCAACAGTAATATGGCAAAGGATACTGTAGGCCAATTCCACAGCAGTATAGATCATAAACTTGGCTCATTCATGTTTTTTGCCCGAATTGTGAGCTCATGCCAATTGTTGCTGGTTCAGTAACCTTCAGTCCATCCCTCTGTTTCACTATAATGATAACGTTTTTACACCTCTGTCACGAGACATGCGGTAAATAGACCTCACCTTCAATGAAAGAACAAGAGGGGTTTGATTTGTTGACGCCTGGCAGCTTCTGGTTAAGTGAGCATAGTTTAATAAATGGCTTGTCTTCTTCTTTTACTGGCAGTAATCTGTCTGGCTTTGGCGTCTCCCCCACTGTCCTGTAATGAGGTGCCTCTAACCTCGCCCGGGGGTCTTTGTAGCTGCTCAGCCAAATGTGCACTTCTGAACCAGTTTTAATTATACTCCCTGGTATGAAAACACTGCTGTGGTGGTCCACATGGCACTGGTAGGGAGAGCCTAGTTAAAAATAATGGCTGTGTGTTTTAACCTGCATTCCCACATTTTCTCCCTTTAAGATGTTAGTCGCTTGAGGGATCCCTGGTCCTTTCATTTGAGCATTGGCGTACTGCTCTGTCAGGGCTTACACATGGGATCTGAAACAGAGGTCATTCTTAAATTGAGAGATTGAGAGTTTGATTCTATGTTTTATGCTACCCGCCTCACCAACTTCCATGTGGCACAAGTGTCAAATTAAACATGAGGTAGGCTACCTGAGAAAAACTATGGAAATATTGGTTGGTTCTTTAAAATTGTGCATTAGTGGATTTGGTCATAAATCACCTGTCTATTGATAAAGGGTGATTAATGATAATCATCAAGGCATTTGTCATTAATAGGTTTCTTCCATTGATTCTAGAGAAGTAATTGACATTAATCATCCTGGAGAAATTCATAATTAAATCATGCTGCCACCTATGATAAAAATAATTATCTGGCAGTAAGGATGGGTAAAGAAACTGGTTGTGAATGTTTTGTATCAAGCCATGTATTAAGAATAAGCCTATTAGGCCTAGTGTTTGTATAATCTTCAGTTAACATTACAAGTTTACATATTGCTGGTAGAATGGAAGCCTTTCAGCAAGCTTAAGCATATACAGTACTCTCTCTCTCTCTTAGCTTACAGACTTGCATCCAACTGAAATTGAAACCCTATTGAAGCGATTGGGCCGTATATGCATTTTAGTCACTGTTGTTACTGAGACCACACTGTCCATATGGTGCATTTCACAACCAACCATGAAAATTGCCATCATAAACCCCCGGATCATAAAACTTAAGATCCCTGTAAGACGACGGCTCAGATTTAATTAAGAGGAGATACTGCACCACAGTAAGCAAGTCTAACCACAATCCACCTCTGCACAATGAGTGCTTGTGCTGACTCCAGTTCCCACACTCTTTTGTTTACCTTCATTACCACCATTGCCAATCGTTAAACAGGCTCTGTAAATTGTAGCGGATGGGGACAGTGGAGACATTGAAAAGCTATGGAGCTAGTTATTATAAAAAGGGCAGAGGCCAGTAGATCTGTCAGCTCCATATACTCAATTTATCCCAGCCTTTTTTTTTGTAATTCACCGGATGAGAAACGCTGAGAAAAATTACTATGACGTCTAGAGCTCATATGCAGGTCCCATTCCACAGTGTGCTGCCGGGCTTGGCTTATTTGAAGTTAATCGTGGAACAGTGACATCATATTAACGGGCCAGGCCGGGTTGTCATACTGTACTTAATGAGGAGAAAAGGCATGGAAATGTGTTTAATTGTCATCATTTATCAGGAGAGGGTTTAGCAGTGCCTAGGAGAGTGGGGCAGTTTTTAGACAATAAAAAATTCATGCAGCAGCTATGCGGCAAGAGAAAGAGAGAGGGAGGGCAAACAAGATAGAGGGAGTGGCACTGAGAAAGAGAGAGAGACTCAGGTTGTCAGTCAATTTGATTCAAATATTTCCTTCTTCCTCTTTCAGATTGCTAAACAATGACTGCAAAGACAAGTTACATGTCTTTCATTTGAAGAAAAATGTAAATTCATGGCACTATGTTAAACTTCTCTTTGCCTACCTACAAAGATACACTCAAAACCTTTCTCATGATTTGTTTATATGTTGTCAAAGGTTTAGCGGACAGATTTTTTTTGTCAGTATGCACTATAAAAGAGAGAGAAAAAAGCCTCCCTCACAAGTAATCAAACAGGAGGTTTCCATCTCTGCAACCCCATGCCTTTTATTACAGAGGCATGTCTGCCTGGAAGCTGCTTTATCTTCTTCCTCAACCCTCCAGTCAATGCAATGGAGTGCGTCTGTTGACAAATGCCTTGCCTGTTGCTGATAACAAGCTCCATGTAAACAGGAAATGGCGAGGATGGCCGGGGTGATGCAGCGTCGCCCACCTCTACAAAAGCACCATCCCCAGTTTGATTCTTAACTGTACTACCCAACCAGCAACCTGCGCTCCATTCAACGCATTAAAAACACATTTCCGACGGCAACACTGACTTCTTTTTTTCTGGTTATATTCATACATTCCTAATCGGAGAAATGTGCTGTCTTTGAGTTTCCTTTCTTGCCGGTGTGGCCCAGATGGCCCTCTCTCTCTCTCTCTCAGGCAGATATACTGCGTTGTTTCCTGTCTATTAGGCACTGACATGTAATTACAAAAGGTGTTCACAATATTGCCTTTTATTGTCACTCCAGTGTCTGCAGCAGTCAGTAGGGAGCAGGCACAGAATGATAACAGACAAAAAATTACAAACAATAAGGCCGAAGAGTGCTGCTGTCTCCTTCTCAGTGGTGATGGTGTGCGTGTTGCTGGAAGAATGTGAACAGTGAAAAATGATGGCACCCTCAGCACATTAACCCTCATTAGCGATGTGGCCCAGGCTTGGCCCAGGTCTGGCTGAGGCTGTACAGTGTGAATGCAGTAATTACTGGTGGGAGATGTATTGATTAATGACAGGCCAAAGATAGCCCAGAGAGGATATGAATGTGTGGCATCTGTCAACCTTGGTGGGCTAGCTGGGAAACAGCAACAAAGACTAATCAAATCTCTATTTTGATTTTTATATCATGTAGCTATCTGCAGGAAAGTGACCAGTGAGGACTATGGTTGATGGTTCGGTGTTAGCTAGATCCCCTGCTGAAAAGATCAATGTCATCTGTCAACAGTCTAGTCATGGTTCTGGAAAAAATCATATATAGTCTAATGACTGAACTTTTATCTGTTATAAAATGGTGCAAAAGCATTAGAAAAAGTATTAGATGTTGTGAATGCAACATCTATCTGCCACCTGTTAAGCACTATGCATAGTTCTTATGGCAACCAGTTATCAATATTTGCCATGCCATACTGTATATATCGTACAAATTAATTGAAATTGTATGGTCAATACACCAACTCTGTCATGCAATTAGAATGCGAGGCAAGTGACATTTATGTATATTTTGACATATGGTGCCATTAACAACAAATGCTCTGCACACAGCCAGATGAGGCGCGACAAAAGCTCGGTCTGAGTTTTGACAGGAGCACACATCTTGTCAGTGTCATCGGTGACCTCTATATCTCTTCGCTCAAGATAAACGCATTTTCATGGCTGACTTCAAGCTCTAATAGTCCATTGATTCATTCTCAAAACCCGCCCCACAGTCAGCGGGGTCCGAGTTTATTTATTTTCCTCTCAATGTCGCTCTCTCTCTCTCTCATCCGTCTTATTAAAATGTAATGGCACACAATACCCACCTTTCTCATTCTATCTGATGGTGCAGGGAAAAACAATTTGGCGGGGATTTCGGATGTTTTATAACCCATGGCACCAAAGAGGAGAAAACACACACAGAGGCTTAAGAGGAGATGGACTCTCAAATCAATCACTACTGCTGGTACACCTCTCACATGGATATGTGTTGTGATGACAGGCTAAAATGTTCTGAGAAGCATCCTTGACCACCCGCTGTTTGTCTGTACTTTCCCTCCAGCTTTTTGCAGGCACAGGTAATGCAGTTTGAAGGTTAAACTAAACTAAGCTATTGTATATCTGTCTCAATGTTATGCAATTATCTGTGTTGACTGCATGGGACAGGGTCCACCCATTTTTTGTAGGATATGTAACTGAAACCTTTCATGTAAATTGGCATACTGTAGGCTATTTCATACCAGGCATTCATTTACTGTACTTGTTTACGAGAACTTGGGTATGTTACAAAGTTTGATCCATTTTGGAATCGCTTATGTTGATGAGAAGAAAACATAAGCCATTTCTTGAGCCAACCTCAACATCGGTCAGATGTAATCAGCCATGCCGCCAGTTTTGCAATGGGGACTTGTGTTACTTATAGATTTGAGGTCCCAGAGAGGTCCCAAGAATTCTTACACATAGATGGATATTCCAGGCACAGTTTGTTAGAGTCGCTGGTGGTAAAGTTTGGCGTCCTCATCCTTACATTCTAAGTGGGGGACAGTTGACCACAGGGTGCTGCATGGAGACGCCCTGGTAATTTTGTAATGAGAGATGTGGGTAACATACATCCCTAATGCCGAGGACAGACTGTTGATTGGGTGGGGGAAGTTAATTGAGGCCTATAATGCATTGGGGGAAA
The DNA here is from genome assembly GCF_951799395.1 of Argentina silus. Classification (NCBI taxonomy): domain Eukaryota; kingdom Metazoa; phylum Chordata; class Actinopteri; order Argentiniformes; family Argentinidae; genus Argentina; species Argentina silus. Next base: position 23,302,820 of record NC_139655.1, on the reverse strand, counting down.
ATAAGGATGGAGGATGGACGAAGCTGTGTTCATTTTAATGGCTGGCCTTTAAATAGGTCCAGGAAAGAATGCGTAGGCACAAATGGAGGCTTACTATTCTGGTGAGAGATGGTTCTTGGAGAGAAAAGGAAGTACAAATGCTTTGAATAATTCAAAAGTTAGAGGATGGGTATACGCAAGTTCTTTAAAGAGGAGCTACAGCGACCAATAATCTAATTTATTTTCTCAGGCTGGAATGCAAAAGCTTTCATATAATTATTACATCAATCTCAGATAACGTATGGTCTACATTTGCTCAACAAACCTGTATAGACAAACAACACAGATGACATTTCTGGGCAATTATAATTTTTTTCTTCTTGAAGGCCTATTTGTATATAGTCACACAGCTTCATAAAGTAGACCATGCTAAAGCTGTTGGAACATATCTTTTCTCAATTTACAGGTTCTTAATTTGTTACAACCAACATATTTGTTTGTTTGTGGTTTTTATGCTGAGGGAAGTTCATGGCAGGCATGACAACCACATGTAATGAGAAGAACCTCGAGCACAAGCACAGAGATCATGAGAACACAAATAGATAATGTTTACAAAGAGACATATGATGTGTTTGAAATACAGATGGTTGCTATTGCTAGCAAGCTAATGGCAACCATGGAAAGTGTTTTTGCAGATGGCTTGTAGTATCTTGCCAAGACCTGTTTAGGTCTATTTTAAAGAGGCCAAGTGTAAGAAATAGAGTATCATATATGAAAATAGCATGTTTGCATGTTTGTTCTCTGTCTTTGTCTCTGCACTCAATAATTAGAGAAGATGGACAGTCAAGTGGATAGATTTACTCTGGTCGAATACTGGTTTGTTACCCACCTTCCAAACCATCAAAGTGAGCATGGTTACAAGTCTTATGTGCTGTTTTGAGATTGAGGAACATTTTTTGTGTAATTCGCATGCCACACATCAAACTAGACCAAGTCTCTCTTTGATAGGGTACTTAAGCTGTGTCACCTTTCTTCCCAGGGGGGAGCTTTATGTAACAGTACTGTTTACTGTCCATGAGCCTCAAAGCCAACCTGCATCACTACTCACTTTGTTGGCCGCGATCCTGAAGTGACCTTTCCAGATGAACTTGACATTGTTTTTATTCGGTTATGACCTCTGGTGACCCCACTTAGAGGACAGGGCTGCAGTAATGAGTACATCCAAATAGGCCATGCTTCTTGGTTATTTTGGCCTCGTCTCTGCCCCCTGTGAAAGTAAAGGTTAATGGGCGTCCCTGTGAACCAGTCAGAGATTGTTACGGTGGCCAAAGATGCCCGGCAGCCTTGTTTAATCATGCCTGAGACCATTCCTGACTACAGAGAAAGAGACAAAGAGAGAGAAAGAGAGAGAGAGAGAGACAGAATTTTTTTTTCTTAGTCCTATTTCAGGTCAAAGCACTCGGGTATGTAATCATCTAAGGTTGTTGTTCTGTTCTGCCTGTTCTTGCATAGTTCACTTTTCTCCATTTCCTGGCCACCCTGCCTCTCTGCAGCCGTCTTCCACTGTTCATATATCTCTCAAGGTCTCCCTGTAGAACAGGATGGCATTTTTCTCCTCCCATCAATTCCCCAAGCGTACTGTGGCCAACGACCGCAGGGCATAATTCTCCAGGTTTTTTTGACTGAGTTAGTATTTGCAAGTGGAGAAAGGGGGCTGTAACACTGGGTAATTTATTGTGTACAGTAAAAAGAGGGCAGTAAATTTAAAGGACAATACTGCTGGCTATTTATCAAAAGGCACACCCATCTGCACCATGGCGTGAACAGCCATGGCTTAACAAAGTATCCTGGAGGCTCTTCTCCTGTTAGGGATTCTGTGGGATATTCAATCCTGAAATCATTTAGGTTCTGGACCCCTGCCGAGGATTATAATTACTAAAACATTAGCTCCATAGGAGGCAAATTGGAAGAAGCAGAAGGTTAAGTGTGTTTGCATATGGTTTTGCATCAAGCACATGTCGAACGAGACCACCAAAGACCCACATGTTTCAACAGTAAGAGATGTATCACTGAACTCTTGTACATCATCCTAAAAACCTCCACAACCTTCCTATTATGGCTGATATAATTAATTAATCTAACTTCTGAATGCTGCAATTACTATTGAATCTATTCTAAAGGGACACTTCACAATGTGTATTTATTGCTAGCAAGCTAATGGCACCCATGGAAAGTATTTTTCCAGAGGGCTTATAGTATTTTGCCAAGACCTGATCAGGTCTATTTTAAAGAGGCCAAGTGTAAGAAATAGAGTATTGTATAGGAAAAGAGCATGTTTGCATGTTTGTTCTCCATCTTTGACTCTGCCCTCAGTAATTAGAGAAGATGGAAAGTCAAGTGGATGAATTTACTCTGGTCGAATACTGGTTTGTTACCCACCTTCCAAACCATCAAAGTGAGCATGGCTACAAGTAGTTAGTCTGTTGTTGTACTGTTTTGAGGTTAAGGGCCATTTTTGTGTAATTAGCATGCCGCACATCAAACTGGACCAAGTATATCTCTGATAGGGTACTTAAGCTGTGTCACCTTTCTGCCCAGGGGGGAGCTTTATGTAACAGTACCGTTCACTGTACATGAGCCTCAAAACCAACCTGCTTCACTACTCACTCTGTTGGCTGCCGTCCCGAAGTAACCTTTCCAGATGAACTTGACATCCTTGATGAACACCCTAAAAACCTCTAGCGGGGGGCCTATTCAAAATTAGAACATGTAGAACTAGAACATTGACTGCAGTTTCATCACTGTCTTCTGTCTGTGCTTGTACCCCATTGTAATGAGACAAAATGATAGGGGGAAAAGAGAGCAGATGATAAGGACCTAGCCCCATCAGTTATTGTCATATTATTCCATGTCTTAAAATGCCTTAAATCTTAAAAGTGGTTACTGTTATTGTAATATTACACTTTAATTTTGAAGGGAATCTGTAAATCCCAATTTGGATTTGAGGTCAGGAGATGGCTTTGAGCGGTACTCTGTAGATTGTTCCAGCAGTGCGGTCCACCAAAACTATTTTTGGTAGAGATCTGAGGAACCTCAAGAGTTAGCCAACTCTGAGAACAAGTTTGATAACTTCTGTTCTTATACTTCAATAACAAGGTGAGGTAAGCAGGGAGTTTATGCAGTAGGTCTTTTTACACAAAAAGGGAGTGATGGTGCGATCTATGGGACCTTAACGAGGTCCAGCCGACCTTTTGGTAAAGGATGCAATGATGAGTATTACAACTATCATCAAGGATTTAAGAGTGGTGGCTACTGCCTTTTGGTAAATGATATCACCATAATCCAGCATTGGCATGAAGGTTGATTACATACATATTAAGTACCTGTAATCTGTTTCTCAGGCCAGGACCATCTGTCTCATTCATACTGTCACATTATCTTATAACAAATCATGTTAGTTGTGTAAGAACAATAACATTATCATAATGCCTACAGTATAGCCTTGTCAATGTTTGGCGAAGGAGGATGGCAGAACTCCCTCAAGGTGCTCTGCCTCTATTCTAGTACAGTAGTTATGTTGTCACAGATATATACTGCTAGGACGTTCATCTCACTCCTCATCTGCAATGCTATGCCGTTATTGTTTTAATTTGGTTAACACAATTCTCTACCCTCTCACCTGACTTCCCTTGATGAGGATACTGGATTGTGGCTACTGAGGGGATTGACTCCTACGGCACAAAGTCATCCTACTACTGTAGGTCTTAACGTTATTCGATTCCCAATTGCAATATCTCTTTGTGAACCTGAAGTCCTCTACTTCCATGTTACTTTGAAATAATCTTCCAATCGCAATTCATACAAAATTATTATTAATATCGAATAACATAAAGACCTACAGTAGTAGGATGACTTTGTGCTATAGGAGTCAATCCCCTCTGCAGCCACAATAAGGGAGCCTCAGGACTCCACATATGTACAGTTGTGAGATATATGAGTAGGGTTTATCAAGAAAAACTTCCAAAAGGACTAATTTGAGGCAGAGATTGATTTCTTATAGCATACTTTAATCCATGTTCAGGATGGGTACAGGTGATTGACGTTTAGACATCAAGCTGACCTCTTCCTCAGAGTGTGAGATACAGTTGTGCAACAGGATCTCACGCTTAATTAGTATGAATTCATACAATAAGCAGAACACCAAATTTGTATTAAATCTTATAACCTAGTTTGTATGAAAAGCTATGAATGCGACTTGTATGGCGGTTAAGCAGTTTTAGGCATTAACTTTGAGTGGTTAAGGTTAGGTAGGTGAATTATGACTTGCATGGAGGTTAGGCAGTATTAGGCATTAACTTTGAGTGGTTACGGTTAGGGTAAGTTGTCAGGGGAAGGCATTAGCAAACATTAGCATCAGCAAAAATGATTAGAAAAAAAAAAAAAAAAGTGTCCCAGTCACGATTCCAACAAGCGAAGTTGAGATTGCAAGTCAGTCTGTTTCTGGCAGATACAAGCCATACATGTTCTCTTTGTACAAATATTGTTTAAATAATTGTTAGTTGTGTATTTGTGATGTGAACTGTGTCAGTGTATGTATAAATGTATTTATAAATAGGGTTAGTTGTCGCCCCCTCTCGCCCTTCCCACACTACAATCCCATCCATTGTAGGGGCATCTGGATAGATGGGTCTAGCTGAGACTAATTATCAATCAAAGTTATTGCTCCTACCACTCACCCTTCATTTAGTAGCTGCTGCAGCCACAGAAGTTGGACAGGACTGAGGGTAGCTTGTGGCTGTGTCTTTATTTTTAACTGTTTGAGCTAAGTGTTTGTGAAAGCTTGAGTTCATCTATGATATGCTTTATTTAACCTTATGTGAATAAAGACTGTACCCTGCCTCCGTGAGCCTCTGTACCGGTTAATCAACCCAGCTCCTTAGCCGGTGGTAGCACCTCACCCCACATGCTGCCTTAATATTTTTGTATGTACAGTATGTATCTTGTATCTTGTTAACTCCTGGCTGCATAATGCATTTCCCTACTGGGACAATAAAGTGATTGATTGATTGATTGATTGATTAATTGAGGTGCTTGACTGATTTGTATCATAAACTGCTACTGTAGTTGAAATGATAAACTGTTGGAATATACATATAATCCTATCTAGGGATGTAGTGGTAAAAAGAAAACAGCTGGTCAAATTATGAACACCATGTATTGAATAGGTTGGAAAATCCTAATGCAAATAACAGACCTAGCATAAAAGTTGGGTAAACCTCATTCACCAAAATGAAAAGGATAAACTGAGTATATTTGGGGTCATTTTGGGTTACGGTATATAACCCTTGGTTCTCTGAAAGAGATGAGAGAGACATCTCACTATGGGATATGCATGTATATAGACCAGGGCGTCAAACAGCTCCGTAGCCTGCTCTGCTAGGTAGACAGAGAGGAGGGCTGTGACATTAATGCAGTGCGCTGCCTGTTCCGAAGCTTTGTAGGTCCTGTCATAGGTGACTGCATTAAAGCGCTCAGGCTTCAGTGCAGCCATCATGGAGGAGGAGGCAGTCGTTGCCTTGGGGTCGAGGTACTCAGCCAATGATGTCTCCACAGGCAGGAGAGAGTTCCAGCCCACTGCCTCTCATCAGCCATATCTAGGTGGCCGTAGCCAGGTCTGATGATGCCGGAGATGAGGGGCTAATTCCACATAGACTGAATCAGGGATAAGCAGTCTGGGAAGACAGGTATGCACATGCGTGCTTCACCTGCTGAAGTGAGACCATCCAGCCTAGTCCTCTTAGTGGGTGGAGGGGGCCCAGAAAGCTCAAAATTGAGTTTCACTGCAGCACAAAAGAAAAGCAGTAATAGCCAGTAATAACACTTGTAACGTAACAATGCACTCTGACACACAAATTCAAGTTGAACCTGAAACGAACTATGACAGAAAGTAGCCAGGTAGAGGTTTATAGTAATTACCTACTGTGGGTTTATTACTAGCCAACCATTCTGTTGTTGTCAGCCAGTTAACGTAGATTCATGTAGTGTGGTGAAGCTTGCAAGCCAGGCTAATAACAGTAAAGTGGGGGGGGAGCAGGCTTACAGTCATGTACCATAGGCTCGCTAGCCAAGCAATGCTGCAACCAAGTGTTAACTAGTGTGGAAAACACGAGGGAGCAAACTAGACTCTTTCTTCTACTTGGTGTAATAAAAGAGATCTTTCACTTAGTGTAGTAAAAGAGGGGAGCACTTCGATGGTGTTGTACACAATGAAAGCTCACCCATCAGCTAGTAATAAAACTCATGTGGGATCCAGGGCACGAGAGAATGTAGCTAGGCTAGGGGAAAGCTGTTAACTTTCCAGTGGAACAGTTAAATCTAGGTAGTTAGATTTCAGAACACTGCAGACAGGCTTGCGAATATGAAAAGAATGAATTGGGTGCACTGTGCATGAGCCTTTATAAGCTGGGCTGTTTGACAATATAAACAGCCTTGAACACCTTACACGGCGATGATGACATTTATATATTTAATAATAATTGAAGTGCACCCAAAAACAGATTTATTATGAATCAAACAGAAGGGATTCAGTATGCGCATTCCCTGCTACCACGTTGCTAGCTGAACATTGTTTACATCTTCGTTCTTGTTTTTGGGCACGCTATTAGCTGCCTTTTCCATGGCGTAATGTACCTGAGTTCTGATTGGACCATCGACAAAGTACTAAGACGAAAATGCCTGAGCAGATACATTATTAGGAATATGTGCACAAACTAGCGATGCCAACAAATGTTGTTAGACCTATAGAAATAATTTAGACTCAAATACAAAAAAGCAGCTCCTCCAACTGGTATGGTTCCCCAGTATTTACATGTGAAAACAGCAATTTTTTACATTCTGTAGTCAAAAAGATAAAAGAAAAGGGAAATTACCCCCAATTATGTCATTGTCATTTTCAGAAACCACAAGTTTTTAGCTAGAGGAAGTGCATTTGAAGCTGCAGTTTTTGAAAATCACTGAATTAAATGTGTTTTTACCCGCAATTACATCAAATGGGGGTCATTTCGTTAGGACCTGTTGTCTTATTTGTTTTACTACCGAACATAGCAAATCGTCGCTTTCAAATACTGCATGTAGACAATGGTACTGTATAGTGTTGGAGATGTTTATTCACTGTCCAATGTTAGGAACAAAAGGAGTTGCTACAGAGATTTACAGCTTGACAGCAAGATGCTAATATTATGCCACACAGTCAAACAGATCTTGGTGATGGTTAACAATGAACCAGATCCGTAGGAATCACTGAAATGAGAATGAGAAAGACATCAAAACATGATGAGTCATATTTAAATGCTACTGTACTAGACTGTGGGTACTTCTTTTCAGGTGTCGCACTACCTTTTACTGTAAATAGAGTCCCTAGTGCCACAATGCTCCTGTCATACTGTTTTCTGCTTTGAAGTGCCACTATTGAGAAACCCTTTGTGTAACTGTACCATTGAATAGACATAATTGTAATGCCTGAGTGAAACTAAGTTGAAGTAAACTCTACCAGCATCTTAAAGCTTTAACTGTGATTATGAGGGAAAGTTTGTAATTAGCTTGATATCGCTGGTATTGGCCATGGACTAATTGCATGCTGTTCTGAGCCAGAAAGTGTTTGTGTTGGTACTATATCTGCAATCCTTTTTTCATTACATAAATATGATCAAAAGCAGTGGTGTGAGTACATTGGTTCGTCGCTGAATTGTAAATGTGTGTTGCTGTGACATTGTGCAGATGCAAATGAGTGTTCTCAGAGGAACCAGGGAGGTAATAGGCTACAGTAGCTAGCCTAATGTTTACCAGTCTAGTCACACAGGCTGTACAGACACATAACGGATGCCCCTTTGTGTTATCTAAGGTGATTCATCACACAGAGTAATGTGATACTGACTCATTTGCATATTTGATGTTAATGTTGTTTGTTTACAGTAATGAGCCTCATGTAATTGAAACCAAATCTGAGCATATCCCTTATGTATATGTTATGAGAAGGTTCAACTCTGTAAAATTGGTTGGTTAAAAGCGGTTCAGTAGCTACTTAGGATTCCCCTGATGCATTGGCTGAAAGACAAGCCTACACATAGAATTGATATTAGTAGCATTACAATACTATTTTAATTCAATGTTTTAAGATAATCCAAGATTTGAGTCAATCAATCCCAATTGTTCAGTTGTTGACTTAAGTATCTCTCACCCTGTGTTGCACTGCATGCATCATTTGTATGTACAACAGATATCTCACCATCCCCACCCCCAACACTGTTGAATCAATGCAGCTTCACAGCCTCGAACTATTGTTAGATGAATATGTCTTACCCCTCCCTTCTCCTCCATTGGGGGCTGTTGTCAGTATTCCACCATGGAATACAAGTTTTGATGTCAAAAGAACAATGTTCCTCTATCCCAGACAGCACGTACATGTTGGCAATATGCAGGCTGAGTATCTAACGTCGCCCGTCAGTATAGCATCAAAATGTTGTGCATTTCGCCCCTCATATAGCATCAGGAAAATGCATCATAATGACAACGGCTTATTTTGTGAATTTCACTCAGATGATCCATACATCATAGAACGCACCTGTGCGCACCTTTTAATCACCTGTTGAATGACCACACTGGAGCAAAGGACTACCCTATATTCTAAAATAAATACATTTATTGTTGTACATCCTGTTTCTATGCTTTTCATTGTAATTTTTTGTTGTTGTTATAGGCCTATTGTAGCGGCGGCAGGAGTGCTGCCTTCCCAGACAGCACATATGGATCGGATTTACATCTTTACTACATCTAAACTACAACAAATTTCTGATGCACTTTACGTTGCATAGAGGTAGCATGGAGATGTTTTTCTCAGAGGGCCTCTGTTGGTAATACGTCAGGAAAAGGTGTGTAGCGAAACTACCTCCAGCCGCTCCTTTGCCGACCAGCAGTTATACATTAACACTACATATGCCAGCTCCTGTTGTTTTTGAGTGTCATGGCCCATCATGCTTTTGCGGCTGTACATTTTGTGAAGTGACCTTATTGTTATAACTGTCTGGGGTAACTTTGTTGGGTTATGTTTATGGATACCTATTGTTAGTGTTGCTGACTACGATTGGTGCCTCTTTGTGATGTGTTGATTGTGCCTACCATGGTATAGGAGCTGTTTATATGGGGTTTGCTGCATTGTTATTCAGGTGTGTGTGGTCTGGACGATTGCATGCCTGATAAAGTCTGACTAAAGTGCAAGACATGAGTGAAGAGAGCAATGAGCAAGAGCATCTCTTTTTATGGGAAGCCATTGCATAATGAATGTATGGCCTACCAGTGGTAACATTTGTCTTCCTGTATCAGTTGACATTTAGCCTGACAGCCTACATATGTTTGCATCAAATAAGTTATTAATGATTGCTTTAGCAGTTTAGTAGGCTAGACTAGTCGGAAGTGAGCATTGGTAATACATCAGGGTAACAGAGAATATGTGGGCAATTGACATCGGCATATTTTAGGATAAACAGAGTGCTTCTGTAGAAGAAAAAATAATAACATTGGTAAGGGAGCTAGCATATGTAGTGCCCATGGATAACTGATGATCGCAAAGAAGCGGCTGGAGATAGTTTCAAGACGCACTTTTCCTGATGTATTTTACCCTCTGAGAAAAAGATCAGATAAGATTCCCATGCTACATCTATGCGATTGCATAAAATTTCTCATAGTTTAAGATGTAATGACGACGTATAAACCATGGTAAAGGAGCGGCTGGAGATAGTTTTGAGACGCACTGTTCCAGATGTACTGCATTACCGACAGAGGCCCAATGAGAAAAATATCCCCATGCTACATCGATGCAACGTAAGTGCATCAGACATTTCTCGTAGTTTAGTCAATCCGATCCATGTGTGCTGTCTGGGATCTAGACGAAAATGTGGAGCAGATCTCTGTTTTGACAGTATGGTTGCCTCTCAAAGAGGGGAGACCGGTTTCGGGGGGGTGGAGTGGGCTGAAGGGGGAGCCAGCAAAATGACCTACCATCAACTGGCTGTAAGTAACATAAAAAAGACACAACACGATATGTCACATACTGTACTGTAACAAGAATTCCTTTTCTTTCAGGACCAAGGAACCATACATGCTGTTCCTCAGTTTTATTAATTTCCTCTGATGAAAGACCTCTTCGGTTCTCTATTTGCTTAAAACCCCTCTGAGACCCTCGTCTCCTTGCACAACAGATCTTATATGAGCAAACTCGGTCACTCATGTATTTGATATAATTTGATATTCATACATATTGTATCTCCTGCAGCCCTAGCACACAGAGAGAAGCAATCCAGTTAGCCCCTTTTTCACAGAGAACACAATGGCCTGAACTCCCCTCCACCCGGTGCAAACGAGCTAAACCTCATCGTGCAATATCAAACCTCCAGCTCACACTCAGAGCCCATGTTGCCATGGCGATAATGATAGAATTCAGTCTCCTCATCCCTGTGTCAGTAATTCCGTTATTTTAGTGGGAGAGAGATAGACCTCCTCAATGATAGTGCCAGTGCCTGAGAGACCACAATGAGATGGGGAATTAAAATTCTAATGAAAAATGTGCTTGCCCTCTGTATTCATCGTTATTGGAAGATACAGGGGAGGCGGGAGAATGGTAACTGGATGGACTAACAGGAAAGAATTTCGAACTCTGTGAATCTGATTCATATCTATTCATTATCTGCTGTTATGTAACATGCATTACAAAATATCATAACTTAGTCAGTATTCTGATGCTATCGCTTGCTCATCAGAAAACAGTAGAGAAAGATTTCCATTTAAAAAATGACCTTATATGTGGTCAGCATTCTTCTTTTGTTTGTAGCAAAAGACCGTGCGGGCCTACCTTCCTTGTTATTTACTTCCCTTGCCCACTGACTTCAAATGATAAAGACAAGTAATTGATGAAGCAAATAGATCTAGTCGTATGTTGCTGTGGCCAGTAATCGCTTTGATAAGATCTGGACTCCATGTTTGTGACCTTGAATTCTAAGTTTGATCTCCTTTAGAACATGCAAGAGAAAGAAAAACTCAAAGGAGAGAAAGATGAATTGATAGAATTTACAAGATCTTACATTTGACTTTCACCTCTGTTGCTACACTGAGTCCATCTTGATGTACAATCCCCAAAAACGCCAATGGTGAAATTCAGCTCACAGTGGCATACAAGGTCATTGAATGAGCATCTGTGCATTTCTCATTGTATGAAAAAAAGATAAACTGTTGCACTGATGGTCTGGAGAAGTCTGAAGTAACTTCCCTCAGCATTCCACCGAAGGGTGGGTTAGCTTCCTACAGAATGACAATACCACTTGAAAATCCTCTGTCACCCACAACAGCCAGGAATGTTTACTGATCTGATTACATGTTTGCACATGAGCACTAACTATGGCATATGGGGTGAAATGCATCAGCCGAATGCCATATGTTGATAAAACAAGAAAATCTGCTTAAACTGCAGATCAGTGAGTACAAAAGTTCAAAGTAATTATCAGGTTCTATAGTTTCAAACACAGCATCTCAAACATTAAATTTGAGGCTTTGAAAAAGTGTTTCCTTCCTTGCTTGATGTGGCAACTAAGTATAGCTCCTCTCAGGAGAGTGTACTGTAGTTGACCTTGTTGTGGTTGTGGTCTGTTTTACTGCCCTTGTCACAAAGGTTATATATCATAACACATCATAATCTACTGTACTGACCTTCAGGTCAAAATGGTGACTTGAGAGGGAATGCCTGACCTAAAGACTGTATCTCCCACAATTCCTGGCACTGGAACCACTAGATGCAGCCATTAGGCCATTTGGCTCTCTGAACATCAGGCACCTGTCAGGGCTTCATTCCATCTTGGTGGGTCTCCAGGCCAGCCCCAATTATCCCAAACAAATTCAACTTGAAAACTATTCCGAATCAAGTTTTGTATTGGTGCTGAAGTAAACTTAAGTTGAAAGTTTCATTATATTTATGCTTTTCTCATCCCAACCAGGGACAAAATAGCCATCCCTTATGCCCTGAAACACCCTAGGAGATTCCAGGAGAGTCCCACTCCATATTCAGTTACAATATATCAGAGACCGCTGATATCGGTCCAACATAGGGTTTGCCTGTTATGAGTTATAGAATGAATTACCACTGTTTTAAGTGACATGTCTTTCAGTTACTGTATAGTAGGCCAGCCTACTGTGAATAGACTGCACATTCATATTTGAAATTGTATATGTAAGCCTAAAAGGATTACTGTAACAGGTTCCTTGACATGTACTAGACAAAATGTGACAAGAGAATAATTTGGGGTATGTTAATTCTGCTCTTTTAATATGTTTCAGTGACACTCCGTGTTAATAACCTTATCAAATGAAATTACCCTTTTCTCGTCCCACAATCACTTACCAGGTGGCTCACATCGGTTGGAGTTGAAAGCATTAATGAAAACACGATGAAATCCATTTATCTTACATCCCACAGCCAAAGAGTTCCGTGCATGCCTTGCATGGAGCCAAACGGTTTATCTATCTTCAAGAAATTGAATTTACCTTTTAAAAAGAGAAAGAGAACACATTCATTAACAAGAGGTATAACAAATGTACATACATACATTAACTGTATGAGTGTCCTTGAACAAGCTTCCAAAATATTCTCCATGCTATAGCTATGGATGGGATGCTATGGATGCGTGAGTGGATTAAGCATGACCGTGGTCTATGGAGACATTTCTCTCAAAGGCTGATGGAAATTCTTGAAGATCAAGTACAGCTCCTCCTAATGCTGGCACCATGCTGAATCCAGCCCCTATGAAGACAGCTATGATGGCTCTGCATCTAAATCCCTGGGTGCACTTGAATGGGCCAGTCTCATAAAGAAAGCCATGGAGCCTCCTCCTTGGAATTTTAAAACAGAGCCACCAAGACAGTAAACAAGGGAGATTCTAGTCTAAGAGGTGGGCTATTGACGAAATAGCATACAGTATTACTCTGGGGGTTTGTAAGTCACACTGTCATTGTCCAGCAGTCCTGTCTCTCCTGAATTAGGAGCAACATTGTGAACATATTTTCAGAGCTGGGCTCGAGGGAGGAGGCTTCACCCCATGTGGCTGTACTTTCAATAGTGTGTGAAAAATTATTTCTATCTACTGCAAAGTAATATAACAATACAGGAACTATTGTAACATCATGTAAAAATAATAGCTTGTGAATTTCTTAAATGATCAAACCTCAAATATGTCATGCATTTTAATGTCTACGACTTCATTGACTGGTTTATGGGCAATTGACGTTGAGGTTAAGGTGAGATTGAGGTTTTCAACACTGATGGGTATGTTCACACAAGTGCTGTCTATAAACAAATGATGGTTTAAAATTGAAATTCAGTTTTTAATCTATTTTAAATAGGATTCCTCTGTTAAGTTTCATGAAAATAATAATACACTCTATTTTACAATTAATAATTTTAAGCTAAAGTCTCACAAAATATATTTGTATTTGGTCATTCTTAGACTATTTCAGATGCATATGCATTAATACATCTAAATTAATGATTAATGACATGGTGTGTTTTTTACTTGATAACTCAAAGTTTTAGGTACTGTCCATGAGGAAAATCCTGTAAATCGTTAAAAAAAACTTAAATATAACATTCAAAAATCATCTACTCCCATAGAAATACGACATTTGCAATACATTTGAGAAAAAAAAAATATTGCTGTACTTGAAAGCCTTTGGGAATGCATAATAGAGGTTACCCTGTATGATGCAAGATGATATACCCCATATGACAGGTTTAATTCCAGAGAGCTGGTTATGATTTCTAGTGAATTCATGAGTCAATTCTCATCACAGGCATACCCCTATGTTAACCACGAGTTAAGAAGTCACATGCTGTGCTAGGAACAAATATCTGGATTTTTAAAATATAATTAGGCCTAGTCTTCCCACACATAGATTTCACATTGCATGTGGCCTGTTTCTTCAACCTTTGCCTGAAGTGTGCACTCCCCCACTTGATTTAGATGGGAATAGTTTGGTGTAAAAGCCCATGTCCAGACCAAATCTATGCTTTTTAATCCGTGTCGGAAAGTGCACAAGTGCACTCTTCGGGAGAAGGGAATGCAGGCAGTTTCTTGGATTTCCTAAAATAATTACAATTCTGAAATAATTTAGACTGCGGTAGAGTTTATTTGTAAACTTTATTTTAGTGCAGATAGTACAGCCTAACATGTTATTGCAGCTTGCCCAACACCATTGAAAAACACACACCCTAACCATAACCCTAAGTAGGCTAGAAACCTAAGGACAATGTTAGTTGTAGCCTTACAGTGTAACAATGACTATGACTAGTCAATGAATAATTACATTGTAATATGAGCACTGTCAAGTGTGACCCAGTATCTCATGAGAACTAAAAAGGCTGCAGAGCATTTAAGGAGCCATATGCTTCCTAATGTTAATGCTAGCTAATGTTAGTTCTAGCTAGCTAACTAGCTGAGCTAATTAGCTAGCTAGCTAATGAGACATATTTCTTAAGTAAAATGCCTCCACAATAGCCTCTATGGAGGTGTAAGTAACGTATCTATTTAAATTGATAACTTAGCATGAGTGTGTGCACTCTTAAACTGCCCCTCAGTATGTCTGTCACTGCACATTAGCTTGTTCCTGTTTCTGTTTACCTGGGTAATCACATGACAACATCATCAGTAGAGGTAGGTGATTGATTGAAAGAGGCAAAATTGAAATGCTCCTTGATTTAAAGTAAAACATCATTGTATCACATTGTCAGTGGTTTGATGTTCCCCTGTCATGACACAGGATGAAGTTAATGTTAAAAATGTGAATATTTGTGGGAGACTTTTCTTTCTGTTGAATCAGAGGATCCATCACAGTGTAGGCTTTGATGTCATATCATGACACATGAAGAAAAATGTTATACAGTCACAAAAACTTTATAAGTTGGTTGATATGTATTTCAAATTAAATAATATCTTCATCATTCAATATTTGCCTGATTTTTAGATGGTATCATACCCATATTCATTTATGCCAAATAATTTACAGTTGTGATGTGAATTAAACCAATTTCAGAGCACTTTTGTTGTTCAAATTCAACCTCGGAAAATATGATATTTTCACCCTTTAACACAGCAAATTTTTTAATTCACATACTTTGTAATTAATTGAAGTGGTACCAACAACAGTGCATGTAGAAATGTTAAGTAAAAAATGTACTTTTATCAATTATTTTGATATTTAAATATTGTCTTTGGACACACAAATAACACATCACGTCAATTGCCCTTATACTTTTGTGACCAGGTAGAACATTGTGATAGCAAGACAAGAAATAAAGATGACACACATACACACACACACACACACACACACAGACACACACGTGTGTGTGGGAGTGTTATCAGTGTGACAGACATGGCTTACACCTTTCCCCCGCTCTCAAATGTCAGACACACTCACCAGCGTGGTGGTCCATTCTTAATGATACAAGAAGCCTGTGAGGCCAGCTCTTTACCTGCCGACTCCACATCCTTTCTTCCCTGACAATTACTGTAAAAATGAACTGTAGATGGTGGGGGATGAAAAGAGAGGAGCTCCAGGAGGAAACCACAGCCATTTTGGAGATAATTCCAGTGTGGCAGAGGCAGACGAAAAGAGACAAGTTGTACAGCATGTTTGTGGTGGTAAAAAATCAGGTCATTGTTTGACATGATATACTTCAGCTCCCAGGCCTCTGTGGTTAGAACGTACAGACGGGAGGTATGATGTATCCCTGGTAATTTGGGTGGCCTGGCTGTCTGGGGCGACAGTAATAGGAGCTGTCGTCAAAGGGACTGTAAAGTAGGGGATGAAAACACAGGCTTCCAAGCACTTTAATTATTCTATTTTGTCATGAATGGAATGCCTTCTTCCCCTCTTCCTCTGGCTCCATGACATGTCTGTAATTTCAGACTGATTGGAGAAAACATCGCCGGGTTTCTATTTGCGATGTACGGATAGGGGAAGAGGGAAGTAGACGACCACGGCGAACACAGTGAATCTAAAAACAGCTGGATGAAATTATGTCAGTGTCATTAAAGAGGGAGCAGTAATTACCAAATTAGAGTCTTAAATCTTTAAACAATTTGGTGGCGTAGTTGTCTCTCCCACCCACACTATAATGTGAGCTCCCAGAGGGTTTGGGATGGGAGGGGAGGGGTGGACAAGCTAAATGGGCTTCTATTAGAAGATCCAGAGACCAAAATACAATACCAATGTTAAGCTCAATGTCCATGGACAGTATGTCCCCACAACATAAGAGTGTCAAAAAACAATGTTTTACAGTAGATGATGTCACTTCCTGTTTGCTTCAACCAAGGCTGAAAAAGTTGTTCTTTACTTATGGAGAAGAATAACTGATAAAGTTTTCAAGTACACATGTGAGATATAAATAAACAACCTATTTTTGGGAAGCTTCTCTGTGCTCAACAACAATTACCTTTTAATGTCAAAGGTAGTGTTTCAAAAGATGTATTGTGTCATGTTCTATGGGCTTGACTCTGAAGGTAGAACCAGACTTGCAAATGAGGAATGTGTCTTTGGGTAGTATGAGAGAAAAGCTAAATAACATCAGTGCCATCTCTATTTTCAATGGCATACCTTTGTGTTGATGCACTGGGATCAAATAAAAGCCCCTTTTGCAAAGCATAGCATTGACATTCTCTGATCACAGACACTTGAGATTCAAATAGGTACCTGATCCAGATGCAAGAGTCTGCAGACTTTAGGTACTTTTAAACTTTTACCTGAAGTATTTTCTCTCCTCACGGAATAATTTCAGCTCTCTTTATACTCTAACAAAGCAGGTTGCCTTGCCTAACCTGTCTCCCTCACTTTGAATGAAAAGCATAATTTGCATTGGGAATGACTAGCTCACAGGGAGTTACATCTTATAGTGACAGTTTTAGAAGCTGCTCAGCTCAGTCCATTAACTGTGTCTGAATGGTGTCTGACTTGTGCTTCAAAGTCATCATGGATCATGTGCACTCCAATATACAGTCAAAAGCAAATGCGTTGCAAAAAGCAAATAATTGGGAATTTAATTGGTCACCTGTGTATATTAACAGCAGTTGTCCCATTAGCAGCCCTATCATGCGGAAAACATATTCTCTCACAGAAAACATAAACGTCACAACGTTGGCCACGGTTTAAATATAACCTGTAATTATGAAAAACACACCTACAGACCGAGTTGAATCAGAGACTCAACTGGAGGTTCTGAATACAAATTGCACTGCTTGACTTGGCTTCAATTTCTTCCCCATGTCTTCTAGCACATCACTGATCAACCAAGATCAAAGGACAAGAGAGACACTTGTTCAAATTACCAGTGAAACCCCATCATCTGGAGAGGAAGAGAGGTGCAGGGGCGTGTTTGGAGATGTGAAACATCTCACACATACAGACCTTCATGCTCTGTGGCAGGCTGTCAATCGCACTCGCATCAGATAACATTTACCCCCAGCAAATATTTAAATGCACACAGATTTACATGGAACTTACATCCAGATACCTTGTCTTTTCTCTCACTCTGCTCAAGGTATATATCTCCCAGTGCCTCCTTATGTAAATCTCTAGAGGAAAATGTGAGGTGACATGATTTCGCTGCTATTTCCTTCAGCATGGAAAGCTGAGATACATAATCCATTTCAATGCAACACTAGAGCTGTAAACACCTTGAATGAGTCACACGCCTCATGCAGAGAAAAACTACTCTGTCAAAAAAGTCTTTGCATCACACTCCTTCATTTCTTTCCCTCATTCGCCCTACTGCTATAACTATTAAACACGCCATCTATCTTGAAGAACTGGATCCTCGTCTTAGACACACAAGTGTAGTAGTTTTCAAGCCTCTCAGAATTACTTACTGTATAAGAATTGTGCTAAAAGCACAGATATGTCTAAAATAACTCACAGCTCAGAGTAGGCAGTGAAAGGGCGATATCAAGCTTCTTACTCACACTCTGAGTGATGAGTAGGACCAACTCTTATAATCAATACATTTCTTATCGATTTTACAACATATTTGGAGCCGCAAACAACATTTTGATGATGTTCCTTATAATTTGTTCGCATATCGAGTTTGCTCCAAACATTTAATATCCAATGCAGTCATAGTGACACTGAATTAAAATAACACAAGCAAATGAACATAACCATGCATGATTGATACCACTGTAGACCATTTATAATAATGGCAATTTCGATGTGGAGGTTTGGCTAACACATTTGGCTATATTGTGTTAATAGTAAAGCATATCTAATATTGATAGTTTGTGCTGATTTAGTGCAAGAATGGTCAAATAGAATTAATCAAATTAAGCTTTAATAATACTGTATACTTATATAACTATTACAAGGCAAATACTTAATAGAAACATTTTACATTCTACCCTCTATGGTAAATGGCAGATAGAGGGAAAGAGAGACAGAGAGATAGAGAGATGACCACAGGTCATTCAAACAATGCTACTCACAGCTCATGACGAGAACCAAACACCAGAACAAAGAAAAGAGAACAAGCTATTCCCTTATCTCTACTTCTATATCACTCTACAACCACAGTATTTATATTAGGAGCTGTTTGCAAGGAGACCCAACCAGAATTCATCCTATCACTTCTATACTGATGACATCACAGCTCCGACACCTCTCATAAAACATCCCACAGAGCTCATAGCCATTTGTCTCCTCTGAGGAAGGGCTCTCAGTGTAGGGGGGGCAGAATAGCTCCCCCTTCACCACCTTTTGTTCAACTTGAGGGTAAATCTTTATTTTGGTGTAGGCCTAATCATCACAATAAAATAATACCACAATACCCTACCATGTTTTTTTCATTACGGTTAAGGTATTACGTTACACTGATATGCATGAAGGTAGATTGTTCGTGGATATTTTGACGTTGAGTTTTCCCAGCCGGAAGATCAAGACTTTGCTGGCGATCTTGCTGTCCTCTCAACCAACCACTCCCACCTGTAGGAGAAAAATGATAGACTAGTTAACTCTGCCAAACAGACAGGTCTCAACATCAACTCTTTCAAAACCCAAATGATGTACATCAATGCCACCCCCCATGCACCTATCATTGCAAATGATGCCGCACTTGAGTTTGTGGATGATTTCACATACCTGAGCAGTCTCATCAGTAAAGACAATGAAGTCTCAAAAGACATCAAGGCAAGGATAGGAAAAGTGAAGGGAGTTTATGGAGGTCCCATATGGAGGTCTAAGCAGCACAGCCTCAAATCCATCTATACAACAGCAATGTCAAATCAGTGCTGTTGTATGGCTCTGAGAGCTGGTGTATTGTCAAGACTGACATGAGGAAGATGGGAGTCTTTCCATAATGGATGCCTCAGGAGAATCTACTGCATCTTCTGGCCAAACAAAATCCCAAATATCTGCCCAAGAAGACCGGCTGTCAAAACATCATGCAAGAAATCAAGAGGCGGCGACTCAAATGGCTTGGCCACATCCAAAGTTGCCCTTAGATTGACACCACACGGTAAAGGGAAATCTGGGCGGCCCATGACCACCTGGTGTAAGATCGTGAAGGAAGAGCTGGCAGTGATTAACCTCTCTTGAAACGAGGCATAACATGTTGCCAAAAACAGAAAGAAGTGGAGGGAACTCATTGAGGCGTTATCTACATACGGGATGAAGTAAATTAAGTAATCCAACTGTTATCTTTTAAGGAGCTGTGAGTTAAATGTTTGTAAAACATCTCTCCTTTCCCAAAATGTGAGTTTATCATCCATGCAGTCATCTATCGGTAACTCATAGCCTACTCATAATGACACCTCTTGAGGACTCAACTCAACAACTTTTTTGTCTAAAGAATCTTGATAACTTGTTTTTATTCATATGCTTAAAAGTAGAAACAAATTTGCATCATTCTCTGAATTTTCAAGCACTTATGAGCTGTTTCCTACTCTGAGAGGCTTAATAACTGCTAGCCCTGGCCTCCATTTTTGGTCTCAGCTCACATCTATCTCCAAACAAGCCTCTGTTTTTCTTCTTCTCTAAGCAAGCCAAACCTTAGATTTAGTTGCCCACCTGGGAACTGGCTTTGTTATCATTTCTCCTCAGACCTTTGACTGCAGCTCCACTCCAATTGGACAGCGATCCCTGGCCCGCTGGTAGCCGTGCTAATGACTGAGGAGAGGCCAGGTAGCAGGGATAAATGTTCTCACTCAGCTACATCTGGGCCACAGGCTAGAGTCCATTCTGACATTATCATGACTGGGGTTCTCAGGTGATGCACTGTGTATGGGATCTCTCTAACCCACTGCTATATCACAAAGAGAATGAGAAAAAGGATTTGTATTTGGATGATACAGTATAAGCCATATCATCTTTTCTCACAATTGGTCACATATTGCCTTAGCTAATAGGCCTACAGTATCATTAAAGTCTCAGACAAACAATGTTATTGTCCATAATTAGTTGGCTTGTTCTTCCTCATACTTATTAGAGGGCTTGCTTCAGCAGAGATGGCAGCGTAGTGTAGTAGTGTTTATATGAAGGGGGAAGCATCAATTCTGTCCTCTTTCCTTGATCCCGATGGGCCAAATGACTTTGATCTCTGTGACAATGTGTTGAAGCTGAGGTGTCATATGACTAGGATGGAGGTCTGATTGGTTCCCTTGCAAAAAGTTCTTAATTTAAATACTGTGGTTGTAGGAGTGATCATGTGGCCATCTCTCTCTCTCTCTCTCTCTCTCTCTCTCTCTATCTACCATTTATCATTGAGGGTAGAATTTAAACAATTTCTTTGAAGTATGTTCCTTGTAATAATTGTATAAGTTTACAGTATTATTTAAAGCCTAATTTGATTCATCCTATTTGACCATTCTTGCACTAATCAGCATAAACTCAACAATGTGTTGCACATAGTGTTAATTAAATTACTTGTCAGATTAAAAGTTATGCTTTGCTATTAACAATATATGTAGCCAAATGTCCTTGCCAAGCCTCCATATTGTAACTGCCATTATATTTGGCCCTACAGGTTTGGATGAACCCTGACATGACACTTGAAATTGCTTTAAATTGATTCATACATTTTGTTGTATTGGTTCATGGCACGGGTATTATAATCGCATGGTCTGTAAGGAAAACTCTGCATTGAATAGCGTAATATACTAGGCCTATTTTCAGGGCCAATATAAACCGTGCTTTGAGGTAATCACTCACCACGTGTAACGAATGCAACGGCAAGAGATAAAGAAGTGCATGAATTGATTGAGTTGTGTGCTTCGGTAACTGTTAAAGACATATTGAAGAAGTTGAACACAAAAGACAAGAAGCATCTTACAGCTAATTCGTCTGAGAATTAAATCCTTGATTATTGGCAAACAATTGGCATTCGTAAAAGCAAGTCAGAGAAAAGGTGAATTCTACATGGAATTGGATATCTGCTTAACAGACACCTACAACAGAATCTTGCCCACGTGCGAGATGTGAACACGCATCTGCATAACGATATTGCGCAACGATCTTGCGCGAGAGGATCTTAATACGATACAATACCGATCCTACTGAAAAGGCCTCGATAAAGAATATTCAGAATGATGCGCTAAAAGCAACGCGAAAAGTCCTATAAGGAGAGCATTCGGGGATTTAAACTATAACTTGATAATTTTGGTAATGAAAACAGCAAGAGAAAGAAGGCGAAATGATTGCTACATTGAGAGGTAATGTTAAGCGTTGGCTTAAGCGTTGGTTACAATACATTGAGTCGTAGAGCGTGATGCTTCTAACACTGAAAGTGGAATTAGCGACGACTTCCAACGTGATTCAAACTGTACTTCTGATTCTTGTAAATCTGAAACCTCAAACACTACTGCGCATGTCTCTGTTTTTCGAAATACTAATGCGCATGTCTCTGCAATCACGACAATGGCAAGCAATGCAGGCAAGAGAAGAGATTTTCTTACGGGCTATTGTTCAACAGGCAATAGGGAGTCACTTTCTAGTCAAGAGTCCTCAGTAGACGCAATCAAAGCCAACAACCAACATAACGTTAGACGATGCAGTTACTGTAAAAGACAGGGACACTGTGATTTCAAGAAATCATGAAATAGGGAATCCTCCTCTATAGTTCAGATATGGTGTATATTCTCAATGTAAAGTAACCCACTGTGACTATTGCCAATGGAATGGTCACACCAAGTCAAAATGTTGGGATTTAGGAAATGGGCGACCCCTATCCTTCGTGTCACAGAATTCAGAGTTGAGCTCGACGGAGCATACAGCTGTTTGACTGTAATCGACAAGCCACCCATCAGATATAGTATAGCACAGTCCTGTTATTTTTTTACATTTACATTTATGGCATTTAGCAGACACCTTTATCCAAAGCGACTTACAACAAATACTGTACATTTGTTTAAGTAATTGAATCATCTATCCATCAGTCATCATAAGATAAAGTAATAAATGCTCAGACCAGGGGCCATCATTGGCAGTCACAATGCTGGAAGAAGTGTTTTTTTTTTTTTTTAACAGGAGAAAAACTTGTACAGGGAGGTAGTGGGGGTGAAAAGGTCTTTAGGAGGGACTATTAAGATGTAGCCTGAAGAGATGGGTTTTCAATCTACGGCGGAAGATTGGTAGTGACTCTGCAGTCATGACAGCAGTGGGAAGCTCATTCCACCAGCGGGGCGCCAGGACAGTGAAAAGCCGTGACCGAGTAGTGCGGCTGCTGCATCCACATAGAGGCGGCGGTGCCAGGCGGCCAGCCGAGGTGGAAGAGCGGAGTGATCGTGCAGGGGTTTGGAGGCTGACCATTGCTTGCAAATAGGGAGGGGCTGTTCTCTTTGCCGCCCGGTAGGTGAGCACCAGGGTCTTAAATCTGATGCGAGCTGCTACCGGGAGCCAGTGGAGGGGAGTGACATGGGAGAATTTGGGGAGATTGAACAACAGACGGGCGGCAGCGTTCTGGATGAGCTGCAGAGGCCTGATGGTGGAGGCGGGGAGACCGACCAAGAGTGCGTTGCAGTCGTCAAGGCGAGAGATCACAAGTGTTTGGACCAAAAGTTGTGCTGCTTCTCTGGTGACGTATCCTTCTGATGTTGTAGAGGAAGAATCTACAGGAGCGTGCTGTCGCTGTGATGTTCGCCACACAGGATAAGTGGTTGTCAAGGATCACCCCAAGGTTCTTGGCTGTATGGGAGGAGATCACAGTAGAGTTCTCTACTGTGATGGAGAAGTCTTGGAGAGGGCAGGTTTTCCCTGGGAGGAAGAGCAGCTCAGTCTTGTCAAGGTTGAGCTTGAGGTGGTGGGCTGACATCCAAGCAGAAATGTCTACAAGACATGCCGAGACATGTGTTGCCACCTGTGAGTCAGAAGTGGGGAAAGAGAGAAAGAGTTGAGTGTCATCTGCGTAGCTGTGGTAGGAGAAATCATGTGAGGAAATTACCAAGAGATTTGGTATAGAGGGCCAGTAAGGGCCCTAGGACAGCGATCCTCTCCACGTCACCTGGTAGGAGTGATCGGCCAGGTAGGATGCAAACCAGGAGAGTGCAGAGCCAGAGCCCAATTCAGAGAGGGTGGAGAGAAGGATTGGGTGATTTACTGTGTCAAATGCAGCGGACAGGTCCAGAAGAATGAGAACAGAGGAGAGGGAGGAAGCTCGAGCAGAGTGGAGGGCCTCCATGACAGCAAGAAGAGCAGTCTCAGTCGAGTGCCCAGCCTTAATGCCGGATTGGTGAGGGTCAAGGAGGTTGTTCTGAAGGAGGTAGTTAGACAGTTGGTTAGAGACAGCACATTCAAGGGTTTTAGATAAGAAGGAGAGAAGGGATACCGGTCTGTAGTTATGGACAGCAGACGGGTCAAGAGTTGGTTTCTTGAGAAGAGGCTTGACTCTGGCTGTCTTGAAGGCAGCTGGGACAGATCCTGTGGATAGAGAGGAATTGATTAAGGTGGTAAGGAACAGAAGGAGGTCTTTGGAGATGGATTGGAGAAAGGGGGAGGGGATAGGATCGAAGGGGCAGGTGGTTGCCCACTTGGATTTGACCAGTTTTGGAACATCATCAGGGGAGAGGGGGGGGAAAATCGGATAAACCAGAGACCGGGTGTTGCACAGTGGGATTGGGAGGAAAGGTAGCAGTGTTGGTGAGAGGTAGAGGGAAAGAGCTGCTAATGTCATCAACCTTGTTTTCAAAGTAGGTGACAAAGTCATCCGCAGACAGGGAGGAGGGGGAAGAGGTGGGTTGAGGAGTGAGGAAAATGTGGAGAACAGTTTCCTTGGGTCAGAGGCAGAGGATTGAATTTTGGAATGGTAGTAAGAAGCTTTAGCAGCTGATGCAGATGAGGTGTAGTTGAGGAGGAGAGAGAGATAAGGGTCTAGGTCATCACGGAGGCCAGTTTTTCTCCATTTCCTCTCAGGTCTATTCTACAAGCTTGCAGGGTTTCAGACAGCCAGGGACCGCGTGGAGTGGATCATTCCGGCCTTGAGATCTGTGGACAGAGAGAGTCAAAGGATGAGGAAAGAGAGGACAGGAGGGTGGAGGAAGCTGCATCAGTGGACAGAAGAGAGAAGGATTCAACAGAGGGTAGGGCGGATAAGACAGAGGAAGAGAGAGCGGTGAGGGTGCGCAGGTTGCAACGAGTGGTTTTAAGCTGGATTGCTTACATGAACTTCTTATCTAAATTCAATTGATGATATGACGCTCGCCTCATTTATACGAGAATGCTGTGAGCTCGGATATACTGCTAGAACTAATGCTTTGAAATTTATTGACCAGGTTTAACCTAGAAATTACTTTATGATCAATTAGTTTGTGTTTGCACACCCAGGGATCAGCGTACAATACGGTTTGGATCACCGGTTGACGTTTATAGCCTTGCAATTTCTGCAATTAGAATCTTATCTCATAATTGAGAGGGATATTTCCAACATACAGAGTGGCAGGAAATGACTCTTACTCAAACTAGTTATTTGCATAATTGATTCCTGGGTAAAATGTATATTCAAAGAGTCTAGTGTGTTGCCCTCGTTACTGGCCCCAACGTTTATGGGTATTCCAACTATAAACCTCCGGCTCATTATATTTGGCTCATTATGTTTGGCTAGTGTACGCAAGTAGGGAGCTTATCTATCATATTTTGTTCTATTGGAGTCAGATCAAACTTGTTCACTAACTATCATCATTTATTCCCTGATCAATCCATGATTTCCACAATGTCTTTTGTGTCTCCTACATTGTGGGAAATTCCCAGTCAATCGCTTAAATGGATAACTGTGTGACAAGCTAACATAACATGTTTTTCTTCACAGATAATATTTATAAACCCATGTGCGGATGCCATACATTTCAGTCTTATGCTTTCCAGATTATGTTACTCAAAGCCAGATTAGTGGCCTCTGAAGTAACACAGAGGAGCAAGTACTGTCAGTCTATTAAATATGCATAGTGCATTTGGTAATTCAAGTTTATCTAAAGGAGTAGGTGTATTGACCCTGCCATATATAGACTTTTTCAGGGTTTCCCTGAGTTTATTTTTAAATGGCTTTAGACCACACATGGGGAATATTCTGTTTCCTGTTTGTTATATTGTTATGCATATTACAGATTTTGGCACCTGTTAAAAGGTGACCTGTTATGCGAGTTTTCATATTCATAAAGTTTACTCATCTTTGTGTAAATGTTGCAGCTTGTTATCTGTCTCTTCAGACAGACCAGTGTCACTGCAGCTATATTTGACCATGTTCCACGGAAGTAAAGGGGTGAGTAGGCTAACAGCCTAATGTTAAACTTCACATAGCATTTGCATGGCCTGCCTGGAGTAAAGTCAGGACTACATTTCTGCAATACAATTTGTAGTTCACCTGACCCTATCTGCAGTAAACATGGCAAATCAATTTAGCAAACATATATGTTTATGTAGATAGACAACACATAACTCAGATGTACATATTAGAGTTTTTTGAATTCTGATTTCATTTAAGTTTTAATTGTACTTTCCACAGCACATTTCTATGTTGTTTGTCTCAAACCTTCGTTACATCTGTTTAAAACTACATTTTTGCACCTTTCACGTATAATCTTCTTTTGATTTTGATTCTTCTTTTGATACTTTGAAGGTTACAACGCCAAGCCTACAGAATTGTTCCTAGGCACGTACAGTTAGGTCCGGAAATATTTGGACAGTGACACAATTTTCATAATTTTGGCTCTGTAAGCCACCACAATGGATTTGAAATTAAACAATCAAGATGCAATTGAAGTGCAAGCGTTCAGCTTTAATTCAAGGGGTTGAACAAAAATATTGTATGAAACATTTAGGAATTGCAACCATTTTTATACATAGTCCCCTATTTTTAGGGGCTCAAATGTAATTGGACAAATTAACATAATCATAAATAAAATGTTCATTTTTAATACTTTGTCGAGAATCGTTTGCAGGCAATGACTGCCTGAAGTCTGGAACCCATAGACATCACTAAATGCTCGGTTTTCTCCTTTGTGATGCTTTGCCAGGCCTGTGATCCTACTGCAGCTGCCATCAGTTGTTGTTTGTTCGTGGGTCTTTCTGCCTTTAGTTTTGTCTTCAGCAGGTGAAATGCATGCTCGATCAGGTTGAGATCAGGTGATTGACTTCCACCATTGTAGAATATTCCACTTCTTTGCCTTAAAAAACTTCTGGGTTGCTTTCACAGTATGTTTTGGGTCATTGTCCATCTGTATTGTGAAGCGCCGTCCAATCAACTTAGCTGTATTTGGCTAAATTTGAGCAGACAGTATATCCCTAAATACTTCAGAATTCATCCGGCTGCTTCTGTCTTCTGTCACATCATCAATAAACACTAGTGACCCAGTGCCATTGGAAGCCATGCATGCCCATGCCATCACACTGCCTCCACCGTGGTTTACAGATGATGTGGTATGCTTCGGACCATGAGCAGTTCCAAGCCTTCTCCATACTTTTTTCTTCCCATCATGCTGGTACAGGTTGATCTTAGTTTCATCTGTCCAAAGAATGCTGTTCCAGAACTGGGCTGGCTTTTTTAGATGTTTTTTGGCAAAGACTAATCTGGCCTTTCTATTCTTGAGGCTTATGAATGGTTTGCACCTTGTGGTGAACCCTCTGTATTTGCTCTCGTGAACTCTTCTCTTTATGGTAGACTTGGATAATGATATGCCTACCTCCTGGAGAGTGTTCTTCACTTGGCTAGATGTTGTGAAGGGGTTTTTCTTTACCATGTGAAGGATCCTGCGATCATCCACCACTGTTGTCTTCCGTGGACATTTTTGTGTTGCCAAGGTCACCAGTGCGTTCTTTTTCTCTCAGAATGTATCAAACTGTTGATTTGGCCACTCCTAATGTTGCCGCTATCTCTCTGATGTTTTTTTTTAGTTTTTGCAGCGTAAGGATGGCCTGTTTCACTTGCATTGAGAGCTCCTTTGACCGCATGTTGTGCGTTCACAGCAACAGCTTCCAAATGCAAATGCCACACTTGGAATCAACTCAGACCTTTTACCTGCTTAATTGATAAAGAAATAACAAAGGAATTGCTCACACCTGTCCATGAAACTGCTTTTGAGTCAATTGTCCAATTACTTTAGTCCCTTGGAAAAGAGGGGGCTACATATTAAAGAGCTGTAATTCCTAAACGCTTCCTCCAATTTGGATGTGAATACCCTCAAATTAAAGCTGAGTCTGCACTATTTAAGCCCATATTATAACTTGAATATGTTTTGATAAACAGCTAAAATAACAAAAATTGTATCAGAGTCCAAATATATATGGGCCTAACTGTATATTGTTTCAAAATTGTTGACTGTTTACCATACTTCAACCGTACTTCAACCCAAGCCATTCATTTGGACAAAGGGAAGGTATGTACTGTGTTGGTTCGTGTGCTGCTAGTCCAACAACCTGGACGAGTCCACAATTCTTCATGGACCAGTAAGAATTGTTTTAAGTCTTACCAATCGTGGCTACCACAAACCAATACAGTGTCAAAAATCATATCCTGTTCCCAAGGAAGGTTTTATTAAAGGCAACTGTAATGATGATTTTCGGATGTTGAAGAATGCAGTCACCGGTGATGTAAATAAAGTAGATACGCTGAATAAAAGTTGGATCAGGATAGTTTAATTCAGATCGATCTGGGCTCATAATGGAAGATACATGGTCAGTGCATATTTCCACATGAGAGCAACGAAATTGAATCAGGATGGTTTAATTCAGATCGACCTGGGCTCACATTGGAAGATACATGGTCAATGTATATTTCCCATAAGAGAGCCACGAAATGGGGGTTTCGCTCCTATTTATACAGAAAGACAACAACTCTCTGTAAGCCTACCCATACCATATGTGGCATGGTGCCAGTAAGTCTGGAGGTTGGGGTGCCCTAGGCTATCTGATTAGTATTACAATAGAGTCGTAAATAGTTTGCCCCCAGCTAAAATTCCTCAAAACAGCAACATAAATAAGACCCCCCTGCATGACGTGAACCTGATTCGGGTCCATGTGTTATAACATTTCACTTGTTCTTTCCGCCTACATTTCCCACTACAACATTGCTGATAATAAAACATTTAAATGGTTGCAGTCACATATGACTGATTTGGTATCTAATTGCAAGGACAGACTCCAAACTATTTTTTTTTTTGTTTATTTACAAGGTGATCTCTTTCTCTCATGAAGGGGGTAGCTCATTTTTAACATGCAGTGACATATTTCTCCTTTCCTATGGGAAAGTTAAATCTGCTATTATTAAAATGTAATCTTTGATTATACATCTTATATGTTTTTTTTTTTTTTAGAAGGATCTTCTCTTTTATATCCATTCTGATGGCTTAATAGTGTTTCAATTTTACTATGAGCTGTTGTAAGGAGCCAATCTTATCAGACCATTCCAAACATCTTGATCAATATTATGTTCTTCCACTGATTGTGTGTGTGTGTGATCTGCCTGTGTCAACATAGCTTGTTTGCAGAAAGTTGTTTCCTAGGGGACCTTTGCATGTCAAGGACAGTGCTTCCTCCCTTTGGTAAGGGACGTCTTTTGAACAAGCACAGTGGGTGACCATTATGACCAGGATTCCACTGTGTGGAAGTGTGATGTCATCACTGACCTCTCAACTCCATCCTGGGGTCTCATGTACATTCTCCTGCCTTTTGCCTCTGCTGTTTCCACGTAGTGGACTGATGAGGGAAGCATCAATTCTGCCCCCCTCCCTTGAGATCCCTTCCCCCAATGGGCCAAATAACTTTGAACTCTGTGACAATTTGTTGAAGCTGAGGTGTCATATGACTAGGATGGAGGTCTGATTGGTTCCCTTACAAAAAGCTCTTAATTTAAATACTGTGGTTGGAAGTCAGGGTATAAAAACAGAATGCTTAGAGACAGATTATCTTTCTTTTTCCTAGTGTGTTGTCTCATCTGAGCCTGTGAATACTGTAGGAGTGACCATGTCTCTCTCTCTCTCTCTCTCTATCTACCATTTATCATTGAGGGGAGAATGTAACATACTTCAAATACTTCTATGAAGTATTTGCCTTGTTATAATTGTACACTGCTCAAAAAAATTAAGGGAACACTTAATCATCACAGTGTAACACCAAGTCAGTTAAACTTCAGGGATATCAATCTGCCCATTTAGGAAGCACAAGTGATTGTGAATCAATTTCACCTGCTTTGGTGCAAATAAAGTGACAACAGGTGCACTGGAGAGGCAAAAGCAAGACAACCCCCAAAAAGCTAATGGTTTTGCATGTGGTGGCCACAGACAATTGCTCTCTCCTTATCCTTCCTGACTGATTCATCTCTAGTTTTGTGTTCTGCTAGTGTCCTTGTCAATACTGGTAGCATGAGGCGGTACCTGCAGCCCACTCAGGTTGCACAGGTAGTCCAGCTCCTCCAGGACGGCACATCTATACGTGCGGTACCCTGACTGCTGTTAGGTACCGGGGTGAGATCCTCAGACCCATTGTCAGACATTACGCTGGTGCAATGGGCCCTGGGTTCCTCCTAGTGCAAGACAATGCCCGGCCTCATGTGGCCAGAGTGTGTAGGCAGTTCCTGGATGAAGAAGGCATTGATACCATTGAATGGCCCTCTCGTTCCCCTGACCTAAATCCAATTGAGCACCTATGGGACGTTATGTATCGGTGCATCCGACGCCACCAAGTACCGCCACAGACTGTCCAGGAGCTCACTGATGCCCTGATCCAGGTCTGGGAGGAGATCCCCCAGGACACCATCCGCCGACTCATCAGGAGCATGCCCAGACGTTGTCGGGAGTGCGTACAGGCACGCGGGGGCCATACACACTACTGAATCACATCATGAGTTGCCGTGATAAAATTCACACAAGTTGGATCAGTCTGTGATTTGTGAATGTTTTACTTAGATTTTCGATGTGATTTTGAATCCAGCCCTCAATGGGTTGAGGATTTTGGTTTCCATTGACCGTTGTTACGTCATTTTGTTCTCAACAAATTATACAATGTACATCAGTAAAGATTTTCAACTTGAATAATTCATTCATCAAGATCTGATGTGTCCCTTAAGTGTTCCCTTAATTTTTTTGAGCAGTGTATAAGTTTACAGTATTATTAAAGCCTAATTTGATTCATCCTATTTGACCATTCTTGCAATAATCAGCACAAACTGAACAATTGTTTGCATATAGTGTTAATTAAATTACTTGAAGTCAGATTAATAATATTAAGTTATGCTTTGCTATTTACAATGCATATAGCCAAATTTGGCCATATAGCCAAATTGTCAAGCCTCCGTATTGTAACTGTCATTATATTTGGCCCTACATATAGTGTACATCATTAGTTCGACCACAGTAAAAAACACTCTATTCTCTCTACCCACTCCATTGAATCACCCCAGGATCATCATATCTATGTATCTATCTATCTATCTATCTATCTATCTATCTATCTATCTATCTATCTATCCTCTAACTCTTCTCTCCTCTTCTCTCATCTATCTGGCTATCCTACCCTCTAATCATATTTTTTCCATCTGTCCATCCTATTATCTCACTTTTTTCCACTACCTAGCCATCATCTCTCATCTATCTGTGCTCTCTTTCATCTTTCCATTCATCCATCAATCCATCAATCCATCCATCCATCCTACCAAACCATCTTTAAACTTTATCTAATACCATAATAAGACTATGCAAGCCCAATAAGTTTCTTCTGGAACTTATTTTTCTAGTTAAATAAAGCCCTGTTCTACTGCAAATTAAAATCAGTTACTTAGTATTCAATCCATTTTCATAATGGAATTGTTAAGTGCCTTCAAGTGCCTCTAATGTATGGATAGTCATGGTGTAGGTGAGTGATTGAACGGTTCAAGACTCATTTGAGTAGGTGGTCACATGCCCCATGAGTGGACTGGAGGATTTGCACGAGAAATGAAAGAGATGCTTACAACAATGCAGAGAGGTTCCTGGGTCACCAGATCCACTTTGCTAAAAACATTTGTTTAATCTGAGCACTTTATCTAATCTGTTTTTTGCGTATGTTCAAGATAAAACACACTAAATGTATCCTCATTGATTGTCCACAGATGGGAAAAGCAAATTTGATGGATGTGAAATGACTAGATGGTTAGATATCAACCCTCAGTTTATTTTTATTTTTATGCTGACTCTCCCCTCATCAACAAAATATTCATGGTCATATCCATAGGTGCTGGGCAGCTGCAGCTTGTGCTTACAATGTGATTTGATTGATGAAAATTATGAAACATGTGTCTCCTGTACTGTGTCTCCAAGCAACAGAATCTGTATTTTTCCCCCTGAATTTTCAATATATTCATGTCGGTTCTATGTAGGCTACTTGAAAGTTCTCTATATGCAACTAATGGCAAAAAAGCTAGGGAAAGTAAATATATGTTGTTGTGATTAGTGATAGCCGGTTAATACCAGGTTCTGGATTTTTGGTGACATTTTTTGTTGACATCTGTAGTCTAGAAACCGGTAATGAATATTTATAATGACTGTTTGCGATGGGTGTTATGGCAAGTGTGTGCTACTGTCATCACTTTTTAGACATTGGCAGATAGCAGACAAAGGTGCTATCTCCTTTGTCACCTGTGTGTACGAGAACGTTTCCCTGCCTTTCTGCACATTTGTCTCCAACTCCTGGCTGGGAGTGAGATGAAAACAGTAAATGGGGTTGAGGCATCAATTCACATGAAATAATACGGTCTCGATAGTGTCCTCCAAACCCTGCTATGTGGTGAAAACAGCCATGCTAGCTGACATTTCCCACCCATTGATTCCCCTCATTCCCGTCAACCTTTCAGAGTACTCTGCTCTGACCTACATCAGGTCCATGGGGAAGCAACGATGCCACAGAGACACAGAGAGAGAGAGGCCTCCGTATCGATCAACAGACCACCTAAAAATAAAGCCTGGGTACCCGACGACAGACGCAGCAAAAAGCCCATATCTGCTAATCAATGGTGACCTAGAATTCTCGGTGGCGAATCGATACGCCACAATTTTCTCTCATGATCTAATGATCTCTCTGATGTGTCTGTCCCTGACACTCGGAGGGCGGGGAGAGAGGAAAATGTCATGTGGAAAATAGGTGCTCTATCTTTCTGGAGTTTTACTGTCTGGGGATGAGATTGCTTCGATTCCAACATTAGCAGCAGAGCATGTGATGTACTTATTGTGGGCGTCTCTGTTTTTAGACAGGTGAGTTAGAATGGTAGGCCTATTGTATGATGGAGGGTTCAAGAATAATGTGGCTGCTGTAAACACTATCAACTACATACCAAATTGTCAAGCAAATATGACATTTACAGTGCTATGTCCCCTTTGAAAAAAAAAAGTCCCCTGTGGCTATATACTGTAGACATATTGAATAGTAAGTGTTGTAAGGGGTTGATAGCTGATAATTCACTGTTTCTCCCATCTCCTTTCATGATCTGTCCCCTAATCCGATGTCTTTATCTGCGGTCACTTTCATTTCCCCTCTCCCTCTCCCTCTATCTCCTTCTCTCTCTCCCTTGGAAAAACACATTCCACAGCAGGCTCACTCCTCGCTCAAGGCTGTGTGCTATCTCCCCATACTCCTCTCTGGTGAATATTTTATCGCGTCTTTCAAGTATCATTTTCATATGGAAGGAGTACTCGTGTCCTGCAGCGGTTTTACTCCTAGACTCTACTGGGGGAACATCTCTGTTTTAAACCGTACCGTAGACATTCTGCCGGCGTATCTCTGCCAGACGTTTGATCAGCGAATGCTAATTGCGGGTTATGAATTTTTATAAACAGGGGTTCATTACCGAGGTAAAGAGCCAGATGGCGGTCATCTTGCAGATGTTTCTCTGCACAACAGTACAGTATGTGTCTTGTACTGTGCCTCAGAGTTGTATAACAACAGAGAAATTCCTCTGTCTCTCTCACACACACTCACTCTCTCTGTCTCTGAAATGCTGTTTTCTCTGTCTTATTGTTCTTTTATGCAAATATGTGTTTTCTCTCCATCACTACCCTAAATGAACTTTCTTATCATTACCCTAAATGAACCACCCTCCTCCCTCTGTCTTTCTCTGCCCTGTTGGACAGAGTGACAGTGATGTTAGCTGTCAGACATTTCAGGGCCCAAAATCCCTGTCTTTGTGACTCACACTTGGGATCAGTGGATACATCCTACTTGTTTGGATTTGACCATGTTATGCCTTTAGGCTGCGCTTCCCTAATCCATAGTGATAAGAATCTCATTTATTTTCACAGATGGCAGTGGGATGAAAAAGACAAAAAATAGAAATAGAAACATGTGCTGAGGTCAGCGATTATCAAGTAATGGGTACTACTGTTGAGGGAGGGGATGGGAAATCAGGAGCAAATCTATAGTATATTCATAGAGTTATGTTTGAATCAATATGTGTGTGTTTATTCACAGATGTATTATTCATTGGGCACATTCTCTACGGAAGAAAGAATAAGCAATAACTTGAATTCACTGTATTCTGGTCCATGCATTCATTCGATGCACTGTGCATTTTCAGTTGCTGCTGTATCTGTATCTGCATCTGTGTGTGTGTGTGTGTGTGTGTGTGTGTGTGTGTGTGTGTTTGTATCCACGTGTCATGTACTGTACTGTCATTTTTCTCCTGAATGCTCTTTTTCTTTTTTCATTCTTAAATTATGCTGTCTGTAAATATAAGACTCCCTCCATTCCCATCTAGATTTTAGAACGATCCATCAAGCCTAACGGATCACCTCGCTGCCCTAACTTAACCTCTGAGGAGAGACAGTGAACTGGAAGGGATCAAATTGAAGAGATAGGGTCCACACAGAAAAAAATAACTTTGTTCTTGCTTAATCTTTAGATTTATTTAATTTAATATTAGGCTTGTCAGTTTTCAGCAGCTGCTTCAAGGGATGCTAGTAGAATCAGGACATTACTGTTGCACATGGCATAAAGGAGTATACAGGAGTATGTAACAGTTGTGTGTGTCATCAGGAATGGCCAATGAGGGTGAAGGGTGTGTGATGCATGTGACGTAATGTACATTTATGTGTAGAGTGCAGATGAGAACATTTAGAAAAATGCTGAAGAAATGCTGGAAAAAGTACATCTTCATATGAAAAAAGTGTTGTTCACTTCTAGAAAATAATAATAAAAATGATGTATGGGGGAGATGAGGAGCGGAGCAATGCTCTCTCAATGAGAATTGTTATGATTGCAATATGTTGTGATAACATCTGGATTCATGTTTTTCTCTTGAGGTCTACTGTATGTTTATTTCATGCATAATTAAAGGGACACTTCACCAATTTAACATCTCATTCATTATCTCCAGCACCATACCAGTGTCTAATTTAAACATAATTGGAAACGGCAATTTTCTATGTTCTGTCGTCAAAAAGATAAGAGAAAAGGTCCTAAAGAATTTACTCCCTATGATGTCATTGTGGTTAAAAATAATATTATTTTTTGTGATATTTTTTTTTTATTGTTTACATCATACCAACAGAAACAATAAGTACAACACGAGACAGAACAAGAAACAAACCAAAAAACAAACAAGAAACAAAACAAAACAAAAAAAAAACAGGGAGAACAGTGACGACCCCCCCCCACCCCCCCTGGTTCCAGGCCATCCCCCCGCTAGGTGGTTATTCTAAAAGGCTCTTGAGGTTCACAGAGACCGAATTCCACATCTCTATCGTTGTTTCCTTCGCCGCATGTACTCGGGCTGTCGATAGCTCTAGGTACGCGATGTCTAGGTATGTTAGAACCCACACTCTACGGGAGAGGGAATGAGGAGGCTTCCAGCATGTAGCAATTCGTTTTTTTGCTGCTGTAAGCCCGGCCAGTATAGCTCACATTTTCATCTGAGACAGGCCCAGATTAGACAGGTTGTTCAAGATGAGTGTAACGGGCGAGTGAGGCAGAATGATCTCAAACATCTCAGAGAGGTTAGAGGCGACCGTCTCCCAAAACCTGGCCACTGGAGGACATTCCCAAACCATATGTGAGTAAGTACCTTGTATAGTGCACAGGGTGCAAGTAGGGTTAGCAATTATTTTCATCAAACAGAGCTTCTTGGGAGTCAAGTAATATCTATGTATGAAATTGTAATGTATTTGCTGGTGGTCGGGATTTCTCGAAGCTAGTAGTATGTTGGACCAGACTTTGTCCCAATCAAAGGCTGAGTCCAGATCTGGGAAGTCAGCCCTCCATATAGAATCTAATGCCAGGGGTCTGTAAGCATGCTCTGAGATGAAACGGTAAAGTTTGGAAACTGTGCCTCTAGTGCTATGAAGAATTGTATGCAATGGGTGTGGTGCGAGAGGACTTTGCCATGGTACTCCACTAGCCTTCAAAGCCGACCTTAACTGTAAATAGAAGAAAAAGGAAGAGCTTGGTAAATCAAATTCTGAACACTGATCCTGAAAACTACGCAATCCCTCATCTCCGTAAATGTCCCCTAATGAATGAACACCTTTTTCTTTCCAACGAGGGAACTGAATAGGATGGCCACCGATCAACAGTCTGTCATTATTAAATAATGGGGAGCATGGGTTCCATGCAGAGGGGCAGCCACACAGTTTCTCTGCCGCCCTCCATACAGAGAGCAATTGCGACACCATAGGGCCAAACCTATGATGGCATTAAATGATAGGCACATTTGAATACAAAAGGTCCTGCAGAGAGTACGGACGCACCAGACTCTCCTCCAGGGCCCGCCACGATACCGATGCCCCTGGCTGGAACCAGGTTAATAAAGGTCTAAGCGTGAAGGCCCAATAATAATGTTTAAAGTTTGGAAGAGACAGGCCCCCGGCCTGCCTCTCCCGCTGCATTGTGGAAAGCTTGACACACGGTCGTTTACCTCGCCACAAAAATTCCGTCACAGCCGTTTGTAGCTTACCCCAGTACTGATTTGGTGAGGGAAGAGGTAGCATTGAACGAAAGAAATTAACTCTGGGTAGAATGTTCATCTTCATTATTGATACTTGGCTGCGAAGAGAATTAGGCAGTGAGGACCATCTATCCAAGTCAGAAGTAATTTTGAGAAGTGTGTTACCATAGTTATGTTTACCTATTGACTGAGTCTATCCCCAAGTATGTAAACATTTTTACAACTGGGACAGATGAAGGAACAGGTGCACTGATCGTCGCTTGGTTCAACGGTAACAGAGTAGATTTCTGCCAATTTATTTTAAACCCGGATAGCTTACCATATTGATCGAAAATAGACAATATTTGTGGGATACATTGTACGGAGTTGTCCATGTACAATAATACATCGTCGGCATATAAAGAAATGTGATGATGTGTACCATTGATAGAGATCGGGGACAGTACGGATGACTGACGGATGGTCTGGGCCAGTGGTTCAAGAGAAAGTGCAAACAGCAATGGACTTAGGGGACAACCATGCCTCAACCCCCTCGAGATGGCGAATAGGGGAGAGCAGTTCCTGCCCGTGAGCACCATGGCCGTTGGATTACTATATATCACCTTAATCATGTCAATAAGAGGGGCACCGAAGCCCATTGCGCTGAGCACTGACCACAGAAAGGGCCACTCGAGACGATCAAAGGCCTTCATTGCATCCAGCGAGAGAACTGCAACTGGAGATGACATATTCTGGGCACTGTCTATGACATGCAGGAGCCTCCTTACATTATCAGAGGCCAGCCTGGATTTAATAAAGCCTGTCTGATCGCTATGTACTAGTTTCTTCATATGACCCTGAAGGCGCCGAGCCAGCACTTTTGCGTAGATCTTTATGTCTGCGTTTAGGAGTGCAAGGGGCCTGTAGCTAGCACATTCTGCTGGGTCTTTGCCTTTTTTAAGAAGCAGGGATATTAAAGCAGTGTTGACATCTCTCGAAATAGAACCCTCCTTGATTGAAAAGAGTACCATCTCTAAGAGCAGAGGGCCAAGCAAGGACCAAAAGGCAAGGTAGAACTCGGGTGGAATACCGTCACCGCTTTTAGCATTTCGAGTTGTGTAACAGGAGCATTTAGGTTTTCAGCTTCAGTGTCAGAGAGACACTCCATTTGGATATTAGTAAAAAAATGCCATACTCCGAGCTGTACAGTTCTTTGTAAAAAAAGAAGCGAAGGCTGCGTTCACACTCTTGGGATCGGTTAGAACAGTGCCATCTTTAGATTGGACGCTAAAAATATCAGAAAAATCTTCGTTGGTCCGAAGCCTCAGGGCCAGCAGGTGGCTTGGTCTGGCGGAGTGAAAGTAATAAGTCTGCCTGGTTCTGTGCATGAGAAATTCTGAACGGCGCCTGAGGAGAGAATTTATTTCTTTTTTAATTAGTACCTTTTGGAGGGCAACAGAATCGCTGTAACAACGTTGTAGCGTTGTGTCGAGAGTAGCATACTTTAATTCTAGCGCTTCCAATTTAGCTGTGCGTTCCTTCCTTTGGGTTGATGCATACAAAGTGGTTTTGCTTCTAATAAAGCCCTTCACTGCTTCCCACAAAATTCTCGGGTCAGAGAGGTTATTGAACCCCAAAAACTTGCGGAAATTGGACTCAAACTGAGACTTGTATGTTTCATCGCGCAGCAACGAGGAGTTAAAATGCCACCTGGGAGCCCTAGTGGGGGCAGCCCTTATGGTAACAGAACAGAAGATGGGTTTGTGATCAGACCAAGTAACTGGTATTTAGAAAGCGTTTTGAACATTTTGGAATAGGTCTTTGGACGCAAAGAGAAAATCTATCCTTGAAAAGGATCTATGTCTGCCTGAGAAAAAGGAATAATCTTTTATAGAAGGGTTCATCACACGTCAGACGTCACTCATACCTGTGTGGGCTGCCCACTGGCGTAAAGCCCCAGAAGCAAGACGTTGGTCCCTACTCTCTGCCCCACCTGTTCTATCAAAATTACTATCTCATACTCATACTATCTCAAATCTGCGCCCAGCACCAGACGAAAACCTGTGAGATCCAGAATAGTTTTAGTTAATAGTTCATAAAAACCAGCATCGAAATAGTTTGGAGTGTAGGCAGAGATCAGTGCAATGTTCTGACCGTCCAGCCGAATCTTGGCAATAGCCAACCGCCCTTCCTTGTCGGCCCATGAGCCAATGAGATCAAATTTCAGCTTGCGCTTACAAACTATCATCACACCCCTTGTTTTTGTAGGAGCAGACGAAAAAACAATAGGGTGATAAAGCTTATTTGCAAAGCGGCCAGCATCTTTAAGGAGCAGATGTGATTCCTGAACCATGGCAAAGTCAACATTTTTCTTGCACAAAAATTCTAAGATAGTGGACCTTTTATGAGGGATATTGAGACCCCTGGCATTAATGGAGATTATATTGAGACTAGTCATGTGTTAGATAGCAGAGAAGTATGGATCATAATCACCTCAGCAAGCAAAATACGGATAAAGTAAAACATCTTGGAAATAAATGGATAAAAGCGTTGCTCAAGATTAATTTACCAATATAATTCAGAGTTCACTGAGGGGAGCGGTAAAAAACAGGCTCAGAACAAGCAAGAGCAGTTCATTATACGAGACAAATATTAAAAGTTTTTGATGCAATGCAGGGCCTTCTTCGGGTCATCAAAACGGTGTTTAATCTCACCAGGTGCAGTGAAAGATAAAACAGCCAGGTATCCGATGCCAAACGGGATCTTTGCAGAGTGAAGCAGCCGTTTACATTCCAGGAAGGAGTGTCGCCGATCCTGTGTGGCCTTTGAGAAATCCTGGTAAAAGCTTATTTTGTGGTTCTGCCAACGGACATCTCTGATTTCCCTGGCGAGATTTCTCACGCGCTCCTTTTGCTGAAACCTCAAAAAGCGTACCACCAAGGGCCTTGGGGGACCCCCGATCTTGACTGGACCTAGCGACCTGTGAGCACGCTCCAAATCCAGGCCTCCGGGAAAATCCACGTTGAGGATCTCCGGGAGTGTTGACTTAAGGAAAGATGTGGCGTCATTATCCTCGGAACGCTCCGGGAATCCGTAGATGCGCAGATTCACCCGTCTATCCCTGTCCTCGTATTCCACCAGCTTGGCGTTCAGCCTCTGGAGCTCCAAGGCTGGGGCCAAAGGGCAGTTACGGCACTGAGTCTCTGCGTCCTCGAGCATATCTAGCCTAGCCTCAGCGCTAGCCAACCGGGTAAGCACATCGGCTAACTTCTCCTCAACAGCAGCAACTGCTCTCCGGGTTTCCGACAACTCTTTCCGAATGTCTGTGAAATGTCTTGATTGGTCTTCTGATAGCTTTTGGAGTAGCTCGAAAATCTCGGTATTAGAAGTAGGTTCAGTTGCAGGGGGGTCCAAGGTGCTCTGAGGAGCGTGTCCAGCTCTCGTGTTAGCATTAGACTTAGAGCTAGGGTGTTGTTGAGCGGTATTACCGTCAATTTTTCGAGGATTTTGCATTTTGCTTGCAACCAGCCATCTTCCTTGACGTCGTCAACTACAGCCACAAATACACTCCTGGATGGAAACTCGTAGTTTCTGAAAATAACTGAATGAATTTTTTTTCACTCTCCCTCAGTAAATACACTGTACTTTCCCATCCACCCATCTATCTCCATGTTGGCATTCCAGGATGGGGCCGGGGCTGGACGGGGGTTGACCAAGGCCTGACAGGTCTTCCCAGAGATACCAGGGACATGTGACAGCTGGTGTCCCCACAGACCTCTGGCCAGTGACAGCCATCACACGCCCATGAGGGAGGAGAGTGAGAGGGGGAACAGAGACAGGCAGGAGGGGGGAGTAAGAGTGATGTATGGAGACTGCTGCGTTGGGGCCAGTGGACGAGCATTCGAGTCAGACACAGGGGTTTCAATCCCCACTAGTCAGACAATCGGAAGTGGTGGACAAAAGACCACAGAAGTGGGATGCCACAAAGCTGCATGGGCACTCCAGAGCTGAATGAGGGCATGTCTTGGTGATAATAGGTAGCAATCACATTGGTAGAGCTCTTGTATCCTTATGAAAACATTATACTTGAAACTGTTCAATCCATCATCATTCTTCTCTCTGAACTTCACAAAAGAGCTACCGATAACTAAATGTTTATGAATGTGTAATGAATGTACTGCACCATAACGAACATGATACCACTTACAAATATGTTTAGATTGGAACAACATTCAATGGAAAAATGTAAGCATACTCATGTTCATTGTAATTTAACAGCGACATTACTGACATACTGTAGTATAGAGTCAAATCTAACTGGAACACCTCTGTGCAAATTATCGTATATATTACATTACTCACAGATCCATTAGTCCAGTGAACCATCATATGTTTGTGTGTGTGTGTGTGTGTGTGTGTGTGTGTGTGTGTGTGTGTGTGTGTGTGTGTGTAGGAGCATGTGTGAATGTGAAAGCCCTCTAAACAGGAGCTATTAATGAATTCATTGTGAGGCAGCACAGCCATGGCTGGAGAGCTCCTTCCCCACAACATCAACAGCTCGTTAACACTGGCTAAGACCTTGGCCAATCCACTCCAGTATTTGACCCTGGGGAAATGTTCATTATAATGTTTATCTTTCAGACCCACACTTGTGTGAATTAAGACGAAATACCACTAGTCATTGTTTCTCCTTTTGAAGTTTTTGCTTTGAGTAAAGAAGAATACTTTCTGAAGCACTGGGGAATTTCTTAATTGAGGTGATAGAAATGGAAATGATGGTATAAACACAACAATATATGTTCCATTTTGTATTATACTGTAATGTACATTTTTGGCACAGTACAGTATGTGTTAATTGTCTGTTACGAATTAAAGCTTTTATCCCTTGTGAATAAAAACACTTGAAATACTTTATTCATCTGTGAAGTACTACAGTAAGATTTGTCGCTGCATGTAAATAGGCAGACAATACAGCTACTAAGTAAATATCCATAAAGACCCAGCAGACAATATGTTGACACACTCAGATAAATGTGTGTATATGTGGCTATGTGTCACTGTTTATGTCTGTGTGTGTTCCTGTCAAAAACGTTTTGCATTGTGCTGAATTTAAGTGGGGCCAGTTTAATTTTTTTTTTTTAAATGTTTTGATAAGCAGTTTTTAAAGTTGAAGATGACTCATGGGAGATAAGGTTGTCTAGTCGCATTATGCTGCTGGCATTTGAAAACCTGTCAACTTTAGCTTGTGTGTGTGTGTGCGTGCGCGTGTGGCATACCTTGTAATTTTGAGGATGAAATTAACTACAAAGAACAGAACACGAAGGTTTACACTTTTTTCTCAGTAACGTTGACTAAAAGAGTAATTTCAGTTGCCTAGGTTGGTTTGTTCCCAGGTGAATCAACAAAATGGGCCATATTACACTGTTTTGATATCTACGGAGACCATGAAATGGACAATTTTGTTTTGTGTCATATTCATTTTGGAAAGTCATAAATCATATGCATTGGTGAAATGTTTGATAAAAAAAAAAAGGATTCACTTCATACTGTTCATTGTGGGGTCATAAAGGAGAGAATTGCTATCTTACTTCCACTCTGCATCTACCTACTACAGCTGCTTTTCAACCCACATTGGCTTACAAATCACACTATGCTAAAGAAAAACAATGTTAAAATGCCAAAATGTACATGAGCAAGAACAAAATTGCATTTCTGACCCACACAACCTATAGAAGCATAATGCTCTTAATGTTGTTAATGTTGATTCATGACGACTATTAATCAATTTAGTAAGTCTTGCAGTCGATTCCCAGCGGTTCCCTATTACAGTGAGCAATGTATAAACCATGCTGAATCAGTAAAGACAACAGTGACACCATGTCCCCCAGTCCCATTTGATGGAGAGGGGTGAGAATACCAGGGCAGAGGAGTCCAATCCAACAAAGAAAGACAAATGGCTCGAGTAGCAATGGTGGTGGGATTGATCAATTTGGTTGATTTTCTCTCTTAATTAAATAATGTTTTATTCAGCTGGCTCTGTGAAATATCACACAGAGATGTGGTATCCAAATTAACATGTATAGCTCATGATGTCCCATGGCCTTTTAAAGTAAAGTATTTGATAGAGGAAACAACTACTGTAAGAGGGAGAATGGATATACAGTATGCAGAGATTGTAATGACTGGAGTACTTAGGCAGAGGACTCAAATGCACGGCTCGGAGACAAAAACTTAAATACAATAGAATAGTCTTTACTATCAAAAAAGGTTTGGTACACAGGTAGGCAGTCAATGGGTAGGCAGATAATCCAGGAAGGGGGTAGGTAGACAAAGCAGGGTTTGGTACACAGGTAGGCAATTCAAAATGTCAGGCGGATAATCCGAAAAGGGGTAGGCAAAAAGCAAAGTCAGAAACACTATCAGAGATCAAAATAACCAGAAACACTCAACACTAGGAAAAATCGTTGGAACGCTTGTCACAAGGTACAAAGATGAACTGGCACAGAGACAGGGGAACACACAGACTAAATACACAGGGAAGGATGAGGAACAGGTGAAGCCAATCAGGGCAGGGTAGACAAAAACACAGGCGGGAAACACACAAGGGCAGGTGGTGAAGTGTCTGAAACAAGAGACAAGGTGAGTAAGACAAAAATAAACAGAAACTGGCAGGTCAGGATGGGCTTGGTGGAAATCCCGGATGAGACCTGGATCCACGATGTTCTTGGTGGAGACCCAGGATCTCTCCTCAGGACCGTACCCCTCCCAGTCCACCAGGTACTGCCGTCCACGACCCTGACGACGAACTGCCAGGAGCCGCTTAACCGTGTACACGGCCCTCCATCAATGAACCGGCCTGGTGGCGGGAACAAGGGGGCTCTCCTTCACTGGCTTGACCCTGGCCACATGGAAGGTGGGGTGCACCCTCAGGGATCTGGGGAGTCGAAGTCGCACAGCCACAGGGTTAATAACCATGGACACTGGGAAGGGACCCACAAACCAGGGAGCCAGTTTGCGGGATTCCACATGCAGGGGGAGGTCTCGGGTGGAATGCCAGACCTTCTGCCCAGGCCGGTAGGTGGCAGTGGGAGTTCACCAGTGGTCTGCCATCTGGTTGTACCGGGCCGGGGTCCTGAGGAGCACCTGCCAGGTCCAGCTCCAGGTGCAATGACACCCGCGA
This sequence comes from Argentina silus, assembly GCF_951799395.1. Lineage (NCBI taxonomy): Eukaryota > Metazoa > Chordata > Actinopteri > Argentiniformes > Argentinidae > Argentina > Argentina silus. Next base: position 23,259,216 of record NC_139655.1, on the reverse strand, counting down.
ATGAGCGCCTGAGCAGATGGGATGCTGACCTCCACCTCCAGGTCAGGAAACAACGGGGGCTGATAACCATAGGCACACTGGAAGGGGGAGAGACCAGAAGCAGAGCCCTGCAGGGTGTTGTGGGCATACTCAGCCCAGATGAGGTGCCTGCTCTAAGTGGCTGGGTTCTGGGACACAAGACACCGTAGGCAGGTCTACAGCTCCTGGTTAGGCCCCTCGCTCTGCCATTGGACTGGGGATGGTACCCGGAGGAGAGACAGATGGTGACCCCGAGAAGAGAGCAGAATATCTTACAGAATTGAGAGATGAATTGCGGCCCCCGATCTGACACCACATTCCTAGGGAATCCATGGATACGGAAAACATGAAACAACGTTGCCTCCACCCTCCGAGGCGGGTAACCCCGTGATGAAGTCCAGTGAGATGTCAGACCGATTGAGTTTTTCAAAAATATTCTCAGGCAAACTAACCCCTCTTCTAAAAGATGTGTATGCTGAGGCACTGGAGCGTGAATCACTCCCCCCTACAATGACTCAGGCCACAATTTCAGTCCTTCTCAAGAAGGGAAAAGACCCTCTGAAGTGTGAGTCCTTTACGCCGGTCAGTCTTCTCTGCTGCGATTATAAGATCTTAACCAAAGTTCTGGCTAGTAGAATGGAGTCGGTTATGCATACAGTGATACAGTTGTGGTCAGAAGTTCACATACACTTGTAAAGAACATGTATGTCATTCAGTCTTGAGTTTCCAATCATTTCTACAACTCTTATTTTTCTGTGATGGATTAATTGGAGCACATACTTCTTTGTCTCAAAAAACATTCATGAAGTTTGGTTCTTTTATGAATTTATTATGGGTCTTCTGAAAATGTGACAAACTCAGCTGGATCAAAAATATACATACAGCAATGCTAATATTTGGTTAAATGTCCCTTGGCCATTTTCACCTCAATTAGACGCTTTTAGTAGCCATCCACAAGCTTCTGGCAAGCTTCTGGTTGAATCTTTCACCACTCCTCTTGACAGAATCGGTGCAGTTCAACTAAATTCGTTGGCTTTCTGACACAGACTTGTTTCTTCAGCACACTCCACATGTTCTCGATGGGGTTTAAGTCAGGACTTTGTGAAGGCCATTCTAAGACCTTAATTCTAGCCTGATTTAGCCATTCCTTTACCACGTTTGATGTGTGTTTGGGGTCATTGTCCTGTTGGAACACCCAACTACGTCCAAGACCCAACCTTCTGGCTGATAATTTTAGGTTTTCCTGAAGAATTTGGAGGTAATCCTCCTTCTTCATTATACCATTTACTTTCTGTAAAGCACCAGTTCCACTGGCAGCAAAACAGGCCCAGAGCATAATACTACCACCACCATGCTTGACGGTAGGTATGGTGTTCTTGGGGTGAAAGGCCTCACCTTCTCTCCTCCAAACATATTTCTGGTCATTGTGGCCAAATAGCTCAATTTTTGTTTCATCTGACCACAGAACTTTCCTCCAGAAAGCCTTTTCTTTGGCCATGTGATCAGCAGCAAACTTCAGTCAAGCCTTAAGGTGCCGCTTCTGGAGCAACGGCTTCCTTCTTGCACGGCAGCCTCTCAGCCCATGGCGATGTAAAACACGCTTGACTGTGGACACTGACACCTGTGTTCCAGCAGCTTCTAATTCATGGTGGACCTGCTTTTGTTGGTTCTTGGTTGACTCTTGACCATCCTGACCAATTTTCTCTCAGCAGCAGGTGACAGCTTGCGTTTTCTTCCTGATCGTGGCAGTGACACAACTGTGCCATGCATTTTATACTTACAAACAATTGTTTGCACAGTTGATCTTGGGACCTGTAGCTGCTTTGAAATGGCTCCAAGTGACTTTCCTGACTTGTTCAAGTCAATGATACGCTTTTTCAGATCCGTGCTGAGCTCCTTAGACTTTCCCATTGTAGTGTTTTTGGCTGAGTGTAATGAGTGTATCAAACGAGCCCTATTTAAATGGGCTGAAATAAGTCACCAGCTGTAGTCAATCATAATCACTCATAAGAAGTTAAGAGGCCATGCCACAAAGCAAATGAGTCCATAGTTTGGCCAGTTCGTACTGTAATGACTGGAGTACTTAGGCAGAGGACTCAAATGCACGACTTGGAGACAAAAACGTAAATCCAATAGAATAGTCTTTACTATCAAAAAAGGTTCGGTACACAGGTAGGCAGTCAATGGGTAGGCAGGTAATCCAGGAAGGGGGTAGGCAAAGCAGGGTTTGGTACACAGGTAGGCAGTTCAAAAAGTCAGGCAGATAATCCAAAAAGGGGTAGGCAAAAGTCAGAAACACTATCAGAGATCAAAATAACCAGGAACACTCAACACTAGGAAAAATCGCTGGAATGCTTGACACAAGGTACAAAGACGAACTGGCAGAGACAGGGGAACACACAAGCTAAATACACAGGGATGGATGAGGAACAGGTGAAGCCAATCAGGGTAGGGTAGACAATCACACAGGCGGGAAACACACAAGGGCAGGTGGTGAAGTGTCTGAAACAAGAGACAAGGTTAGTAACACAAAAATAAACAGGAAACAATAAATGAAATAACATGAAACAAAGACTAACATAAACTAAGGAACAGGGCGGGACATTACAGAGATACAATTTCCTGAGTGTGGCATCAAGGCTAGGTGATGGATTTAGCAAATGACACCAGAATGGATTATTTCTGGATTATGTCTTCCACATGCAGGATCTTGTCAGGAACAGGTATTAGGTTTGTTCTAAAATGTACATACCGATTCTAATAAGAACAGCCCCCACATATTTGTAGAACTGAACTGAGTTGATTCTGTGCTTAGTAAGAGTGCACCCTTCCTTCCTGCATCTTTTGACTTTTTATTCTCAGCACCCCCCTCCACAATTTAAAAATGTTATTACCTCAGAGCCTGAAATTGAAATACATTAAATTGGGATTTGTTCCCACTGATCTACACAGCCTAGTGGATACTTGAAAAGTGAAAGAAACTTTGTTTTAAATGTCAACATTTTTAAAAAGACAGTTTAACCAATATGTTGAATTGAGTCCACTGAGTGCAATGATAATAATTTTGTGCAGCCGACAAATCTGCAGCAATGATGCTATCATGTCAATATGGACCAAAATCTCTGAGGAATGTTTCCAGCACCTTGTTGATCTATGCCACAAAGAATTAAGGCAGTTCTGAAGGCAAAAGGGGGTCCAACCCGGTACTAGCAAGGTGTACCTAATAAAGTGGCCGGTGAGTGTATGCTCCAACCTTCAGGACCAAAACAAGCTCACTCAACCCTCGGCTCACAAATCTTTAACTATCGTTAATATGTGACAACGATGTACGCTGTGTAGCGGTTATTGTACCAGTTATGGCATGAAGGTTTGGCTTGGAGAGGTTTTTGCGCCTGGTCACAGATAGCTGTTGTGCACTGAAGTTCCTAGGCGAAGGGAAAAAGTGAGTGGAGGAGGGTGGGTGGATGCAAAAAAGGAATTGTACAACAAGCAAGTGATGAACTGTGTTTATGGGCGATCTGGGTTCATTTTCCCAAAAGCTTTGTAGCTTAAGTAATACCTAATTTCTCGCCACAACCCAGCCTCAAAGCCACCAGAGAGTAACAATTGTGAAATCAATGTTTGCAGGTCAATCTGCTGTGCGTGAAAGAACAACATTTGTTAAATGAAGAACTTTGCAGGTCTAGGAGGGGCATGGGCCTGGATCATCAAAAGAAATAAAGTACTACTTAAGCTACACAGCTTTCGGGAAACTGAATAGATCAGCTATGCAGGGAAAAGTGTGTAAGGCGGTATTGAATGTGTCACTGTCACCTTGATTACTCCAATTTAGCACCTATGTTATAAACTTTAATTTGTGGGCTAGGTTGTAGCAATCTAATGATGGGTATAGGGTGGCAAATTGCTCATTAAAAACCCTAACCCTAACCCTAAATATCAAATAGTTCTCCTTAATCTTGAATTACACCAGCCGCCCTTGGTATGCTTGTCACTGGCAGGGACTGGGGAGTTTGTTAGGATAAAGAGAAAATTGAGAAATTTGCTGAGTTGGAAGTGACAGCCAAAGGTGTGATTGATTCATATTCAAATCAAGGACCCTATCTGAAATCACATTAACAATTATCCTTGCATTCAGATGGATTTATCTCAACCTTTTGAGTAACTTGGTGAAGACATGTTTGCATTTCAGCTAATTTTAGGAGAGCCACAACAAGGGGAGTGGATACTTTTTCCACAGAGGTTTTCTGTTGCTGGTTTTTTCTCTCACCAGGCGGCCACATTTGTGTAATTGTCCTTCAATTGTCAATTTGGATCTGCTTGGTTCAGATGATAACAGAATTTGACAGCTCTTTTTTGGACCTGGATATGCAGGAGGAAGAGTCCCAGCTCTGCTCTGCAGGCAGGTGTTTCTGTGGACTCCGAGGATTTTTAGAAAATTCCAATTGGAATTTTTCTATTCTTTATCCCATTTGCTAAAGTATGGGTCTGATATTACTTTACTCCCATATAGTAGGATTGAAGTTGAAATAGAGTTGTATATTTTGATCCAAATCTTAACAAGAATATAAATTGAATGGCATAGAATGCCCTTTGAGCCTTTTCACTCATGCATATGTAGCCAAGTTGATGACCTGATCTCAAGCCCAAGGTAACTGGTACTGTGTTTCAGCACTGTTCCATCAAAGGTAAACCTGCTTCCCTGGGATCTGGATTTGTTCTGGAATACCATGATTGAGGTCTTTTCCAGGTTTACTGTCAGTGCCCTCCAAGGCCGGCAGTGGCTAAACATGCGTCTTGCCCCGGTGCTGGCTAGACATAGACATTATTTTTTTCTGAATTGTTGATATTCCGGGGGCGTGTTTGAATGTTTAATCTCATATTTGTATTTACTGTAGGTCCATATACTGTCTATTTAGCACTGCCCATAGCCACCGCCGGCCTTGCTACCTTGCTACCAAAGGTGTTGGTTCTGGCACCGGGCCTGGTGCCCACCTCTGACAATATTCCTCTTTTAGTGACAGACTTTGCTGCAACCCCTGTTCTGTGGGTGCTGCTAGTCACCAAGTCATCTGCATAAAACAAGCATTTGATCTCTGAGTCGTGTAGGGTGAGGCCGGTGGCTGCAGATTGTTCCAACATTGTTGCTAGCTGATTTATGCAGATACTGAACATTGTTGGACTCAAACTGCAGCCCTGAGAAAAGAATGCAGTTCTTTTGCACACAATTTTCACTCCACATTTGTGGAAATTCTTTCAAAATATCAAATGTTTTACCTCCTATACAAAATTGGAGAATTTTGTAGAGTAAACCGTCATGCCAGATTTAATCAAAGGCCTTTTTAAAAATAAAAAAGTAGGCAAATAATTTGCATTTATTTGTTTTTATGTTTTGATTTATGAAGGTGTGGAGGGAGTAAATATGGTTTAAAGTGCAGTCTTTTGGAAGAAAGCCAATTTGGGATTTGCTCAAGGTATTATGCTTTTTAAGGAAAGTATATATGCATTTATAAGGCTGTCACTATCTTTCTCTCTTTCTCTCTCTCTCTCTTTCTTCCCTCCCTCCCTCCCTACCTCCCATTGCTTTGCCTGTCAGTACTCTCTGATTGATAGAAACTGCAGCAGGCGAAGGACTTTCAGACGGCCATGGCGCCTGCCCACCTTCCATTCTTAGCCGGTGACAAATGTAGCCTCTAAGTGGCTGTGACAGGCCCTGATCCTACAGGACCCTTCATGTTAGATATGGGAGGTAGATTTTTTCATTAACTCCAGGTACCATGCTCTGCTCCTCTCATCTTCCGTGCTGCCATTGTCTCAGGCCTGAGACCACTCACTCCGCACACTTTCCGCCCTGTCAACCTTGTGCCCACACAGTCTTTTGCTCTCAAGGCACAGAACACATACATATGCATATGCATAAACACACACACAATCACACACACACACACACACACACACACACACAATCACACACACACCCACACACACGCATACAGTATGCACGCATGTGCATGCACACACACACACACACACACACACGTATGAAGGCCACAGAAGCATCCCACCCATAGAGAAAACAGGGCTCCAGCCCAGTTCTGAGGCTCCTTCACTAACTATCATTGAGGGACGTGGTGGTCGAAGAGGGGCGGGTGGTTATGGGTTTTCTAAGTAGTCTACAACATTTGCTTGTCTACTGAGTCCCCTGGGTGAGCAGAAGTAGGCTAACAGCCTTAAAATGTAGTGTTTACGCCAAATGACTGAGACGTTGTGGTGTTCGCTCCCCTGTGTTTGGGGGAGTGCAGTTAAGTGCCTGCGAGAGTGAACATTTTACAGTGAGGCTGTTATGAGGATGTTTTGAGGTAGTACTCGGAACAGTGTGTTGTTACAAATGTCTTTACCACATTACATCAAACCCAGCTCCAAATCCACTGAATGAAAGAACATGTAGGCATCGAAATATACTAATTGGACAAAACAGTGACAGCATGGCATCACCTAAAATGTTATGTGGAAGATACCAAGTGAAACATGCTCCCAGGGGAGTCCATTAGAGCTGACTTAATGTAGTAGCCTATCCCTGAGAGATTTTGTTGGAGCCACTGCGAGTGTAATTATCATGCTATCAGTCATTTTAATAGGCCTTGAGCCTCACTTTAGTTTGTTTTGAAAGATATCTCGAAGTAATCTATGCTCAACCAGAATGTATTGAAAGAAAAAACTGAATAAACAGCTCTGGGTCATTTTAAACCGAATAAATCTCGACAATGATATTTGTGTAATTACGATTAATTCTTGATAACATCAGAGCTACCTAACTCACGCCTTACACAGGCACGATCTCCAGCCTATTCAAGGGGAAAGGTTACTGAGTCACAGAAAGCAATTAAAAAGCTATCTGAGGGTGCTGAAAAGAAAATATTTCCAATTAGATGGTGGAGTTTACCATAAACTAGAGCAAGGACTGACTGTGCCAGAGTTGTATGCTGGTATTATAATTCTCTGCAGACAGATTGTTAATCGGCAGATCATAGCAAGGTCACAATGATGACTCTGCAACACCTGGCTCTATTGTTCCAGAGGAAATTTTTTCACAAACAGTCGTATGAGATAAATTGACAATTGCTTGCATTATGTTCTCTGTTCCATCTGACATTTTAAAGTCAACTAAAGAGAAATTTTCTGAGGAGAGAAGATTATAGTGGCAAAATGCTCTTAGCTTTTAAAGAAATCCAGCTTTGCTCACAAGAAGTTCCATGGTATTCCCAGGCTCAGCCTCAGACACCATTTAGTCCTAGTTATCTCCCGGTTCCCCAAGGTTGAGGGATTCAGGGACTACTCCCCAAAGCCCCGGCTATTACACTCCAGTCTGCTGCATTAACGTCAAAAGGTGAAAGCCTCAGCATGAGCACTCACGTGTGTGTGCGTGCGTGTGCGTGCGTGTGTGCGTGCGTGAGAGAGAGTGCACCGTCATTAAACCCCCATTGGCTCCTGTCACTGCGTGGGGGGCTTGGAATTAAGCTCTGGACACAGCAGGCAAGTCACATCCCTGAACATCTGTGTGTGAGAGGGGACAGGAGCTGAGATTATACACAGGCCATGCTGTCTGTAAAAAAAAAACGAAAAAACATACACACAGTATTCATCTACGTGTTGATGAATCAACCTCAGTCACACTCCTGAGCTGTTTTTCCAAGCTCTCTAAATAATCAGGTTGGGGGATTAAAATAGCTTGCAGCCGCTGTAGCAGCACCATCGACAGCGGTGTGTGTGTGTGTGTGTGTGTGTGTGTGTGTGTGTCACCTCCTCCCCTGGGGCTGTGTGCTCCAGGTAAGTCACCCTGGCCACCCAGAGGGGACAGGTCCCCTCAGCAAATGATCAAGAACAGGGACACATCATTAGGGTGACTGCTCGGTGGCTCTGTTACAGCAGAATTATGAGCAGGGACACTCCACTGGGTAATGCTTACAGTGCACTGAGAGGTGACAGGGAAAATGCTTACAGTGCACTGAAAGGTGACGGGGGTAAATGCGGGCCTTACTTGTGTTATCTAAACAGCTTTTAACATGGTGTTGAATTGTTATGACAAATATATAAATCTACAGCTTATGAAATATAGTAGATGACAGTGAGCCATACTGAGCTAAAACAATCCCATCTTCAATTTGACGCACTATAGCACCTGATATAACTAGAATCAGTGGCAAATAGCTGTTATAAGTAAGCACGTTCTTCGGTTTATAGCAGCATTTAATGATGTATAATCATAATGTAAGAGATGACAGTACAGATCACAGATGTGCATAATTACTGTAAACATAAATTAGTATTCATAACACTTTTGTTAAAATCCCTCAGACAAAATATGCCATGCGGATTCAAATTCCAATTAATATAATGTAACTGTACGAAAGACCAAGAATGCAATCAAAACCTAATGTTTGACAACATTGTACTGTATGCATTTGAAACTGAGGCTGTTCTTGCCCTATTTAGGTGACTATACAGGTATACAGTTGAAAACTGCGAAATGTTTTGAAGTGTTTTTGTTGATATATTTTTTAGTCTTGAAAGAGAGGAGTGGATGAAACATTCATCTTCATTGAAGTCTTGTGGCAGTTCTTTGAGAGATACATCCCGATGGGAGTAGAGTGGATGCAGCATTTTTTTTTGTGAAGACTTTGAGAATACACCTTGTGACTGATGATAGTTAATGCATGAGAAGCTGTGACACCCCATGATGGACAAGAGTCGGCTCCACATTCTCTTACACTTTCACAATAAAGTTCCCTAAAATGTCAAGTTGAGCAAAACAAAAGCAACAAGCGCTGCAATCTATGAACTGACAAGCCTGACAGGCAGCTATTAAACCCCATTGCACTTCTGACAATCTGACGTGAAATTGCGGTGGAAAAGAATTCTTGGAAAAAAGCTATGTGAAGTGATCTTAAGGGAAGCTAATCTTTTTTGAGTGAAGAGAAAAACACAACAACAAACAGAGAGAGAGAGCAGCTGTATTTGTTGATGGAGTATACTGTACTGTAGTATCTCAAAAGGCTGAGTTGTCAACAGCGTTTGTGTAATTACATAGGAGAGGAGGTTTTTCCCACGTGTAGCAGGAAACAGATGGACATATCTGACATAATGTATCTGTATTTGTAGCCATTCATCAACCATAATGGAGGGGGGGAAGGAACTATATGTAATATGATCCGTCAAGAGCTCTGATGGACAAGTGTGGGTTGGTTTCCATGATGAATAATCATAATCATGCTAATCATCCATTTCTCCATGGATTTAGTGAGCAAGCCTGAGTTTAACACCTGAAACGGAAAATCCATCTTCTCACCTTGAACTTTATAGCAACCTCAAATCCATTAACTAAAAATCCAATAGTAGAAAAAAGAAGAAACAAGAAAATGATAGCTACTGTAGGCCAATGTATTCCTCATCTGCCATATAATAATGAAAGCCGGAAAAATGCCAAAGCGTAATTACCCTTGTCCAGTGATTTCAAATGTTGGTTTTGTGAAAGACAAAATACTTGCAGGGGTAGTTATGGGAGACAGCGAGCCTCCTTCATTTACCCACACAATGAAACCATTTTCGCTATAGAGCGAGGTAATTGAGCAATGAATAGCTTTTTGCATGAGCACCACACAATGACACTGATTCTGATGTAGTTATATATTATTTCCCATTCTACAGTAATTGATCCTTTTAATGACATCCAATGAAAATGAACATATTCATCTCCCTTTTATCAGACCTAGAAAAACAATACCTCAAACTGCCTTTAACTATTTGAAAAATGCTTTGTATTTTGGTTTCCTCTTTCTAATCCCATTTGGGGTTCTTCCATTGTCTATAGAAAGTATGCCTTTGTATGAGGTGCTTTTAAATCACGTCTGCAAGTTTGACTCCTGAACAGTCATCCCCTCAGGAAAAGGAAGAAATGAGTTTTACATTCAAGTAATGTAATCAGTCTCTGTTAAACCTCGATCTCCAAAACTTGATTACATCAGCAATAATTGAGTAGATGCCTCTACCTGGAATTACATTAGAGGAAGGCAGAGGGTGGATGCATGCATGGGTGATGCGAATAAAAAAAATAGAAAGCGTTAATAGAAGGGAGGAGAGTGTGTACTTCGGGACCAGACAGCAAATACAGTGAAAGACAGTGTTTTCATGGAGGACAAACAGGCAGCAGTCAACAAGAAAAAGAGGACAATCTTTATTTCAAACCGGTAATAAAGTATGTGACAATCTCAATTCAAACCCAATATGTAAGTTTGGCGGAGAATGGTAGGCAACTACAATGACCAGAAGGCAAGGCGAGGGCATGGTTTCCATAGTGCAGTTTCACAGTAGGATACAGACCTTTGTGTCTGTCTGAAAACCAACAAGGTGTGTGCTTGGGTTCAGGTGCCCAACAGTCAAAATAAATGCAAGACTTACTCAGCTAGACAAGCACAAATAAAACAAAGCACAAAAAAAAAGCAAATGTAACAATCGTTATGCAGTATCTTGATTGGATAACACTTTATCAAAAGGGGGTGGATATCTGTTTTTCCATAATACCTACGTGACCAAAACATAACAGTTCGCAAACATTCATAAACATTTGTGAATTGTTTATCCTCGAGCGACCTTCATAACAGTTCACCACTGTCTCTCTCCTGTATGTCATATGAAATAAATTAATGTTTATGTCGAGTCATGCAATGCTTACGGAGGCCAAAATATTATCTACAATATACCCCTTCAAACAACTTGTAACCCTTCCATTGCACCAAGGAAAGTAATATGACCTAGTGCTCGAACAGGTTTTCTTCAGTGCATTGAGTAAACTCACAAGAATTGTATTTAGTCTCAGTGCATTTAACTGATGCTAACTAATGCTAACTTACACCACTATCTTCCCAGAGAGATGAACACCAGAGCCTATGATTGAGGACAGGCAGCACTTTACAGAGGAAAGCAAATAGACTCCATTTTGGTTCCATTAGACAATGGTCCTGTTTGAACACTATTACAAATGTATCCTTCCTTCCGACCGTTCCTAGAAGTAATCACTGATCTGCCGTGACTTGATTAGTGAAAAGCACTGCAGTGGAGAGCTTGCTTCCCCTAATCTGATCATGTAAAATCTGTGATTTCTTCAAGGAAGGGTCTCAGGAGGAGGGATGCATTTTCACAGTGCTCAAACAGGACCAAAGACTTAAAATACAGTACAAGACCACTCAAAGCCATGTTGAGGTCATTAGACCTCTGTGACCAATCACCATATTACCATTGGCTACTTAAAGTAGAGGAAACTTACGCTACTTACAGTATTTCTATTAAAAGCTATGTAAAATAAGCCAGACACCGCTTCAGACGGCATTTCCAGAAGTGTCCTGGACACTGCTGAATAAGTGTCGGGAGCTGTCAAATGTGAGAAACAAGTTGAAATGCATGACAGACTCATCACTCTGCATCCGCAGAGCAGGTCTCATAATCAGGCAAAAAAATACATACATAATAGAAAAAAAAGCATTATTCATTTATGGCAGATTTTCCTTCATGGGCACTTCCTCTCCTATGAGTGAGTTACAGACTAGTAGAACATTTAGTTTGGGGGGTTGTTGGGGATAAAAAAAAAAAAAGCTCTGTTTGTTCAAATTACGTATGTCTATACGACAAGGCCATTTGGTTCAGATTTTTGATAGAGAGAACACAATCTGGGGCATAAAATAAGTCAAATGACCCATTTCTAGAGAAATGGTAGCATAAGTAGAATGTTTAAGTTTCAATACAACAATCAAACTAAGCAGTGTATGGAATGACGAAGTGCTTGGTTTATGCCATGATAAATAAATAAGATTGTTTAATTTCTCCAAATATTTGGTTTTATTCAATCCATTCTTCTCTCATTGATTTATCAGCATTAACTAATCCTAACCCTACTCTGATAAATATAAACAGCTTGTTTGGGACATGATTTTGACTGTATTATTTAGGTGTTGACCTTACTGATTTATATACGGTACTGTACATAGGATTCAAAAGCAATTAAAAGAACAGTCTGCAGAAAAAAGGGGGATGACAGGGGAAATGAAATGGAGAAAAAAAAAAAAAAAAAAAAACAATACCTTGATATGTCTCTAAGTTCCATGTCACTATAGGCCTAATTTCCTCTGAACACGCTCCCCCCTGTGTTAATCAGCTTTCTTGTCATCTGGATTCTTCTCCTCTTCCTGCTCCACCTCCTCCTCCTCCTCATTCTCTCCGTTGTCGGGGCCCTCCAGCTGGCCGGTGATGGCCTGCCGGCGCTCCTCCTCCTCTTCCTCCTCTTCGTCAGTGAAGCCCTCCCTTTTCATCAGCTCCATGTCATCGGTGCCATCGTCAGTTTCGGCAGTGCAGATGCCGTAGCACATCAGGCTGATCACGCCGAGGGGCAGGCCGAACAGGAAGCAGCCCAGCACCGGGGAGCTGCGGAACACCGACTGGCGGAGGGGGGGGGGGTATTTTTAATAAATTAGCAAACATTTCTAAAAGCCTGTTTTGGCTTTGTCATTATGGGGTATTGTGTGTAGATTTATGAGGGAAAAAATTAATTTAATCAATTTTAGAATAAGGCTGTAACATAACAAAATTTGGAAAAAGTCTGAATACTTTCCAAATGCACCGTAGACAAGGAGCAATGACAGTACTGTATCTACACACACATTATACCAGTCCATCACCCCTTTATAATGTTAAACACCATAAACTACAGACAGAGTATGGAAACTAGGGATAGAAAGAGAGAAAGGGAGAGAGGGGAAATAAGAGAGGTAGGGAAAAAGAGAAGAGAAGGAAGCACTCTGTGAGAGACGTGGGAGGAGGAAGAGGGAGAGAAAGGCGGGGGTGGAGAGAAGAAAGCGGGAAAGGGCAAGAAGAGATTTATGCACACAATAAGCACAATACTGTACATAAACATATTATTTTATGGTACAGCGAGCATCTCTGTCCTGACCACACATTAATTTGCCAAATATGAATATCTACACTGACTGAACACTTTATTAGGAACACTATACTAATACTGGGTAGGGCCTCCCTTTGCTCTCAAAACAGCCTCAATTCTTCTTGGCATTGATTCCACAAGATATTGGAAACATTCCTTTGAGATTCTGGTCCATGATGACATGATTGCATCACGCAATTCCTGCAGATTTTTCAGGTGCACTTTCAAGCTGTGAATGTCCCATTCTACCACATCCCAAAGGTGTTCTATTGGATTCAGATCCGGTGACTGGGAAGGCCACTGAAGAACACGGAAGTCATAGTAATGTTTATGAAACCAGTTTGAGACAACTTTTGCTTTGTGACATGGTGCATTATCATGCTGGAAGTAGCCATTAGAAGATGAGTAAATTGTGGCTATGAAGGGATACACATGGTCAGCAACAATACTCAAATAGGCTGTGGCATTCAAGCGATGGTTGATTGGTATTAACGGGCCCAAAGTGTGCCAAGAAAACATTCCCCACACCATTTCACTACCTCCACCATGAGAAGATGTACAGGTGTTCCTAATAAAGTGTTCAGTGTGTGTGTGTGTGTGTATATACAGTGGGGGAAATAATTATTTGATCCCCTACTGATTTTGTTAGTTTGCCCGATTACAAAGAAATGAGCGGTCTATCATTTTTATGGTACTTTTATTTTAACAAATAGAGACAGAATATCAACAAAGAAGTCCAGAAAAAACACATTATATAAAGTTATAAATTCATTTGCATTTGATCGAAGGAAATAAGTATTTGATCCCCAAGCAAAACATGACTTAGTACTTGGTGGAGAAACCCTTGTTGGCAAGCACAGAAGTCAGACGTTTCTTATAGTTGGTCACCAGGTTTGCACACATCTCTGGAGGGATTTTGGTCCACTCCTCTTTACAGATCCTCTACAAAACCTGAAGGTTTCAAGGCTTTTGCTTGGCAACTCGAAGCTTCAGCTCCCTCCACAAATTTTCTATAGGATTAAGGTCTGGAGACTAGCTAGGCCACTCCATGACCTTAGTGTGCTTCTTCTTGAGCCACTCCTTTGTTGCCTTGGCCGTATGTTTTGGGTCATTGTCATGCTGGAAGACCCATCCACGACCCATCCTCAGTGCTCTGGCTGAGGGAAGAAGGTTCTCGTCCAAGATCTTATGGTACATGGCCCCGTCCATTGGCCCCTCAATGCAGTGAAGTCGTCCTGTACCCTTAGCAGAGAAACAACCCCAAAGCATAATGTTTCCACCTCCGTGTTTGACGGTGGGGATGGTGTTCTTGGGATTGTAGCATTCATCATTTCTCTCCCTCCAAACACGAAGAGTCTAATTTATGCCAAAGAGTTCAATTTTGGTCTCATCTGACCACATCACCTTCTCCTAAGCCTTCTCTGAATCATTTAGGTGTTCATTGGCAAACTTCAGATGGGCCTGTACATGTGCCTTCTTGAGCAGGGGGACCTTGAGGGCACTGCAGGATTTCAGTCTGTTACGGTGTAGTGTGTTACCAATGGTTTTCTTGGTGACTGTGGTCCCAGCTGCCTTGAGATCATTACCAAGCTCCTCCCGTGTAGTTCTGGGCTGATCCCTCACCCTTCTCATGATCATCCTTACCCCACGAGGCAAGATCTTGCATGGAGCTCCAGGCCGAGGGCGATTGATGGTTATTTTGTATTTCTTCCATTTTCTAATAATTGCACCAACAGTTGTCTCCTTCTCACTAAGCTTCTTGCTGATGGTCTTGTAGCCCATTCCAGCCTTGTGCAGGTCTACAACTCTTACCCTGATGTCCTTTGAATGTTCTTTGGTCTTGCCCATGGTGGTGGAGAGGTTGGAATGGAAGAGATTGATTCTATTGACAGGTGTCTTTTATACCCATAACAAGCAGAGATTAGGAGTACTTTCTTAAAGTGACAGGAGTAATCTGTGTGCCTCATGGGCATATAACCGGTCTGTATGAGCCAGAATTCTTGCTGGTTTGTAGGGGATCAAATACTTATTTCCTTCGATCAAATGCAAATGAATTTATAACTTTATATAATGTGTTTTTTCTGGACTTCTTTGTTGATATTCTGTCTCTATTTGTTCAACTAAAAGTACCATAAAAATTATAGACCGCTCATTTCTTTGTAATTGGGCAAACTAACAAAATCAGCAGGGGATCAAATAATTATTTCCCCCACTGTATATGTATATATAAATATATATATTCCTGCCTAACACCTAGAACTTTGTGTGCTGCCTTTCTCTTGCCTGCTCTCTTAGTGTTCCCTCCTAAACAACCTACAAACCATTACCTATGGGCCGCTCCAGTGAGACACACACACACACACACACACACACGTGCATGCGCACACAAGTCACACCTTTAAAATGCACAAATGACAGTGAATCATCTGCCCTTAAAATAGCAGGTTTGCAGGAGACAATGTGCCTTGTAGGGCTGTTAGCCAAGACATTCGGTCATGGCAACCTGTCAGCCAGGGAGCAGAGAGGAAGAGAAATCCTCTCCCTCCATCAGACAATGCCAGAGGCAGAGGAGGAGGAGAAGAAGAAGAGGGATGGTAATCGCTGGTCCTGGGTTATGTTAGATGAGGTGAAGATGGGTACGCTAATGCTAACATACTGTAGCATCATGAGTCATTGGGCCTAATGCGGCTTCGCTTCCCCTTACAAGTTATGTTCGCTTCCCCATGCGTGCTCTGCAAGGGCAAGGTGATGGCTCATCTCTCAACCAGGCTAGCTACTGTAGGGAGTGACTCAAGCTGAAAAAGGGAACAAATTAAAGCTTGCTATAATGAAGAAGGACTTTCAGTGGTGGTTTCCCGGACAAAGATTAAGCCAAGTCCTGGACTAATCACACTTTCAGTGGCAAATCTCCATTAATGGTGCTTTTTAGTGTAGGACTAGGCTTAATCTGTGTTTGGGAAACCAGCCATTTCACTTTGCCGACCATTTCACTTTGCTGTGCGAGTAAAAAGAAATGACTCCAGATGCGAGCTGTGAAAACTCTCTCAGAGTGCTCATTGGCCTAGATAATGTTTTTATAATGCAACATGTTTGACATTCATTCAGACCTTTCATCATTTATTTTAATAGCAACCTAATAGCCTGAATAATGCTACGCATACAATTATACAAGTCACGTTTAGAATCCCGACTATTCAAAAACTATTCTCTGGTAGTTTTCACCTGCTGAAGTGAAAGCCATAGACCTACATGAAAACAACTATTACCTACCGATAAATTATTTTATTTATTTTACATTGATGTTGGGAAAGGAAAACTACAGACTGCACTGCAAAATAGGCTTTCCGCCTTGAACTTTGCAGTGTCAAAGCGAAACACATCTGTCCAATCTTTGAAAAACAAGAAACTATAATTATTTGACAGATATTTAAAAACTCTGTGAGGATACAGAATAAAATGCTGCCATTCACAAGCCACCACCAGTGTGGCAGGTGATCCCTGTGAGATTCACCCGCCACAAAGAAAAGGCCTACCCGTATTTAGCGCTTGGCAGGTGTTAATTTCGGACCCTGCCAGTTGTGTGGCAATACAAGGATATTGTATCTCGGATGCAAATGAAGACAGAGCAGAGGCTTTCACCAAAGCAGTACCAAATGTCCGGTAAGAAAATATACAGTGGCTTCGGAAAGTATTCAGACCCCTTCACTTTTTCCACATTTTGTTGTGGAATAGACCCAACTTAAAATGGATTAAATGCATTTTTGACATCAATCCACACACAATACCTCATAATGACAAAGCTAAAACACGTTTTTAGAAATGATTGCAAATGTATTAAAATTGAAATATAGAAATACATATTCAGACCCTTTGTTATGACACTCTTAAAATTTGCTCAAATACAAAAATGTCTTCAACAAGTTGAATTGAGTCCATCTGTGTGCAAGGATAATAGTTCATGGGATTTCAGAATTAATATATTTTGTTTTGACAGTCTCTAGTCTGCATAGGAATCAATTACACACTGTGTAGATTAGGCTATCACTACCAACTCAGCAAATTTAATAATTTTCTATTGATCCTGACAATCTCCCCAGCCAGTGCCGGTGACAAACACCCATAACATGATGCAGCTACTATGCACTATTCTTCACATGAGGGATGGTATGGAAACTACATTAAATGAGCTGGATTTGCACTAAACTTAATGCTTTGTAGTAAAACCAAATAAACACATTTCCAGCCACTTTCTTTGTTGTATCACTTGAATTCATTGTTGCAAACACAATTATGGATGTGAGATAGATTATTTTCCATTAAGAGATTATTTTTGGCCTCTTGGTTATAGACCAATTTTGTAGAGTGACTGAGATGATGTTGTCCCATCAACTGTGCTTTTTCCTCTCCGTCATTCAATTTTGTAGATTGTTGTAAGTCTCCCCAGGCATCAGGGTAGCATTCCTTTGCAGTTTTCTTCCTTTCCATTTGCTCAATTTGTAGTGACAACCTGATATACACCGTGTGTAATTGATTGCTATGCAAATCAGAGACCCTTTAAAAACAAATATATTAATTCCAAATCACATGAACTATTATCCTTGCATTAAGATGGACTCAATTCAACTTATTGAGTGACTTGTTAAGAACATTTTAATAGCATTTGAATACTTATGTAAATTAGGTATTTCTGTATTTAAGTTGTAATACATTTTGCAGAAATGTCTAAAAACGTGTTTTCACTGTCATTATCCGGTATTGTGTGTGGATTGAATAAATACATTTAATCCATTTTAAAATGAATCTATAACACAACCAAATGTGGAAAAAGTAAAAGGGGTCTGAATACTTTCCAAAGCCCCTGTATTTAGCTTTTCTCTCAAGATCTGCGGTGCCTTATAATTTGTATAGAAGATTCTTAACTCTGTGTGGATAGTCGTTTAAAAGCATCATTTAACATTTTCTCTCCATTCGATATCCATATGACTTGTCTTGGCCTATACTGTTTATGCATGCTGCCCGGAAGTGTCTTCCGCATGCAATTGTGATATTTTGTTATATTTTGTTTAATCAAAGAATAGACAACATAACATGTAATGCGTTTCTGTATGCATTTATAAATAGTAAGACCATTGATATGAGAAGAGGAATGTGTAGCACACACATAGCACAAGTTGTCTCTGAATGCAATGGCAAGTTAATTTCTAAGATAATTAGACTACTTATTTTCTTTATTGCATGACAAAATGTTGGTGTGACCAAATCATGTGCTGGTGCCACCAAATGAAAAAGTTAGATTAGTCTGGAGCCCTGCCTTACGGTAAAAGAGAGTGACTTTCTTTCCCCCCTCACAGGAGACTACCGTCCACTTTCCATTGCTGTTTGAGGGAGGAATGCTTGCTAGTTAGCTAGAACCTGAAAAAAAGGGTTAGGGTTAGGTTAACCCTAACCAAAAAAAGTAAAAACCAAGAAACTTTAATACAAAAGTTCAATAGGTAAATTTAAGGGGAGGTGTACATAATGATTTCCTCCCCCTCAGGTGGGAATTTTCCATTACTTTTTTCCTGTCGGATCAGAGTTTTTTCAGAATCAAATCGATCATTTTGTTTTGAACGTCTACCTGATGTCCCATTGCAGTGCACCTTTAAGTTTACCCTTGGTTGTGGTGCTGTACAACTCTGCAAACAGAATAGCATGAGGATAACAGATACACCTCATTTACATTCATATCACACCTGCAGTCAAATAAATACACACCAGTCCACCCACAGCCTAGAACGGTTCTGAGTACGAGAGTGGGAGGAAGGAACGGAGAGAGAAGGCTCCTGACCCCTCTCTCCACCCTTTTCTCATTCTAACTCCTCTCCTTCCATCTTCTATTCTCTCTCTCTCTTTTTTTTTCTCCTTTAATCCCAGTCTTCAGTCCTTCTCTTTCTAAGACTTCTGGCGGTTACCAGGGGAAAACAACAAGGCACAAGGGCACATACTGGAGCTAGGTGTTTCTTCACGTATATTCTACTTGATATTCAGCATGTTATTCATTTGGAATAAAACATGTAGGCCTATCTATACATACACATCACAGTTTGCTGCCTATATGGTCAACATGCTATTGAAGACATGGAAATGGAATCCCTCTAGCGAGGTCCCACTACAGCATCAGCAGCACACCCATATTCTTCATTGTTTTAACACTTGTTAAAATATTATTATTGTGAATTCCATCTAAGTGAGCCGAAGCATAAATGGGCCATTACTGTGCCGGGCCTCAGGCCACCTGCTTTTATGCTGATTCTCTCCTACTGTTTAATGTATCGGGGGGGGGGGGGGGGGTCTATGTTTTGGTTGTTGTAAAACAACATTTAAGGCAAGTGTCTTGTAAGTGTGTTGTAAAAAGCTCTATACAAATACATTGCATTTATTGATTAATTGACTACCACTCCATCTTGTCGCCATTACTTCAAATCAGTTCGATTTATAGTCAAAATCCCCTAATTACTAAGATAATTGTGATTGCTAAGTGCTAAGAGTGACTATGGTGACAGATTGACTGTCATCTTGACCCATGAATATACATTTTAGATGCATGCATATCTTACTCAGTATCTGTGTATTGTATAAATGTTCTTTGTACAAGCCACTTTGCTGATGCAAGAGACTCTGTAACAGATATTGTATTAAATTGGTAATCTGAGGTTCTGATGTGTCTGGCTGAAAAATCCATCTGCGAATGCACTCTCATCACTATCATAATCAAACCTGATTCAACTACTCAAGGCTTCATAATACATTCATTAGTTGAATCAGGTGTTCTAATGCTGGGCTAGAGCAAAAATAAATCCCTTTGGGTTGCCAGAAGGATCAGTATACCTAAATTAGCTAATTACTTATTCTATATTTGCTGCCTCGTGTAAACTAAACCCCACTCACCATGATGGTAGATCTGGCATCGAAGGCCAGTCGCTTGACCCTCTGAACCATGCCATCTCCTCCCTGGGCCTGTGAGGGTCACACACACACACACACACACACACACACACACACACGTTAGAGCGTGCTGGAGAGGCCTCCTCGAGCCAACGCTGTCTCATTAGTGTCTGTATGCCAGCCATGGCGGGCATGAGGTGAGCGGGTTGGCACTGGCCTGGAGAACATGGGCTCCACCGCTGTTTATATGGTGGGCCTTGGTTTGTTTTACAAGGCAGAAAATAACCCTGACCTTTCTTGGAAAGAGTGAGGACTTTCATTGTTTGGATTATGGTTTAATCCATCGGAGTGACGCATTATGTATAATGCATGATCCATGGGGAAATAGGGATGTCACTTTTTCCAGCTACCAGTTGAGAACATACACTCCATTCTGACAAGGGAGATAACAATCAATGACTTTGTGAACAATATTCAGATGTCTATTTTATTTTTATTCTATTGTCACTTTATTTTGTTGTTGTTTGTGATGTGAGCTGCTATAAGGCCTTAATTTCCACTCGGGGATCAATAAAGTACCTACCTACCTATCTATAGGTAATCTATGAAAAATAAATTTAAATGTTAATCTCAATAGGCAAAGAACACAACAGATGAACATCTCAAAAGGGACTGGTTCAATAAAATACAGGCTAAATGAAACATGTACATCTACACTAAATAACAATTGAAGACTTGGTTGGCATGGTTAGAATGGTAGAATAGACATAAGGAAGGAGAAGGGGCTTCAACTAAACGCAGTGAGAGAGTAGAGGGCTTTAGGACCTGAGCGGATCCATCCAGAACACTGTTGATGAAGTGGACCAGCTGCTCCAGGGTCTCCACGGGCTCGCTGGGCAGGAAGTACTGCTCGTTGGACGTGTTGAGGATGATGATGGAGGGCACCGACACCTCACTGAGGAAGAGCAGATGTATACTTTCAATAGCCACAATCACATCAACCGTACTTTTAATCAAAAGACCATTTAAGAGGGTTGACGAGCGAATTAAAACAATCAAGATGAGTCTTTCTTCCCGATGCAACCTGACTTTTCCTAAGGGAAATATTTTCAAAGGGTAGATTTTTGTGGATAAAAGGCAATGCAGCTTTTTTGTGTGTGTCATCTTCATCTTTATGCAAACGGTGTACGACTCAGGGGCATCGCAGGGATGTGCTGGTCACAGTTAAAAAGACCTCTACAAATTAGAGCTGACAAGTCAATCACAGGGAGTCCAGCACTGTGCAACTAGGCAGGCCAGCTGAGACAAGACACACACACACACACACACACACACACACACACAAAGGCACACCCACTATAGAACAACCAACACAACTGCATGGCCCAGCTGAGACCACACAAACACACACCTGTAGCCTGTAGAGACATACTGTGCACGCACACACACACACACACACACAGATATGGTGTGCTTAGCAGTAAGCACACACACAGGCAGAAAAAAATTCCAGTCCATCAGTGTGCCACTCCACATCCCAGTGGTGCAGAGCCCAGCTGCAATCAAGCGACCACACACATGGACAGACGGACAGAGGGAGGGACGCACCCACACGCACACACACACCACATCCCAGCTCTGGCATACAAACCCCCCCCCGCGCTTGGGAGAGTTCATCATGGCAACACTACCCAGCCCAGCTGAGATCTCGATCAGTACATGCGCACACACGTTCACACACACACGCATCCCAACTCTACCACCCTCAACCTCTGCATGTGTACTCCGTCTGTCACTAGGCCTCAACCAGCAGATGGCCTTCAATCTGAACCGGGGGGGGGGGGGGGGGTTAGGGCACAATGCATACCGTACCATATGTGAGGCTGCAAAATTGCTACAGCGCTAATCCAACACTCAAACACAAACCAGAGACAGCCTCAGACTTAGAGTCCATAGGGGCTGAGTGTGTGTGTGTGTGTGTGTATGCGTGCATAAGTGCGTGAGAGAGCGTGTGTGCATGAGTGAATGTGTGCGATGCCAGCCAAGCCAGATATGACCGTTGCCAGAACACAGTAATCTCTGTGATGAAGGAGGGGAGGATAAAAAGCCATCAGATTTATTCCCATGACCGTCCTGAGGGAGCGGATTAGGGGACATTGACAGGCCAGGATTTCATTCCTCAAAGGAGGGCAATTAATCCTTGGCCAGAGCGGTTGAAAATGAGCACAGTGAACACACACACAACAAATACACCATATCATATGTATTTATAATCTCTGTTACACAGACCAGATTGTGTGTGTACTGATCATAGACATATTCACAGAAACACATTAAGGGTGTGATCACAAACACACTCTTAATCACAAACAGGGTTCAGGAGAGCATGTTCGCTGTAATCTCTACCACACAAACAATAACACACTGAATGTAATACTTACTGCAACCTCTCCCGCACGCACATATACGCACGCACACACCAACTCTGATTCATTACATCAAACAACATATACTGTTTGTACAGTGTGTACACGTACACACACACACACACCTCTGCGCCCCCGCTGTGTGTCCTGCTGGCCTGTGAGGCTTGGGGGTGGGCCTAATTAAAATTCTGGGGTGTCAGACGGCCTCTCAGAGCATGACACCCCAGCAGTCTGTCTCTCTGTCTGTCCCAGGCTCAGTACAAGGGGCTTCCTGCATCATTAGCACTGCTCTCTCCCACAGACAGACAGACAGACAGCTATTAAACCAGCCCCAATAAGGCTTTAATCCACACCCTGCTCCTCACTAGGCTTCATATTAGGTACATCTATCCTCTTCATCTCTCTCTCCCATACAAGGTGGACCATGGAGCTAGAGTGTAGACATTTGACAAGGGTGCTAAAATAAAATGGCGGCCCATCTGGGTAATTGACGGGTGTGTAAGAGTGCATTTTAATGTCCGAGGAGAAGGAGCTGACTGAGTCCTAGCAAACATGGAGTCTGACTGTGTGCTGTAGCCTAGGTAACCTTGAGGAGAGAGAGGAGGAGAACAGGGAGAGGAGGTAGATGGTAAAGCACTCACCCCATAATCAGGCTGTTGATGTAGTCGTTTCCATCCATATGGCCAAACTGGAAGTCTCTGGGAAGACAAAGCATAATGCATGCAGACAAATGAAACAAAACTTCACCACTCTACCAAGGCCTACAGTACACAAAGTGCCCCATCTCATACGCATGCATAACCCAACATGACACTAGACCCAGTTTTCTAGTGAGGAGACGAGAGGTGCCATCTCAACAACAGATGTCCTCCTACTCCTCTCCAAAGGCAGACAATAGCAAAATAACACTCCTGCTCTCGTTGTGCTCGCTGAAAGGAAATTGGCATCGCATTGTGCCTCTTCCGACTCCCTGAGCGCCCCGCTATCCCTCCAACTCTCCCTTTCGTTTTCTGTTTTCTCCTTCGGAAAAAACATTCTAGTGTGATCTATCTAAACGATAAGGCTGAAAAGGAATTCAATTTGTATCTCATTGTATTGTCCCTGTGTCAGAGCACGGTGCATTATGGGTAGGAGTGGGGGAAAGGGGAGTGCAGTGCAAGTCCCCAGAAACTGCCAGTCGTTTCCACCGAAAGACTGATTATGGTTGGGCCTGAACATATATATTACCTTCATATTGAATCATAGCCCCGGCATAGCACGTCTATCCCTTGGGTGCTAAACAATACTGCCTGTGCCAATATCAATGACAAGATTATGACGACACTCAACTGTATTAAACTCAGATCCAATCTAATATTCTTCAGGTTAGTCTGATGCTCTGTCTGATGTGATAATATTGGACCAGAGACTGAATGTTTCGAAATGGAGGGCCTGGTTGCTTTTCCTAAACTAAGATACTTGGATAAAAGTGAGTCATTACTCTTAGCCAAGAGGAAGAAGGTAAGTTGATCTGTATGTGTGTGTGCAAAAAACAATGCATACAAAATGTATCGTTCTTGTGCCATTCACAATTCATTTGGGGGGAGGGGGGGCATAGCCTATAGCTATTACACTGCTGCAATAACGCAATGAATGAAATGAGGGCCTCATCCTGATGGAAGAGTAAGTCTAGCTATGCCTCATCCCCTCTCATTTTTAATGGCTCATGACACTGCCTGCTGATGATCTTAAAAGGTAATAGTAGAAGTTACACAGTAGAAGTCAGACATCTGAATGAAGGAGATATGCGTCATGAGACCTACTACTCCAAACTCCGCAGTTGACTAGTAATGCCTTTGTGGGTCTCCTAAAAATGAAATGTTAGTTAAATTCTGAATGTCAGCCTTCTAAAATAGCCTATACATAACACTTTTGGGAAAGGGGAAAGCAGAGGGTTGAGGAGGCGATTATCTACTTCAGAAACACAGCTCTTAAAATGCGCCATAAAATTGCATTTTCTCCTGTTTTAAAATGGCCAAAATCTTAAAATCGGCAAAGAAATCTCCGTCGATAGATTCGGTCGATCGTGATCCCCAATGTAATCTTCCAGTCACCCAACCCTAATCTATAAGAAACATTGAGGTTTTTCTTTCAATATTTGTATCTGCCATTAGTGCTTAAGCCTACAATTAGTTTAGGGACCAACTGTACGCATGAAAAATATACACCAATCGCCAAATGCTTTTGGGAACTTGTACAGAAAATGTTAATGATGCACTGAAAAAAAAAAAAAAAAAAAAAGGACAGTGTGTAAGGGAACTGTAGGCTACAGCACATTTTCTATATTTGTGACTTGGGGGTCGGGTCAGAATTTCACTATAATTGGCCAGTTGCAGACAGGCTATTAGCGATTACAGGTAGCTGCGGGTGAGCAAACAGCTGACCCGTGCATCACTTGTGTGCAAGGCTGGATTATGGACTGGGCCAGTGCCCCGGGGCCTCGGACTGCCAGGGGGCCTCTAAGCTCCAGGTGGCCCAAGACTTGCAAAGGAAGTTAAACGTCAGGGGCCTCAGTGTGCACAGCGCAAGCTGACCACTAGGCCCCATGGTGTTTAAAACGTAAGCTGACCACTAGGGCCCCTGGGCCTCTCAGTGCTTATAGTGTGAGGGCTCCCAGGCCCCTTGGCGTTTAAAGAGTGTGCTGACCACAAGGGCCCCTAGGTCCCTGGGGCTTAAACGTGATCTGACCACTAGGGCCCCTGGGCCCAGGGCACCTACAGTTTGAGGTTCCCTGGACTCCTCAGCGCCTAAAGCATGAGCTGACCGCTAGGGCCCCCGGGCCCCGCAGCGCTTACAATATGGTGCTTAAAGCGTGAGCTGACCACTAGGGCCGCCGAGCCCCTGGGTGCTTACAGTGTGAATTGACCACTAGGACCCCCAGGCCTCTCAGTGCATACATCGAGCGTAACACCTGGGCCCCTTGGTACATACAGTACATGCTTAAAACGAGAGCCTCTCGGAGAGTACAGTGCTTCTGTACAACTGAGCCACTGGTTGGCACACTACAATATGCTGTGACATGACACAATATTCACCAACAAGTCAGTTAATTCTAAATAACAGAACAGTTTGAAGGCCATCATATTATGGCAAGCCGTTCGTTATTTGACTTACCGTAACTAGCTATGCCTTTATTTTAGCTAGCTGCCCTTTTTCCTTAGCTAGCTGCCATATGATTCAGCTTGTTAACAGAAATTATTTAGCTAGCTGCCATTTTTGCCAGCTAGCTGCCCTTACAACCATATTAGCTGCACTAATAAGCCACCTAGTTAACTAGCTATTGGCCTAAAACTCAGTTGTCTAACTAGTTAGGTGGCATTCGTTTGCGGGTCGTCTGTGTGAAAGGGGCATAAGATAAAAAGGTAGCTAGCTACAGTGGGTTGAATAAATGTTAAAACAGCATGCCATAGTCATGATGCTTAAATCAAAGCTACTAGCTAGCTAACTATTAGTGCTATTAGTTTAAAACTACTATTAGTTCAAAACATGGGATGCTGTGGCCGTGGGAATAAAAATGCAATTGAGAGCTTATTAGCTAGCGGTTTTGTGAAACGTTAAAAAAATATGCCAAAATCTATATTTTTTCATACACTAACGCATATATAAGAGACCCAATCCATACTTAAAAGGTTAAGGAAAACCCCATTCATTTTTTCCATAGACCGTCTGTTTTAGATCCATGGAAGTAGATAATGCTAACGTTGACATAAATTGTCGAATGGTCTTTTTTTCCCCCTCCCCATCGATGGGGTGTAGCCTATGTGCATAGTCCTCCAAGTCATTTCACTGACTTATCAGAAACCTTTGTTGGTTGTTCAGCCAATGGGAAAAAAAAAAAATCTTTTGACTTTCAAGCAACATAATTCTCTCTGTGTCAGGCAGGTACAGTTGGAAGTTTACATACACCTTAGCCAAATACATTTAAACTCAGTTTCTCACAATTCCTGACATTTAATCCTAGTAACCATTCCCTGTCTTAGGTCAGTTAGGATCCCTACTATATTTTAAGAATGTGAAATGTCAGAATAATAGTAGAGAGAATTATTTATTTCAGCTTTTATTTCTTTCATCATATTCCCAGTAAGTCAGAAGTTTACATACACTTAGTTAGTATTTGGTAGCATTGCCTTTAAATTGTTTAACTTGGGTCAAACATTTTGGGTAACCTTCCACAAGCTTCCCACAATAAGTTGGTGGAATGTTGGCCCATTCCTCCTGACAGAACTTGGGTAACTGAGTCAGATTTTAGGCCTACTTGCTCGCATATGGTTTTTCAGTTCTGCCCACAAATTTTCTGGAGGATTGAGGTCAGGGCTTTGTGATGGCCACTCCAATACCTTGACTTTGTTGTCCTTAAGCCATTTTGCCACAAATTTGGAAATAAGCTTGGGGTCATTGTCCATTTGGAAGACCCATTTGCGACAAAGCTTTAACTTTCCTGCTTCAATATATCCACATAATTTTCCTTCCTCATGATGTCATCTATTTTGTGAAGTGAACCAGTCCCTCCTGCAGCAAAGCACCCCCACAACATGATGCTGCCACCCCCGTGCTTCACGGTTGGGATGGTGCTCTTCGGCTTGCAATCCTCCCCCTTTTTCCTCCAAACATAAAGATGGTCATTATGGCCAAACAGTAACATTTTTGTTTCATCTGACCAGAGGACATTTCTCCAAAAAGTAAGATCTTTGTCCCCATGTGCAGTAGCAAACCGTAGTCTGACTTTTTCATGGCGGTTTTTGGGCAGTGGCTTCTTCCTTGCTGAGTGGCCTTTCAGGTTGTCGATATAGGACTAGTTTTTACTGTGGATATAGATACTTTTGTACCTGTTTCCTCCAGCATCTTCACAAGGTCCTTTGTTGTTGTTCTGGGATTGATTTGCACTTTTTGCGCCAAAGTACATTAATCTCTAGGAGACAGAACACGTCTCCTTCCTGAGCGGTATGACGGCTGCGTGGTCCCATGGTGTTTATACTTGCGTACTATTGTTTGTACAGATGAACGTGGTACCTGTAGGCGTTTGGAAATTGCTCCCAAGGATGAACCAGACTTGTGGAGGTCCACAATTTTCTTTCTGAGGTCTTGGCTGATTTCTTTTGATTTTCCCATGATGTCAAGCAAAGAGGCACTGAGTTTGAAGGTAGGCCTTAAAATACATCTACAGGTACACCTCCAATTGACTCAAATGATGTCAATTGGCCTGTCAGAAGCTTCTAAAGCCATGACATCATTTTCTGGAATTTTTCAAGCTGTTTAAAGGCACAGTCAACTTAGTGTATGTAAACTTCTGACCCACTGGAATTGTGATATAGTGAATTATAAGTGAAATAATCCGTCTGTAAACAATTGTTGGAAAAATGACTTGTGTCATGCACAAAGTAGATGTCCTAACCGACTTGCCAAAACTATAGTTTGTTAACATGAAATCTGTGGAGTGGTTAAAAAATGAGTTTTAATGACTTCAACCTAACTGTATGTAAACTTCTGACCACAACTGTATATAAAGACATTTCTTGGTAAAGCCACAGCCTCATAGTTCTGAAATATGGACCACAAACGTTGGAAAAGTGGTGCTTCCAAAAGGAAAGCCAAAAAAGAAAAGGAGGCAAGAGAGGCAGTTGTGCTTCAAAGTGTTCCACTCATTGCCAACTTCTTTCAAAAACCCTCTGATAGTAATAATGATGACAGCAGCACTATTGTCAGCTGTGAGGAAGGAAGTAGCAATAGTTCAGTTTCCAGTAATGTTGTCACTCCCCCAGAGCCATCCTTTGAAGGTGAACCGTCAACAGCTAATGGTATACAAGAACCATCATTTCCACCTCAGGAGCAGTTGGACAGTTCACAAGAATCAATATCAGCAACAAAGCCATTCCTGGCACTATGAGGTCACTGACCCTGCATTATGGCAAAGCACTTCCAGTGACATTGTTAAGTCAGTGCTTATTGAAAGAGGAGCAGTCCCCTTCCAAAACCACAGCGAAAAATACCCAGGTTCAGTCCGAGAGAGCGCTTGGTGGAAAGACTTTAAGTTTCAACAATGAACTTCTGAACTGTATATTGCCAAATGGGCAGAAGGTTTCTAGACAGTGGCTACTGTACTCTCCCTCAACAGGTTGTGTGTATTGTTTTGCATGCAAACTGTTCTCTAGCAAGCTCGGTGGCTTTAGTCAGGGGTTTAGTGACTGGAAGCACTCTGAAAGAATAGGGGAACACGAAAAGAGTTTTGACTTGCCTTGCAGCAGCGGACAAAGGGCAGTGCTATAGATGCAGATCTCATGCAGCAACTTGATGGGGAATGTAAATACTGGAGGGACATTTTGAAAAGAGTTGTAGCAGTGATCAAGTTATTGGGTGAAATAGGACTTGCGTTTAGGGGAGATGATGAACGGTTTGGGTCAACCCATAACAGTAATTTCCTTGGCATCCTAGAATTGCTTTCACAATTTGACCCATTCTTAGCTCAACATATTAAAAAGTTTGTCAGAAAAGGAAGAGGCACAGTGTCCTATTTGATAGAGAATATGTGAGGAACTCATTGAGCTAATGGGTTAGAAAACTCGCCAAACAATAGCAGCTGAGATTCAGGATGCCAAATATTTTTCAGTAATTGTTGACTCCACCCCAGACCTGTCATGTGGACCAGTTGACGTTCGTATTCCAGTTTGTTAACAGCAACGGGAATGTGGTGGCACGATTCCTGGGCTTTGAGCCAATTGAGAGCCACACTGGTAAAAATTTAGCAGACTGTGTGACTTTGATGGTGGAGGGCCTTGGGTTGGACCTCTCAAACTGTAGAGGTCAGTCATATGACAATGCAAGCAACATGTCAGGAAAATATAATGGGCTACAGGCCCACCTGAAACAAAAAAAACAGTGATAGAGTATGTCCCTTGCACAGCGCATTCAGTTAACTTAGTTGGTGTTAACACCTTAGACGGCAGTAGCCCAGAGGCTGACAAGTTTTTTTAACATGTTGCAGTCACTGTACATATTTTGCTCTTCATCCACACACAGATGGGGGAAAGTCTTTCGGAAGACAGGTGTCAGACTGACATTAAAATTGCTGTCCAGTACTCGGTGGAGTGCTCGGGCAAAGTCAACCAAGGCACTGTGGAGAAATTACACCCACATTAGAGAGGCCTTCGGTGGTATGTGCAATGAAGATAATGAAAAAAGAGATACTCGAATTGAGGCCGCTGGACTACGTGCTAAATTGGACACCTTAGAGATGGTGTTCATGGCACATTTCTGGGACATCATACTTGACCGGTTACACGCTACAAGCATGCACCTATAGAAAAGTGACATTGACATCTCTGTAGCAGCACAGCTTTTGTCTACATTGAGGGATTTTGTGGCGGGACAGCGAGACCAGTTTGAGGCTTTTGAAAGGGCAATGTGTGTGACAGGTGTCTCTCAGTCATATAAGCAAGATCTTTAGCAAAAGAGGAAACGCAAAACATTTGCAGATGAGAGCTCACAGCCAGGTGTGAAACTTGAGGGGAGGGAGAAGTTCAAAGTAGAAACATTTTATGTGGTCATTGATAAGCTAGTGGCATGCCTTGAACATCGCTTGGACACTTACAAGCGTTTCATCCAATTCAAGTCTTTCATGTTTGACTCTGAGGATGAGAAGTGCCCAACTAAATTGCTTGAGACGTTGCAGGCACTTAATCGACAATCAGTGTTCCCCAATGTGTTCTAACTTTGCCCGTGACAAACTGCCAGGGTGAGCGGACATTTTCCCTTTTAGGCAGAATAAAAAATGAGCTGCGGAGTAGCATGTGCCAAACACATCTCAGCTCATTGTCACTTATGTCAATAGAGTCAGACCGCTAGATTTTGACGATCTAGTGGATGATTTTGTGAGGAGGAAAACAAGAAAGACACCAATATAGGAAAGCGGGGGCGGGGGGGGGCCCAGGGGCCTCACAGGAACATGATCCGGCCCTGCGTGTGTGTGTGTGTGTGCGTGAAGGAGGAGAATGTATGTTTGTGGTGCGTGCGTCTATGCATGTCAGTACATCATAGCCATTACAGAAGCTCTTCCTACTCAACCACACCAACATTCCACGCCTCCTGTTCCCCCTCGTCTTCACCTCCTTCCCACTCCTACGCTCCCTGGTGTGGAACAACGTAGTACCACCAACACACACTCACATATCCCCAAACCTTAGCGCACACACGTACACACACACACACTGATGCAGACGTGTGCACACATGTACTTACACACACACACCTCCTTGGGTAGTCTCATCACTCAGAGATTGCATTTCTCGCTCTGTCACACTGTTGTGGATGGAGGGTGAGCTGAATGCCACACTATTCATTACCGCCTCAAAAAACCCACTCCCTCATTCAAATGACATTCATCAGCAATGCCAGTCAGCTGATTCCGCCAGTGCCATCCACAGGGGGCGACAATGAGGGGGTGTGACGTAATTGCAACTACCGTTTAGGTGTGTCAAAACACAGTGGGCCTCTCTAATCTCGGTAAGCATCTCTGCAGAGAGTCTGACTTCAAACACGAGCCGAGATAGCATAGCAGATAGTCTTATTGATGATAGAGTGATACAATGTAATTCAATCAGATCTAATGGGACTGCATGGAGAGAGAGGGGGGGAAAACGAGAGACTTTGATCATGTTGACTGAGATAATACCTCCTAATTTAGCTACAGGCCCAGTGCTGATGATTCTACTAGTAAACCAAATAATGTGGAAAGCACATGCCTGATGTTGTAAGGCATTGTCTCATGTCAGATAGTGCGACTCCGTCTGCACTGATCCATTGCCTATCTTGCAAACGCTCATGGGATAGATCAAAAGTAGCCAAGTAAAATGTGCTGTCATATTACTACACGTTGCCTTGGTTACAATGTGTAGACTACTTGTAACTGAAACAATACATCTGTTAATTATTTTTCATGTTTTTGTCCAGCAAATGTCTTAGTTACATGACCACGAAACTAGCAAAGGACTTTGCTAGTTGAAGGTGCAGCCCTTATTTCGTTTGGAAATACATGAAAACTAGCATAGATTGTTCAGTGAGCCAGCCAGCTAAGCAAAAATTAATTTCACATGAAACAAAACAGTGCTTTATCTGCAGCTGTGCAAACTTAACTATGCATATAAATTATTCTAAAAGAAACTCACAATGCATATCGAGTTTTCATGGGAGGGCACATGAATCTCACAAATTAGGATCAATTTTATCGCAGATGCTTTCTTATCTGAAGATTGGTTCAGAAAGTAAGAGTTAATTTCTCAATGACAGAAAGTGGATGAAGCACACAGAACACCTCCTGCAGATCTCCACACTGGTGATGGCGCAACAGGCATTCTGACCAGAGGATTGAGGGGCATGGGTTAATACAAATGACTCCAACTGAGCATTGATTGACAGCTCTGAAAGCACACCTATTTTTAGAAGATCTGACATTTTGCATAATTACCTCCCTACCGATTCTGGGTGAAACCAGACGTGCTCCTCTACTAAGCATAGATGATGAGTAAGCCTATGCAAACAATGTTCCCTTCAATGTGTGTTTCCTTATGAGTGTGAATATGTGTACGTCTCAGACAGTCGACCTCTGCAAAACATCCATACCTGTTAAAATGTTCTCTGTATTCCTTCGCCACCTTCTGAATCAGAGCCTTCAATCTAAGTGACAAATGAGAAGACAGTAAAGTACCACACATTCACAAGTTCAAGCCTGGCTTACTTTTGACTCTTTTGTACATGCATAAGTAATTTGTGGGAGAGAGAGATCCAAACAATAAAAAAGCTCCAGCTTATTTGAGTTGAGAGAAAGAAAAAAAAAAGAAAAAAGAAAAAAAGCTTGTTTTTTTAAAATGCCACCACAGTGGTTTCCATGGGAGCGGGTGGCAGCCATGCGTTTGTAATTTGTTCCAGGAGCAGGGCTTTAATTTCACCACACTTCTTTGTACCTGCCACTCTCCTCTGTTGAGTCCTTCTCGTCGATGACTGCAATCGCCACCAATTTGCCTGCAGTGGCAGAAGAGGGATTACAAATCACAGTCATGCACAGAGGAAGGGAAAACAATGGCAGAGGAGAGAGATAAAAGGACCTTTGGGGAAGAAGAGAGATCACCTCTCAAAAGAAGAAAGTAAAGGGAAGGAACAGAGGCTTTTTTCCATTCGTCATTTCAAACACTTTGGTAGGTTTGGCTCTCATATGGTTGTCTCAAAGAGCAAGTTGTCACTCAGTGGTTTAGGCTATTTTGGTTGCAGTAGAGAACACAGGCCCATAATGTGACAATTGGACTTATATAGAAACAACTGCTATTCAACTTAGAAGGAGAATACTCTACAGGCTTGAAGTGAGTTGAGACAGAATCCCTTCCGTAGTGAAGAGACTACCAGTCTGCCCCCTAGTGGTGCCCAATGAACCATTTCTATTTCATGGACTTGGATGAAGCCATGTACAATGTCACATAAGACTACCAGTAAGAATCTTGGAAGCCATTCTAGAGGTCAGCCAGGGCTGTACTTCATGCTGTTAGGTTGGTGAAGTGTACTGTACAGCATATACCGCACCTGTCTCTCCCAGCTCGTACAGGGTGAAGCCATCGATCTGCAGGTATCCTTGGAAGCGCTCCTTGTTAACCCAGGAAGACAAGCTGCCGTCCTCGTACTCTGAAAGAAAATAACATGGAAGAAACTCACATGTATCGATAATCTATAGACAATGATCATGCTGAGAAGTGGATAGATGGAGTATTGATGCATGGTTAGTAACGAGAAGGTCAGGTTATTTAATCCCTGTTGCTTTCTATGGGATACATAAAGTATAGTACAAGACCACACACTGAGGTCTGCTAAGAGAGAGGTCATTTAAGGATGTTCTGCTGGACCGCTGGACCTGTGTTTTGACAGAGAGTGGTCAGAGAGGATATT
The DNA here is from genome assembly GCF_951799395.1 of Argentina silus. Taxonomy (NCBI): domain Eukaryota; kingdom Metazoa; phylum Chordata; class Actinopteri; order Argentiniformes; family Argentinidae; genus Argentina; species Argentina silus. Next base: position 23,225,901 of record NC_139655.1, on the reverse strand, counting down.
CCAGAGCTGAAAGAGAGACTATTCCCAGGATATGTACTGTGCGTCAAAGCTGCGGGTGAACCTGGCCACAGACATTTGGAGGATATGGTCAAAACCGACAGTTCTTAAACATGAATGATGACCCATTTGTGTTACACAAGGATTCTGTGTGAACCACAGTGAACCAAAGTGACCATGTTAGGAACAGTGTGAAAATGTTCTTTTTGTTCCAATGTAGCTTACTGCACCTTGTGATATACTGTAGGTTTTAACTAGCAGTATTTCAGTCTCTGACATCTGAAATAATACCCCAATGACCTCATTAGCCAAACATCTCTCCTATGAGAGGAAAACCAGACAGCTGAATGACTCAGAACTAAAACATGTGGTTCACATTCAGGAAACGGTCTTGAAAACCTTTTTTCAATTTCTCAATGCATGCACAACTCCCCAGATGCATTAAAAAGACCAATAATAAATTGTAGAATTCAACACTATATCCTGAGTGTGTGAACTTGTTTTGTTTTTACTGTACACTGACATCTGGAGCAGACGTGCAAGTGGAAAATACCCTCTCCATTTTGACACGTGCATGCACGCACACACACACCCCTCAATGTCTCCTAACTACTATGAGAGCAGGGAAGTGGAGGCAGGTTGCCTAAACAACTTTCCCAGGGTTAAAAACAGAGGCACGAATGGTCGGGCACAGGATTAAATAATTACAATTATTAAATAATTATAAATAATCAAATATACAAGATTCCATTACGAAATGTTAATAACTAACACATTTGGTAAAGTTGTCTGGCTTTAAAGAATACAAATACTAAAGATGTTAATACATCTATAACAAGCTAGAGTTCCCTCAGGAGATATACCTTGGTACCTGTAATACACGTATAGATCATCAAGGTCAATGCTAATACAAACTAACCTACTGCAGTGAAAGCTATGCTAGCGTGTAGCATACACATCGCTGCAGAAACACTCCTTGTTAAAATGTCGAGTCAGTCAAACATCTGGACAGACATTCCAGAAAGTTCTCTCCACAGACGTTCAAGCCTTTATAGACAGCAGGCAAGAGGCTTGAGTTTCTTCTCCTCTCCCTCTGTAGCAGTGGAAAGAGAGAGAGGGAGAGGTGAGAGGGAAGCGAAGACCTCATGCTGGGAGACACAGCCTGAAGAGCCTGACTAGCTCCTGGACTTCCTTCACCTTTAAACAAATTAGAGCTGGCCTCGTCCTGCCTCTAGCCCTGCTATATCCATACAGTCCCCAACAGGAAGAACGAGGGAGGGGGGTGAAGGAATAGAGGGATGGATGGAGGGATGGATGGAGGGATGGAGAAAAGCAGATGCAGGGAGGAGGAGAGCAAAAGAGAGACTGGTATCTTAGTAGGAAAGGGAGAGGCAGATCTGACATATGCCTGCTAAGGAAGGTTAATGGTATATTAGCCCTGTGAGACAATGGACACTGTTGGAGAGAGGGAGAGAGAGTGTTTAGGAAACTATTCAGCCCATATTCTCTGACATTTGCGAACACATTTTCCCTCGCTTCTGCTGGCTGATATCATAAACCATACCACACAACTGGCAACAAAACCATAGACCACTGAATGTCTTACACATACAGCCGAGCAAGAAATTACCAAGATGACCTCATGGCAATTATGATATATGTGTGTTGTATTAACAAGGATGAGATGAAAAAGAGACATAGAGAAGCACTTAGGGAGAGGGAGTTAGCTCAGATAAGTCCAAATAACGAGCAAACTAATGATCTCACCGTCTCGTTGGGAGTCTGTCTGTTCTGCTTCTATTCTATTTCAGTGTTCATTATAGCACTGTTGGGACTCACGATTCAGTCCATTAGCTTGCACTGCACAGGCACCGAGTTTGCTTATGTAAGAAATAGAAATACCAACACTAGGAGTCTCACAAAACTATCCTGTATAGGTTAGGTCGACACATGTTCTCCAGTCTGTAACATTGTCAAATTATAGTCCCAACTTTGTCAAACTTCAAAAACCTGAGCACTTAGGCGGTTAAAAAATGTATGAAGCACTGGACTTGTAATCCAGGAGGAATTCTCCAAAATGGACCGGGGCTGTTTGCTCTGTGCAGCAAACCGATCAGAGCTCGACAGCATTATGTCAAATAACGTTTACACAAAGTGGGGGCTGCGGTATTTGGATAGAGTGCCGCTTTGCTGGCATCCATTCTTTAAACATGGCCAGCTAAAACTGCAGTAGGAGAATACTGAAGCGGTGTTCTGAGTTCTGAGTGTGTTTGTCCACACATTGGCAAATACACAGAAAAGTACATATAGATGATGCAAACAAACTTAATCATGACCCACATGCCACCATCTATTCATCATTCATCATTCAACCCAACTGCAGGGAACAGTAAATGGCGGTGTGGTCTCATATCTGAAGTACCTGGTAGTCATGAAATATAAATTAGCTTCATTCATTATGAAGGTCAATGTAAATGTTTACCAGAAGTGGCCTGATAAAAGAGCCAATAAGTTTGCCTATGGTGGGGAGATATCAACACATGCAAAGACAAGAGTGTCATGGAGCACTACAGAGACACTTGACACTTTGTCTAACAACAAAGTATCTCTCTCTACTGTACATCCTCAGGGCTAACATTATTTCAGTGGATGTTCTGCAAGACTATTCCTCTGTCCGACACAGAGTGAAGTACAAACGTCAGGAAATACAGCAGGGAATAATGCTGAGGACTCAGAGGTAAAATACTTATCAAACAGAGAACTTATCAAACAGAGAAGGCATTGTTTTGAAAAAAATACTACTTGATACTGACTAGAGCATTTATCTTTGCAACTGAAGTACTGCATGTATGGTTCTGACACTTATCAGTGAAAAAGTAAAAAAAAACTGAATATATTCCTACAGTTGTTTTTGAGGTGACAGCTTTTCTCGCAATGAAAAATATGTTCATCTGCCCCAACCCACTCATGTATTTCAGGGGAAAGCCAGAATCCATCGTATGAGGGGAAGATCCAATCATGTCATCTTGCTCTGCTTGCTAGCTCGGTACATCCTTAACTAGCCAATCTGCAGGTAACCATGGAGATGTTAGCCGAACAGAACATCCTTCGTATCAGGGTCCTGGAGGACTCAATGGAGTGTGGCATGTTTGTGGTGAACATCATCTGCGGAGACCCGCTCCTGGTGAGCTTCTGGGGGCAAAAGCCCCCCTTCTGTAACTGCGAGGTGGAACAGATAGATGCGCTTTGGCAGGCTGGGCCAAGCCATGGGATGAATTTTGTTCTGAGGGCCCTGAATCGTGCACCAAACCTCCCGAACATCCACTACTGGAGCCCCTTTGTGGTGGCCCTGTGCCTGGACGCCCTTCCCTTCCGTTTCCGCCTCCCCCAAGAGGTGCTCAGTGGTGGTATACAGGAAGTGATGCAAGAGTGCGGCGAGCTCATGCTTCTACGCTCAGGTGGTTCTGTCTGAACTGGAATAGTACCAGTGTAAAATGGCGCCTTCCAATACGAGAATTAACAAGCAATTCTTCAGTTTGAGTGACTAAGCTACCGTGACTAAGACATGGCCATGTCAGACACAGATGTAGGCCTTAGTACGGCCCTGCCCTGGTTTTCTCTGGACTGTGGTTTGGTCTCCCTTGACCTCACATATAATGTTTGCATGCATCTATGCTGAGGGGTTCTGAACTGGAATAGTACCAGCGTAAAATGGCGCCTTTCAATTTGTGAAATAACAGAGCATTCTTCAATTTGACTGACTAAGCTGCTGTGACTAAGACATGGCCATGTCAAACACAGATGAATGCACGGCCCTGCCCTGGTTTCCTTGGACTGCACTGCAGTGTGGTCTGGTCTCCCACACCCACATCCAGTCCCATCTACTCATCCATCCATCTAGCCTTTTCCTGCCTGCCTGCCTGCCTGTCTGTGTCGGCCTAGCCCAGAGACTAACCACCAGGACATCACTTTGCCTGGCCACAGAGACAATAGTGGGCAGAGCCTGGACAGCTTTATGATGAGGGAGTCACATCATAACTCTACTGTGTGGTGAATCAGATAAAAGAACAGACGCTCAGAGCTCAAAACTGGGAGAACAAAGCTTGTAGGGAAAAAAGGCTGAGGGAGGGGAGCAGGGGGAGTACTAAATGGCACCCTTTTCTTGCCCAAATTAGACTGACCTCTTTCTCATGGAAAAAAAACTAGTCATTTCAAAACACTTCATGACATGCCAAAAAAAGGGGGGGAGAAAGGCAGAAGAAAACCCAATACTCACCATCGTAGGTGAAGTAGGCTCCGTCCTTGAAGACTACCACTGAGGGAAGCTCTGCCAAAGTCACTGACTGGGCGAAAACACATCAAATACATAATTCAGATCGACTTCCATAAATCATCCCTTACTTGCTTAATTTATGTGCACCTGAGCCATAAGGGACAGCTCTCAGTTGGCAGCAGGCCATGCAAGCTAGCTGTGGACCTCATGCCGAGTAATATTGCAAATATGCTGCATGCTGGTAAGCTTTACTGTCTGTGTTGCATTTACTACAATTACTACATTCTGTGTGCAGAATGTCACTTCTAGAGTCTCGACTTTTACTTGGTCATACCTTGAGATTTACTACAAAACATATAATGGAGTATTTGAATGGAAGTCTAATTTTGTGCAAAAAACGATCGATCGTCACAATGAATTTCACCCAGGAAAAGAGAGTGAGATTGAAATTTGTGTGGTTTTGATATAAAATTGCTTCCCTGACATCTAATCAGAGAAAATGACCTTACCTCTGGCAAGACTTCTTCTGAAGCAGAGAAGAAATAGGTGTACACAATAAGCTCTGCCGCCACGTCAATATACTTCTCCTGCAATGAGAAACAAACACATCTTTCAGCTAGTTTTTTGGGAAGAATTGTCTCTTCGGTAACTTGTGCAGAACATTTGTCAAGGTTGTGTCTTTAACCGGTTTTATAAATGAGCCACACACTTCAATTAGAGTGCTTGGCAGCAGCAGCAGCATGAGATGGCTGCTTTATGATCCAATCAATAAACACAACCCAAGTGCTGTGACAGCTTCGGTGGCACTGATTAGACGTTGAGATAACGACATCTCATATCTACAGACATAGAGACATGATGGTGGAATGTATGTAGAATGACTCAGAGTGAACTTGACTCAACTACATGGCTCAGAATTTGACATACACATCAACAGAGGTAAAGCTAACTTCGTCTCATCCACACATTTTAAGAAAACAAATACATCTGACTTGACTGAATTCTTTCAAATGCAATTGAATTCACATTTGCATGCATCAAAGATATTCTAAGCTCCAAAGAAACATGAACGTCATTTGATTACACAAAGTGTACGTCATCAACGTCAACCCCATTAATTTTCTATGGTGTGTATGTGCCCCCCCTTGTTCTTAGCAGCTTTCATCGCCCCCGTCAGCCCAGAGCTTACAGAAGACTCTCAGCCTGAGGAGTGATGAGTGGCTGCTGACACATCAGCCATGTATGATTCATGAGGACTGAGGACTGTCTTAAAAGTCAACTAAGTGTTCACTGTGTGGCTTGAACTGTAGCTTACTGCCCATTATTTCAGCTTGGAGGATGTAAACCCCTAACAATTATTAATACAATGTATTACATTGTACTAACTTTAAGGGGGTTCATCTCGGATTGAATTAATAACAACACTTTTTTTGGTAAACAGCTGATGGATGGGGCTGGAGAAATGTAACCACTCTCAAATCCATAGGTGGAGTTATGGGTGGGTTACAGTTTTAACCAAGTTTTGAAGCTAGAGTGTTTGTTTACAAACAATGGAGTAAAACAAGCTTATATTTTGGGTAAGATGGTTGAACTATGCTCATGAGATGTATAAGTTATATTCTTCAAGTTATATTCTTATAGCCATTCTTCAATGGCTATATATCATTAATAAAACATGTAAAAAGGGATGCTAGATTGCCCCTTTAATATAGAGAAATGTGAAATGTAATGTGTGTCAATAAAGTAGACAGCAGTTTGGTCTAAACAACTTCACACACATATTGTCATGAGGAGCTTTTAAAACTACTATTAATAAATTTGCATTACCGCAGACTCCCCTAAACATTACCTACATACTTCGATTGTTAGCCCTATGCTTTTGAAGCTGTTACTTTGAAGCTGAGAAACTTTCAGAGTTCTTACCTTGAGTGGAGATTCCCCACCAACATAAACAAAGAGCACGTCATGACGCTTCATCATATGATCAAACATCTGCTTACTGGGAAGAGCTCGGACTGCCGGCCTGGAGAAGACAAGAGAGAGGCACACACATGCAACACAAACATCACAGAAAAAAATGACAGTTCTTGCATATATAATAGATAATGCATTTAGCATTAGTTATTTTCATATTGTTATATTGTAAAACACAGGACAGGCCAATGACTGTTTTCTCTGGCTGAACCCTGATGTGCATGTGATGTGTATGTATCTGGCACCATCTAGTGGATTTTCAGAAACCTACAGTCACTGCCTTAATTCACAGCCAGGTATTGACCCACAATTCAGTCATTCATGGGTCTAGTTATGTTTTCCCCAGGGCCCAGTATTTCAAAACATATCTGATCAGATTTTGGCAATCAGATTTCATTAAATTGTAGAATTGGGTATTTCAAAACAGAAAAATTATATTCTGATCATTCGGATAGGGATTCGGAAATCCAATTTGACCTTTAATCAAGATTGAATGTTGCTTTTTTTTGGGAGGGGGTTTAAACTCAAAAGGTAGTGATTAGGATAGTTTTGATGCTGAAAAACAGGATCATCTTGATCCCACTGGAAGGGTGGATTTTGAAGGTGAAAGTCACTATAACCATGTTTTAAAAATACCGGCTCAAAATCTGCCAAATCGATCTGATCCTGGATAGCAAAAAAGGGGATTACAGAATCATTCTGATCCAGATTAAAAGTTTTTAAATACTGGGCCCTGGAGGCAGAGGAGTGTCACAGACACTGGTCGTCAAAGTTCTGGTGTGACATTGAGAGCTTTCTCACTTTACGAGATGTTTGAATATTCAGTAAGAATCCTGCGACTTACCCTGCTACCCTGTTGGCAAATTCTATGATGTCATCCTTTGTCCTTGGTCCCTTGTAATTATAGGCCAGATCACCCTTTAGCCTGAGAGAAAGGAGGTGAGAGAGATATTCATTTATTTTAGGGTAATGATAAGAAAGTTAATTTAGGGTAGTGTGGGATAGAAGAATACATTTGCATAAGAGAACAACAAGACAGAGAAAACAACATTTCAGTGTTTGTATGTTCCCACATGCTGACAAAGCACTTTGCATCAGATTGAATTGGCTTGTCAGAGGAGGTTGTAATACTGTGAAAAACATGATGGAAATGCCAAAGATAAAAGGGGCAAAAAAAAAAGAAAAAAAAAATGCCAAAGCTAAAATCATCTGTTCTCTGTTTTCCTCCTGTAAGTAAGGCTCAAAGCCCTCCAACTCAAAAACAACCTGAGTCCGAACAGCAAGAGGTCTGGGGTCAATGTGTTTTCATCAGGAGAAGATCTCCTACATCCTGAGATCAAGACTTCCCTTCCATTTGCTCTGGGCTTTAGACCCTTTCCAATAAGTACAGGTGTGAAAACACAGATCCTATTCCCTACGTTGACATGGTCTACCATGATATACTGCCATTCTGACGACCCCTAGGACTAAGTAGAATTCATCAAGGAGTGTTCTCTAAGGTTACGGCAGTACACAAGGCTATTTTGATCTATTCTAATGAACGCTGCAGCAAATGAAGCTCTCAGTCTCAATCTTTTTCCCTCCAAGGATGTTTCCCAACAGTCCTCGAGAATATTTCATCACTCGCTTGGTTTAATGTGATATGGCCCCGCTGTGACCCTAGGAAGTTTAGAAAATGAGCTCACTGAAATAGAACCGTGCCTAATATGATGTTCTACAAAAGACCAGGAAAATAAATGTTTTTTGTTTCTAGTAAAAACATTAGAATGTGTCACCTTATTAGTCTAAAGTGGTCTGTGCCATGCTTTAATTTTGAACAAATAGCCTTATGCTAAACTGCAGAGGAACATTATGTAAGGGATAATGAGTGATGAGGTTAAGATGAGGCTCATAGGGAAATAATCCACGACGCGGAAGTGTCAAACAGCCCGAGGCGCAGCCTTCACACTTTTAATTGAGCTCTTAGCCAGCTACCTAGCTTCTAGCCAACCAGACATAATAAACGCAACAAGAGCCACTTGCAGACCAGACTGCATTGTTCGTCCGGCAACAATATACGAGTACCAGTTTTGATCACATTCCCCTTTTCCCCTAGTTGGACCTCGGTATACAACGCATCATGTTTAGGTTTGTGCGGTTTCCAGAGTTGGCTTTGTGACTTTGTTGTCAGTCACTTTGTGCTTCAATGTAGAGCACACTAACATTACTGCTACGGTTATCAAAAAATTATGCACACTCCAGAATGTCTCTTCAGCCAATCAGAATGTCATGATTAATCACTAAGTGTGGTATAACAAATATTAAATCATCATTTCTTAATACAATTAGACTATGTGTTAGCCTCAGGGTAAGTCTCAATAACACCTAAGTCCCCATGGGTAAGCCTAAGCCTCATTGTTAGGCTAGATGCTGATGAACCACAATGGAAGACTCAGTAGAGTTTAGTTAAGGAGTGTGATTATTGTGAAGTGAAAATAATAGGATTCCTTTTGTATTGGAAAACTACTACCGACACACTGCAATGCTCAATGTCAACGTACAAATACCAGTGTGATGAGATTGTGTCATAACTGTAGTTGTTGAAATCTATTAAGAACTGCCAAAAAGGACTTACAATTTGATTGTGGGGTATCCTCGTACTCCAAACTCTGAGGCCATACCTGTAAGAAATAACGGCAATATCTCAAGCAACAGCGTAAAATCTTTCATATTTAGGGACTTTTTAGAATCCAATCTATTTTCAGTTTTCACTCTTATCTAAGAAAACAAGAGGAGTTTGAATAATCCTTATGGAACAACAAGCACAGACTGGGTCCATTGCTGTTGAGGCACCACTACATGCTGACAACAGAAGCCGTGATCCTAAGTTTATTGGCCTGGTCTCCACTACACTTTCCAAGAATCCTCAGAATGCACATCCAGTAATCCCTGAAAGCTGTTGTCACCTGCTTATGGGTTCTAAATAGCCTTTTAGTTAATCCTAGACACCGTGTAAAGACAGTGACTGTCATGTAATCTAGCCCCTGGAACGTTAATCTGGTCTTGTATGATTAGCCAGAGTAAGAGGCTTGGGGTCAACATGAGAACAAGAGAAGAACAGATCCCATGAACTGCAGACTTAGGTTTTGACATTAGGAATACAGTATCTTCAACAGCTAGGTGAAACTGATACAAGCTTAATTGGATTTTATAGGATTTTATACAGAAAATAAGAGTTTTGATTGGGCCACAGGAAATTGCTAAACCACACTGCTGAACACTCAGTCAAGAGGAAGAGACATATGTTGGTAAACACTCTAACAGCAAATACCACTAGTATGTTTTTAACCATGTGGGTCTACAGTCGGCTTTCTCAGATGCTGTGGTTGTTCAAATGTACTTAGACAATCTAGGCGTAATGTTCAGTAAGTAAAGCTATAAGCAATTAATTGGCGCATGGGAAGACCCTTTAACATATGGTCACTGTAACATCGACTCACCAGAGTATGCTGTGGCATCCATCTTGCCCACCCGGACCGGCGACCCAGAGCTTTTCAACTCAGCCCCGACATCATACCACACAGGCTCCAGTTTTTTACAGTAGCCACACCATGGTGCATAGAACTGCAAGGCGCAAGGCACAGAACTCTCGCTTAGTCAAAAAGCAACCAGCATCTCATAACACACATTATCTACATTACATAAAAATACTCAGAACTCAAGACATTCAAAACACACAACAGTCAGTTGTAAAGGTATAGCAGTACGAGTGTAATATATCTATTGGGTGTGGAGGTGCTGTCCTTGAGTTTGCATTTTTAGGCTTTTCTAGCCTCATTGTTCAGTATGAAAATAGCCTAGCCCTGTATTGTACAAGTGTACAGGAGTGGGGTTCTGTGTGTGAGCCTGCGCCCATAGTGATCCACATTGGTGTAAAACTACTGTCACTTTGATCATCTCCCCCCAGTGCTCACACTGGCCCTCCCTGTCCAGACTAGGAGTGAAAGCGGCTTCTGTGCCAGCTGGATTTGCTCAGGCCCCAGACATGAACTCTAGGGTAAACCACTCCGAGCCTCCCGGCCTTGCCCGCCATGCATGACTTCTCATTGACTAAAACACACACTGCAACCCCCACTCCCCTCTCTCTCCCCCAGACCCTCCCCACCTCACTTCATCCCACCCTCCACCACTGCTACTGCTACTTCCGTAAGGGATGAGCTGGACAGTAGTGTCAGGACAGGGTGTAAAAGCAGAGCTGAATGGATCCAGACAGCCTTGTTAGTCGTTAGTGTGTGTGTGTGTATTTTTGCAAACACAGGACTCACATCAACCAGCCAGACATCGCCCACTCTGGTGTCTTTAAATCTGAAAAGAAACTAAATCAATACTATATTTTCTTACGTTGTAGCTATAGCTTTTCTTTTAATCAACTGTTACAAAACAAATAAAAAAAATAAAAAAAACGAGTATATTCAATTAAAACAATCCATGCTTTTTTCTTATCAACTACGTAACAAAGCTATTCAATTTGAACAATCAATGTGTTTTTGTTTTTTTATAGATCCACAGTCTTGATGGGTGAATGAGACATCATGCAACAAGGAGGTGATGGGATTGGACACACCCTTGGATGGGTCATACTTCTACTGTAGGAGTTTACTAGAAGTAGCCTACAGGAATATTCTATTCCATGTTCTTACTCATGTATTTAAATGTCATTTCACATGAACACATTGAACTACTATTAAACACAGCGCTGGGTTGTGCCCTGCACATACACACTGAGATATAACAGGGGTGATATTCTATGATATTTGCAAGAGATACTTTCGAAATTACAATAAAGTGGATGCTCCTAAAAAGAAATTGGAAAATAATACAAATTTCTTGAATGATATATAATGTGTTCAGCTTCAACCCTTATGGACCTGAACAGCTAAAGAACATGAGTGCAGTCTTGAAGAATCACCAAATCGTGAGCAGTTCTGTTTGTTGTTGGCTTGTCAATTTTCATGCGTATGGGGACACAATTATCAATGTTGGTGAACAGTCAGGAAGCTGCCACAATCAAAATAAATGGGATCACTTACGTGTCGTCGAGATCTTCAACAATTGCAAGCACAGCTGAACTTAGAAAAAACGCTTCAATGACAGAAACAGAAATAACAGTACATGAATAAATAAACTCACTAACAACACATTTTTGTACGGATTTTAAAATGCTGAGCAATTTGAGATGCTGCTGCCTTTAGGTTTCAACCTCATGATGCACCATCAGCTAGTTAGCTAGCGCCTTTAGCTACTATCCGTGAATTCTGTAGTAGAATTCCAGTAAAGCTAGCTATCAGACCAATTGCTAAGGTATTGCCGGGATATACTTATCAATGGACACAATCAAATCGTTCAGAAAGTGTAAGTACCTGCACAAATCAAGGTGGCTTTCACTTCTGCCATCGCTCCGAGTGGAAATATCAAGCAGGAAATACAGAGGTAAATCCTGTCTCTCTGCGCATGCGCTGTGACTACGCTGCATTTCTGTAAATCGGAAGCGTCCTCTGATAATTTACAATGATGCCCGATTAAATATGATTTTATGTCCACTACGACTCTTTAAATGACAAATGCCTGTATTGTTAATAAATGTAAGAATTATCTTACTTTTCCACAATGTGTCTTTTCATCTCTCTCTCTCTTTCCTCTCAATCCAATTCAATTTCAATTCAAAGGAGCTTTATTGGCAAGGGAAACAAATGTTTACATTGCCAAGCAAGTGAAATAAACAATAACAAATTAACAGTTAACAATACACACACACAAACATTTTCAAAAGAATAAAGACATTTCAAGTATAAATGTAAATAAACAATCAGACATTTATGGGAAACATTACACACACAAAAGTTTCAAAAGAATAAAGACATTTCAAATGTTATATGACTTACTATGTACAGTTTGTTGCCCTTTTCTTATGGCAACAGGTCACAAATTAAGCTTCCATGATTGCACACTGCTGTATTTCACATAACACATACAGGAGTTTATAAAAATTTCATTTTTCACATTATTTGTGGGTCTGTGTGATCTGGGGAAAATATGTGCTCAGCTCAGTTTCCAGCACGTTTTGTGTGGAGTGGGCACATAGCCTGTCTTCAAGTTCAAGTTCAAGTTCAAGTTTATACACGAGTGCAGGGAGTAAAATTCTTGGGGTCGGTTCCTTGACAATGCAGCATACAATACAAATAATACAAATACGCAGTAGTGCAATGAGGTAAGGACAAGACAATAAGTGACATAGTACAATATAAGTGAGACGGTTGGACAGTGACGATTGTTGGGGACACAAGACAGTAGACATGACATAATTTCAGTATAATCGTAGAGTAAAAAAAGTAAAGTGGTTCAGTGGAATGTCATTATTATTGCACTGTGCTGTTGGTGTAAGAGGTGTTGTTAAAGTGACTATGTGCTGGTAGAGTCCATTCTGTGGGAGTGCTGGGAGTAAAGATATGGGTTCGGGGTAGGCTTGTTCATGAGCCTGATGGCCTGGGGGAAGTAGCTGTTGGAGAGCCTCTGAGTTTTGGCCCTGAGGCTCTGGAGGAGGCTCCGTCTTTTTTGACGTTCAGTTCAAACAGGCTGTGATTGGGGTGGCTGGGGTTTCTGATGATCCTCCGGGCTTTGCTGACACATCGTTTGCTGTATATGTCCTGGATGGAGGGAAACTCACATCCACTGATGCACTTAGCTGTCCGCACCACCTTCTGCAGCGCCTTGCGGTTGAGGGCGGTGCAGTTGCCGTGCCAGGCACTGTAGTGCCCCTGTAGAAGGTACGCAGGATCTTGGGCCCCATGCCAACCTTCCTCAGCCGCCTGAGGTGGAAGAGGCGCTGCTGAGCCTTTTTCACTACCTGATTGGTGTGCTCGTCCCAGGTGAGGTCTTCGGAAATATGGACACCAAGGAACTTGAAACTGTTGACCCTCTCTACTACGGACCCGTTGATGGTGATAGGGTCCTGTTCCCGGCCTTTCTTCCCGACGTCCACCACCAGCTCCTTGGTCTTGTCGGTGTTGAGAGAGAGGTTGTTCTCCTGGCTGTACTGGGCCAGGCGGTCGACCTCTCTCCTGTAGGCCGTCTCATCGCCGTCTGTGATCAGGCCAATCACTGTGGTGTCATCAGCGAATTTGATCACAGAGTTGGAGCCATGAGTGGCCACGCAGTCGTGGGTGTACAGGGAGTAGAGGAGGGGACTCAGGACACAGCCGTGGGGGGCTCCTGTGTTGAGGGTCAGGGGGGTGGAGGTCTTTGAGCCCATTCTCACTACCTGTCGTTGGTCCGACAGGAAATTCAGTATCCAGTCGCATAGGCCGGAGTTGAGAGCCAGGTCTGCCTATGGCGGCCTCTCTCAATAGCAAGGCTATGCTCACCCAGTCTGTATATAGTCAGTCTTCCTTAGTTTTGGGTCAATCATAATAGTCAGGTATTCTGCCACTCTCTGTTTAGGGCCAGATAACATTCAAATTTCTTCAGTTTTTGGTTAATTCTTTCCAATGTGTCAAATAACTTTCTTTTGATTTCCTCATGATTTGATTGGGTCTAATTGTGTTGCTGCCCTGGGGCTCTGTGGGGTCTGTTTGTATTTGTGAACAAAGCCCCAGAACCAGCTAGCTGAGGGGACTCCTCTCTAGGTTAATCTCTTGGCAGGTTAGGGCTTTGTGATGGAAGGTTTGGGCATCGCTTCCTTTTAGGTGGTTGTAGAATTTAACAGAACTCTTTTCTGTAAAGTTTTATGTTCCTTTTTAAGGTGTAGAAGACCCTCCTTACCTTGGCTCTCAGATCGTTCAGAGCCTTGAAGTGCTGTGTGTACAGGTACTGTGAAGTATAGTTATTTGTGTGCTCTAGGGCAACAGTGTCTAAATAGAATTTGTATCTGTGGTCCTGGCATTTGAACCATTTTTGGGACACCATTATTTTTGTCTTATTAAGATTCACTGTCAGGGCCCAGGTCTGACAGAATCTGTGCAGAAGATCTAGGTGCTTCTGTAGGCCCTCTTGGATTAGAGACAGCAGCACCAGATCCTCCGCAAACACAAGACATTTGACCTCAGAGTAGTGCTGCAGATTGTTCTAGTGCCTTCACCAGTCCATTAATGTATACAGTATATTGAAGAGTTGGGGCTCAAGCTGCATCCCTCTCTCACCCTACAGCCCAGAGGAAAGAAATCTGTGTGGTTATTGCCAATGTTAACCGCACACTTGTTGTTTGTGTACATTGATTGTATAATATTATATTTTTCTTCCCCCACTACAGCTTTCCACAGTTTGTGCCCCGAATACCTGGAATAACCGTCAGGAGTGTATGTGTCTTGATTGAGACAGAGAGAGCAAGAGGCATGAGACATAGATAAAGATACCATATGTTTTGCTTCATGTACAGTCACATAGGGCTTCTACCACCATGGAACCAAATTATCTTGAAGAATGCATTCAAAGTTTATAGTAGACTGGTTAAACTATTTTGTAGTAGTCAGTGCTATTCATGAACATTCAAGGACCACAGAGCATGTGAGGTTTTCATTGATGTTTGGCTTTGCACAAGTAAAATGTATATCCAACATTAATTGATGTGTGTTACTATAATAGCTTATATAATGGTCAGTTCCATATACATACTCATCTCATTTACATTTTCCTGGAGAGTGCTAATACTTACCACAAGGTGGCACTGTTACACCCAACTAAAAACTATGCTCCATCAGCTACAGTACCTGTTGATTTGTCATCTCTTCAATTGAGGTGTCACATATATCCACACAAATCATTAATGACATAGTGACACACATTCATTGGAAAACATATTTAATAGAATTGTTACATATAACCTGCCAATGACTGACAGAAGCATTGAGGATTCTATATAAGCATTTATATAATGAATAATACTGAGCGGATATGTTTCAGGGGTCCAAATACATAACATGTTGGATGTATAACCAAGGTTCATTGCACCAAATTGAGAAATACATCTGTTCAACCCTTGGCTACCACAGTTCTACATCACCCCAAAGAGCTCACACTGGCCGTAAGCATATAAACATGAGGTTACGGCAAAGCATGGTTAGCTTAGCAATACAAGAGCCAGTCTGTCATACATTGTGACTAGAAAAATAAATAACCTCTTTAACATTATATTAAATTAGATTCTCATTGTAAAATAAAGCATCCTCTTCTGAATTATTACGCCTAAGTATGATAATGTGGACACATCAGTGTGTTCCAAGAGTTTGGCTGAGGCCAGAGTACTGGTGATTGGTTGGGTCCTCCTGAGGCCACACAGGATTGGTTGAGTACCGTTTAGCTATGGTGCATGCACAGGGTTCATCATAAGGCAATCTAATGTGTCCAGACTGAGACTCTGAACATGCATGTCCATTCTGCAGATCCATACAGACAGAATTGTTTCCTCTTTGTGATCCTCTAGAGAAAAACTCCAGTCCCTTTCTAGCATAGAGTCAGTGGTGGCAGCATTAGCATTCTCTACCAGGAAGCTTGAAGAATCAATTTGTGCCATTTCTCAATACAACATCCAGTGCCTCCAAAGAACATTTCTATCATGTGCTTCTTTTCCTCCTAGGTAGACTTTCTGCCTTAGATAAAACAGAGAAAGAAAAACAGACAGAAAAGAGTTGGGACTGTTTTCACACCCTGAGAAAGAGCGCTACTTTCTCACGGGGTGAGTGGTGGGCATGACTGTGTTACTAAACAGACTCATAGAGACGGGAGTCTGGGGTAAGGCCCCATGTGCCAAGTTTCTGAGAGTTCAGAGCCTGTGTATTCAAAAGGGGGCAAACCCCTGCGGCTACAGAACTGTGCAGAGCAAGGATGCTACCCAATAACCAGAGGGCCAAAAGCTGCTACAGCTTCCCAAACAGATTAACTTCTGCAGGGAAACATTCTGAGCAAATAATACGACAGTCGCTACCCAGCCACAGGATAGCTAAATGTGCAGGCAGCTGGACATCCTTCAGGAGAAACAAATGTTTAGCGGATTGTTTATTTACTTTTATCTTTCATTTGATTCTGAATACAGAGATGGGCAAGGGGAATGCATGCCACGTTGAAAACATTTGTCATGGCCAAAAAGATGTCAAAATGATGGCTTCATTAATGATATGAAGAAGGCCTGGGGATGTTAACAATTGAAGTTTGACTGCACGACTCATTCCTGTCTTCAGCTGCCATATACCAATAGTGACAAAAAAATGTCAGTCCAATGTGTGCCTCAGTTTAACAATTTCCCTATACCGTGGTTTTCCACACAGCATGGCCATTTGTTGTCTTTAGATAAAGAGAGGACTTGTTCCTTTAGTGAAGGGCAGGGCTGTAGACTCCCACACTGAGACTGTAGTCAGCTGTCTGAGCTGCTCAGCTCACAAGAACTGCTTATTACACCACAACAGGCCTTGCTTGAACAGCAAAATACTGCTTGTTTACACTGTGCATCAGATGATCTGACTCAGAATAGAGATAATTCACCCATTGCTATTTCTCAAACCAATTTCATAAATTCGGTAAGAATATGACAAAATCTTTAAAGCATTTTGATTCCTTATCAACATATGATTTCAGTTTCAAACACATAACCAGACCTATCATCCTGACAATACCTCTGGTGTGGCAATGTCACATAGTCCTAAAAAAAGCACATTTCCCATCTAATCCAAAGGATTAGAGAGAGTGAAGCTATAACTTGACAGAAAACAATAATCTGTCATAATACTGACAACACTACAGTTCAAGGCTGAGCACTGCACACATACTGTACATAGTTATTGTATGAAGGAGTAGCACTGCAACACCACTTCTCATGAATTTAGCTCCTTGACATTATCTTGAGACATACATAGTGTGAGGATTGTGGATGATGAGGCACGGTGGTGATGTCACAGACAGTGATATTAGACATTGGAAGCCTGTGATACTGTATTACAGTATATCCCTTTCAGTCTTTCTATACACTCTGTCTGCTACTTCAAGATCTGCTCCCCCATCCAACAATTGAAAGTCAAAAGCTGCCATGGCGAATGCTGGCCCAAGCAGCAGCAGCAGCAGCAGAGAAGGTTGCTGCAGTTACAGGTACTGTGTAGTGCACAGCTAGCCTTTGTAGGTATTAGCTAGACGGGCTTTTGCACAGCTGCACAGCTGGGCCACATAGCAAGTGTTCTTCACTGACAGCATATACACCGGCGAGGAGCAGGCCTCTGCGGCTCCTCACTCCAGAATGTCTGTCTCGAAGGGGACCAGGTGGTAGTAGGACAGGTTGGTGACATAGGCCTCTGGGTCCTCATCACAGATGTCTGGTTCTGTTGTCAGGAACTCTGTGCCTTCCTCATACCTGTGGGAGGAAAATCAGACAACGTCAATCAAAGGACTGGGTAAAACCTTACAGTGCAAAGACAAAGCAACTACAACATGGTTCAAATACACTGAATACATACAGAAAAGCTATAATATTATATATATATTTAGATTATTTTTTTATTTGACTTCAAACACTCCTTACATTATTTCATTTAGTCTAAATTCCTCAATTCTGTTATGAATGCAATTGAAACTTAAAGGGTACTATGAAATTGTGTAATATGCACTTGTATGATGTAAAGTGTCTGGTGAAATGTGGCTGGGAAAAGGGGCCTGTGTGCTGTAAATGTCCCTCCCTTGCTTCCTACACACACCCAGGGAAGGAAGAGGTGCACAGAGACACTTCCTGGGGAGGGGGACTCACATTCAAGGAACTTTACTCACACACACACACACACACACACACACACACAGGCATGTGTATATGCAGGCAAAAGGGCATACATAACCAGCCACTCGTATTAGTAAAAGGAATGTATAGACAAAGTAACATTGGATAGTCTGTCATTACTGAACAATGGGATAAATCAATACAAAATGAATGATATTTGTTTATGATATACAGTAGGTTGGAGTTGCTATTGACTGGCAAGTGGAAGCTAATTGGTTTAACAGTGAGTAAATACTCACAGGTGTTCTGCAGAGTCGGTGGACGAAGGTCTCTCTTTGTCCTGGGGCAGACTCTCGTCAAACACGATGGTCTCAGTGTTGGCCAAACAGAAGCCATTAGACCGCATGATCTCTGTAAGGCACAGGACAGACACACGGTCACATCAACCGGTGGGGAAAGCATCAGCAAAACATCTCACAGTAAAGGAAATGAACCACTACTCAGAGGTATGTCGGTTCAGATGCCAAGTGGAACGTACTATTGTTGTTGAGCTGCATTGGTTTATAGACGTATGGGAGATAAAAAGTGATGACACGTATGTATGTAGTGTTGGTCTGTCAGCAACATTGGTCTTGGTCTTGGCCAAGTACCCCACAGTAATGGCGTACCTGATATCTTGATTGGACTTTGAAAGCAGGGCTGGATCTTGTGGACGTTGTCATTCTTTAGCACCTGGTCCAGCGGTGATCGCTCAAAGAACGTCAACATCACCTCTGACCTTGAATACTGTGACAGAAGTTATTTTTTCGCAAATGTACAGTAGCGAATGTACGGACAAGCTGTATGAGACACATACTTTACATATCTGTCTGAAGGAAACATGATTATATGAATCATAGTGTGTCTGTAATTCCCGAGAGTTCATTGAGGTTGAAGGTGAGACCCACCTTCCAGGGCATGATGATAGCGTTCTTCAGTAGCCTCTCCACCTCGTTCAGCTTCATCTCAATGTCATGTGCCTCTTTAATCTTCACCAGCCCTGAATAATAACACAAACATGACAGCTCAACTACTATGGATATTCAAAACACCTTCTTACAAGTAGTCTCACAAAACCGAGAGGCTATCAGCTGAGGTAAACATTTAGGTGAATTAGTCTCAAACTGACTTGGGTTCAATCCAGGAAGTACAAAACAAGTCCAATAATAAAACATAAGCCACGAGACAGTTACATTTTGAGAGAGTCAGAGCTTTCATCCCAAAACAACCCACCGACTAGGTAAGAGCACATGGAACACTATATCTGTGCATCGACCATAGCAAAGATCAGCCGCTTTGACCTTTGTGTCCGCTAGTGTCTTATCTCTCATCAGGCCAGCACACACAAAAACTGAATGCGAGGGCCTGAATCACACCTAGCTCTGTTAAAAGGTTGCCCCAAATGCAAGTGAAAAGGTGCTAATCAGTTGATGCAATAACCTTTTTATTCACAATGCCCCCATAATCTTTACCCTTTAAACAGAAAGCGAGACATAAATATACTTTTTTATGTTGGCATAGCACGCGAGTGTAAAATATCATTCCAACCTTCAGCAATGGATCATGAAATGCTTTAAAATATGCAGTTCTAAAAGCAATAATGGCAGATGGTGGGTAACTGCAGCACGGGGAGCATCTACTGAAATACTAGTCACGTGCTGACTCTGAGACTCTGAGCTCGAGATGCACCAGTGATGCAGCTGATCTCTAAATTCCAAAAACAAGAGGAAAGTTCTGAGTTGGAGTGAGTGTTATCCTTACTCATCCTTTAACAGGGAATAAGGGGAAGTGAAACAATACTAAAGCCACACAAAAACACAAGACTGCCCATATGACACATTAGTCACTTTGACCATATCTCCCAAACATCCTAAAACCTCATTTATGGTCATGCTGACGATAATGGTGAGGCCGATGATGATGAATATGTAGAAAACATCTATGAGGTATCACTGCCTGATGCAACTCGTTTGCACAAAGCAAGCTACTCCCTTTGGGCTGTGAGATAAGAGGATGTGAGACCGACCCTCTGCTGGTGTATCAGCCCAATTCATTTACAATGGCCGACGGTGATGACATCATGTCCCAGGTGTTGCAAGGAGTGATTAAGCCATTAAATCATCACTAGCAGCTCACCCCCTTAAAGACTCTCCCTCCCAGACTGTGTAGTTCAGTGTTTCAAGATGATGTTCTTGTGCTCTAGTGATAAAGAGCTCTGTTGTCCAAATTGGCAATATGCTATAAAAGATTAATCATGACCCAAACTATAACTATACTGTAAATCATGTTTTGTCTGAGGATAGAGGTTTATTGTGGTTTTTCATCAAACCTTGTGCTTGTGGATAGTGTTTCCAGGCGGTTTCACTGCAGAAAAGTTACAGTGTAGGTAGTTTCGGATAGCCATACCTTTAAATCACGTTGTTTTCACGCCTCTTTTTGAGGTCTTTTTTATTTGCCGTTCTGGCTTGGATTGAACTGGACAGAGCGATGGGAGAATGTGCTCACAATTTCATTGGATGTTACATTCCAAGAACCCTCCCCCCACCTGCGCGTAGAATGGTTGCTTTTTGTTATGTGTGTCGTCTTTTACAACCTGGTAGGACTTTTTTACAGCTTGCAACATTGAAGAAAATGGAAGAAAACTTGAAGGAAAGGTATTTGATTGGTTTAACATGTAGCGAGGTGTCACTCGTTTCAAACAGATTTCCACCCCTTTGTAGCTACTTTCTATAAAGGATTTCCCCAGGCTTTCCAAACTAGGAAAGCCTGATCTCAACAAGGTCACAGTGATGGCTATACTATTTTGAATATCATATGGTATTTTTTTCTTTATCTTAGGCTAGAACCCTCAGTTCATACTGTAGATATTAATGTTGAGGTAAATGCTTAGGGGAAATATGAATCAATGCCGCACAAAGTGGTTAGCATCTCAAATGAAAAAACATAAACTGTCCTTAGAGACATAAAGTGCAACCACACTTCTGTGTAAACAGATAAAAGTATGTCCACAAGATCTCTCCGTTGATATGGAAACATGATGTCTGGCATGGAATGCTAAAACAAGGCTGTAATTTTTTTAAAAGGACACAAAAACATGAATGCCATGTTTTCCTCTTTCAATTATCTATAATTTCAATTATCTATATTTATATGAATTTATAGGTTGTGGTCCTCTGAAAATAAGCCATAAAATATGTTGAAACTCAAACCAGCTGTGTTTCTTTCTACCAGGGTACTTTAGTGCATCTCCTCATACTTCCTGTGGAAGAGTCCATTTCCTGTCACAACTTCCTGGAGGCACCAGTGGTCCTCCTCACCCAGAGGGAGACATTATGCCTGACAGATGACTGAGGATGGGCACAAATTGGTCAAATTGTCCTCTTGTACAAGCTGTTCCCATGTGCACTGCAAAGAATTAGCCTGCAGCAGGCAATGGTATTTTAAACCAGGTACTGTAGTAAGATCAGTTGGGAGAAAAAGACTTCACAGATGCTGGCGTCTTTACAAGCATAGATCAAAGGGTGTAACTTCATGGTTATTAGGTAGTAGTAGGCAATTTCAATGTGTAATACACAAATCTCAAACAAGTATCAAAGTTCTTATACTCTAAATGTACCTGTTGATGTAATACCGATGTAAATGCATGGTTTTGCCATAACTTACATAAAAGTGGGACCCAGTTGACTAATACATTAGAGCTTGAGCTGTGACCAAAGTTATAATAGGAAGCATGACGATTCCAAGTCATCTGCACACAATCTACAAACAGTTATTACACAATCTACAAACAGTTATTACACAATCTACAAACAGTTATTACACAGTCATCTGTTTCACTCTGGCGGATCAAAGCGCCCCAAGTGAGCACAATACTGTATTATCACCGAACCACCATCTCCCCTATTTAATGAACATGTTCTTTCTAATCCTTCTCTGGGTTGATCAGCATGTTCCATCTCCTGTGCTGCTCAGTCAGCAGTAAACGTAACACAACAACATCACACTCCATAAGTGGACTTTAGTCCTAAACACAGCTCTCGGTGCAGCAGCTCTCCCCCATGCATCTAAATCAGCCATGTCTGGATTCCTGGGTGGTACAATCATATCTGGCTCACATGCAACCTGGTTCATCATCACTTCCTGTCTGTGCCCACTTTAGGGTCACATGTCAGATGTCATGTGAGTGTGATGAAGGAAAACACAGACCAAGGGACTAGCCTAAATATAGGGCACCCACTCCTTCATCCAGCCATGTGTATCATCCACCCTTCTTTCACGATGACTTCATAGCCTGAAACCTCTGCGCGCCTCCCTTGTTGCCTAGGTACAGCACAGTAACAGCAAAACATGAGTAGGGCCAGAAAACTAGGAAAATAACGCTTGGGAGGCTAGGGCTAGCTTCTTAATTGAGTGAAGTTACCGGCAGGCTACTTCTCAACTGAGTGGCAATTAGAGGGATGTAAATGAAATATCGAGCTGAGGTGGAAATTAAAGAAAGGGCATTCAGTTGGTTGAGGAATGGGATTAATCTGGTGCAAGCTATCCATCACTGACATGATCATACGCCACCAGCACCACCACTGAAGTAGCACTGAGATGAAGTCGCCATTTCAATACCCGGACTTCTTCCATTTGTCTCTCAGTTGCAGCTCATAAAACATAAGACAGGAATGAGACACTACAAAAATGGAGAGGAGCAATGTGACTCATATAGCCCAGTATCTCTTCCAATCATGCATGACATATGGCAGAGGCAGCGAGGCAGAAGAGGAACACATCGTCAACAACACAGCTATTCCAGTGTATGGGGAAGGAAGCAAAGCGTTTCAGTCGCCACTAAAAGGCTGTTCTCCAAAACACACTTAGCCCGAGCGGGCACAGACAAAAGAGAAGTGCCAGAGAGGCTGTGCAGGGCGATTGTAGACGTGGCACGTGCTGGCAGTCCTGCCAGCCTCCTGCCTGGGCAATGCCAATGTCAGGGCACCACTGTGACAGACAGAGCCACCAGAGGCACAGAGAGACCTCAGGGTCGTGTGTTTGAGTTGTATGTGGTCCTGCTTTACCCATTACTCTGGGATAGGATCACTTAAGCAGCAGTGGGTTTGATCCAAAGATGGAACTTTGACACATGTAATAAGGAGAAGTAATTGCATGAAAACATTTTCATGGCATGAAATAGGTCCAATGATCACTAGGGTAATAAGGAAATGTATACTGTATTCTTATAGTTGAGTGTAAAATCGCCAAGTAGGCAATCACATAGCAACCAATAATCATATACGTGTGAAGTAGTTTGGAATTAAATTGTGTGTGTCACAAGAGAGAAATTAAATTAGCAATATCTAAGCCGCCTATCATCTAGGCCTACAGGTAGTAGTCAGACACCCTGTTGAATGGTAAGTTGAGGTTTAGCTTTGCTGTTAGTGGAGGCTACGGTAATAGAAACATAAGTAATAAGCAAGAGATGAATTTGTGGAGAAAATCACAGAACTAAGTGGTCAGTAATTAAAAATACTGCAGCACACAGATAGATACAATTTGCCAAAAGATCAATCTACAATTTACCCATTCAACAAGATTTACCAATACAACAGGCCTCAGTGTGAGTACTGGTGGTTTATCAAACTATATGCTGTACTTGAGAAATAGGTTAAACTCATCTTCTTAGTTAATAACTAACTAACTAAAATGACAGGGTATGTTGGTGAATTAAATAATGAAATACTTGAAGCAGTAGAATATTGAACGACCCACAAACATTCAATAGAGGGAGACATTGAGTCTTTCAATGTTCAAGTGTTGTGATAAACATTATTATGGAGTAATCATGGTGAAGTCTGCTCCTACATCTGTTTGTCCCAACCTTTTCACAAAATGTAGGCTACATGGACCTTTGTCAGTTAATTCTCATGTAGTATAAACATTGTAAAAATCGATGTGTATTCTATCACAACTAAATGTGACCTATACAAATCAGTAAAGTAAATGCAGGCTGATAGATAAAGGTATTGATGGCAAGATGAGTCGGTCCTATTATTGACAGTCTAGAGAACACACACACCCCTCCATGACGTTACGGGTATGTTGTTTGGTTCCTGAGAACTTTAAACAGTACTGAGTGAATCATAGGCTAGTCCAAAGGGCAGCTATGTGATATGGGTCTGGTTTTGTCACCCAAAGTGGACCCTGTGAATTATTAAGCGGTCTACCTGGATCAAGAAAAACAAGGTTAATAGGCTATATTAGCACATTATTTGAGTTACTTTAGGCCTACAAATTAATACCCATCTCTCAAGAGTGCCCATCTTAATGGATATGGATCATGGATCTAGATGAATAAATCAATATAATATATATATATATTGATTTATTCATCTATATCCTTGATCCATATCCATTGAGATGGGCACTCTTGAGAGATGGGTATTAATTCGTAGGCCTAAAGTAACTCAAATAACGTGTTAATATAGCCTATTAACCTTGTTTTTGTTCACATATATATATATCATTCAATGAATGATAATCATCCTCATGTCAGATGCATTTAAGTACCGAATACAAACCTTCTATAAGTGGAGACTTGGAGAGTTCTCGTCTGTCCTCAGGGAAGGATTCAACCAGTCTTTTAAACAATCTCCCCAAATCGGAATAACTCCGGTGTAAGTATAAAATGTTCCTGTCCGACCACTCGGTTCTGATCTCGAAGAACTCCTCTTCTTCTCCTCGTTGACTTATGATCAGTCTCCGGATTCCGTTAACCCAGCAATCCTTGACAAACATGTTGACCAGAGACGTCCCCTCGAATATCGCCGATGCCATTCCTCAACAGTCAGTCCAGCATTCTGAAGAAGGGGAGTCGGGCGCGGGAGTTGTTGGCACCGTTATCATGCCCACCCTGGCAAAATAACTTTACAGCAAATGAATCATTAACCTGTACGGAAAACCCCGGCAAATGTTACAAATAGTGACAACGGCCAGTTCAAAAACTTCCAACCAGACTCTAGTATGCATTCTACACTGTATCAGAAAAGGGATGTCAGTTTCGCTTGGTCAGCCCATCGCAGACGCAATCTCAAACGTGGCACGGACAACGCAGGTTAAGAAAATAACTGATCGTAAAGACAATCACCCGAAACTCGAAGCCTGAGTCGATATGATTATTGTTTAAAAAACAATTAGCAATTTATTAAAATATGTATTTGACTTAGGTCGTATGCAGTAGTCTAAATTAACGCCTTCAAAAAGTCGCTTGCCTTTCCCTTAAACACATAAGTATTTTTTCATCGTCTTACTGTTTTGTTTATAGTTTTTGAATCTTCATGTACCTCATAGGATGTTATAGAATTGCATGTTCGATGATGTGTTCTAACTTCGTGCCTTCAATCCCTTGGCAGTTTGGTGAGGTCAGCCCTGTGAGAATGCATGCATTCTGCACACTGACTGGAATGTAGAGTTGACTGCCTTTGTCGCTCGGGAGAAAATATCCCTAGGCTTCCTCCCCTCGCAGAAGTTGACTCCTCTCCCTCCCCTCCTTTTCTTTCCCCTTCCTTGTCAACACTGTGGATAGTATGAAAGGAATGCAACTGCCCGAAGAGTGACCGAATTGTCCATACAGCTGCTTCAAGTTCAACACTTTTCTACTGTACATCAATTTATTTTTAACAGTTATGTTCCCCTTTTTTGCTCCTCTTGTGATACAAACTTCCCCTTGTTCATGATCAAGAACTATGACCTCATTTGTACAGTAGCTCATCAGTCTGAGGAATAACCCTCAAACAAAGTTTTACAACAGTCATGACAATCAGGTGGTGCTCACATTTCATTGTTATGGTATCTTCACAAACACCAATTGCCTAACATGGACAACAATGGCTCAGTAGTTTATTGATAAAAAATATTGGGTTTATTGACAAAAATGCCCAAGATAGGCTATAGTGCTACCTGCAGTCAGGTTTGTATCTCAAACTTCGACTCATCTTATTTTCTTTATCTTCAAAGAGAAGTTGAAGCACAGAAGAGGGCCACTTACAGAGCAACCAAATAAAGAGTATCACATGGAGATAGAAAAAAAGAAAACAGAGACAGTCAAAATGCTTGGTCATGAAGTTATTAAGAGACTATATGTCAGATCAGGTGCCAAGGAGGAGGTGAGAAGTATATCCACTTGTGTAAGGATTCTGGGCTGTGTTGGATTCTGGACTGTTGTTTGGGAGGTTTATCATTTATCTTCAAATGCCCAACAGCGACACAAATCTCATTATGTATTTATACAGCATTCCAGACATGTTTGATTGTGTACGGCAATATCATTCCTCATAAACAAAATATTATTCAAACCTAAGGAAAATAACCAGAATACTGGATAGTTTTGGATACCCACTCATTCTGTGAGAGTAGAAAAGGACAGAGCAAAGAGGAGTGTAAGTTATCCTCTGCTACAGTATGCCCCATTAACCATTACAGCATGGTAATGTTTCACTGAGTGCTTTAGGAGTGGCTGGGTCCATTCAAAGAGGTTTACAGGAAACCCATAACAAATTCAAATTATGAGGATTCTTCTATATTTATAACAACTGTATTCTCAAAGAATACTGCAGGCAGTTCTGGTAAATGCTATTAATAAAAAATAATTGACTATACAGGAAATTGGAAGTTTATAGTGAGCAAAGATAAGTGGTAAAATAGATGTCTAGTCTCTAACTTCACGCAAACACACATACATACACACACACACACACACACACACACAAACACACACAGAATAGAAAACAACATACTGTAGTAGTAATTAAACATATGACTGTGAATGTTAAAGAGAGGGCCCTAGTTCAATGGTGAAGAAGATGGTATCATTGAGATTGAAGAAAGCAATCCCCCTCTAATGCACACATTGAATTTCATGAAACAGAACAGATGTGGGGTGTAAAAGCCTGCGTTCACATGCTCACATCTTCCCTCTGAGCACTCAATTGCACCTCTGTGGGCATTCCACCATGGATATGGAGGCACTGCAGGAGCAAGAAAATGTGTCCTGTTAGGTGAATATAATGTTTCCACGTGTCACAGCCACATAAAACCTTCCATCCTAATGACTTTATCATTCAAAGTAACCCAAGGAGGCTTCTTTAACATATGGCGTCTTTATATCTGACTGTTCCTGGAAGTCTTTTCTTTATTTTCGTTTTATTTTTCATTATTGGTGGGGGAGACATAAATTATGATACTGTATTAATTGCTTTAATATTTAATAGGACTTCTGTAAAACTTTTTCTGAAACAATAAACTCTGTGTGTGACTGTGTAGTTTTATTTTGGGATTTTTTTGGTTCCAGTTAAACTTAATTTGATGATGATATAATGCTAACATTATGTAATAAACAAGTTACAAATCAGTTGTAAAATGTAGATTTTCAGCCTGATTCTCAGTGACGGCTTTGGTCCCTCTTTGGGTCCTTCAGCTGTTTTACAGTAACCAATGAAAACGTCTAGGCATGTCTCTGAAAATATGGCAACCCACACTCAGCATTTCTAAGTTATATTCTTCAATAATCAATCAGTATATCATTTATTTAAAAGTAAAACAATGGATGTACCAATCCCAGATTGGCCCTTTAAAATGTTACAGATTTGTAATAAAAAAATCCCCTGGAGCATATTCAAAGTCCTTGCCTCTACGTCAAAATAGTCTCTGTTTTTATCATAAGGAATCTGATGGACACAGCGCAGTAAATGATGTGTGGATGTGCTATAAAGGGCCCTTGAATTATAAATCCTTAGCTCGCGCTTACATGTGATGAATGATATCAGAGGTACACATGCTGAAGGAATACTAAACACAAGCTTGTGGGTGATGTACTGTATATCTAATAGGATACAGTTGCTTTCTTTGACCTCTACTACTATGCTGTTTACGAGTTATTGAGCACTGTTAAAGCCAAATGAGCTTGGAGTATCCCTCATCCAGTTAAAGAATGCAGAAGCTGCAACTATGGAACACACAAAGTCTACAGTACATCTATTGTGAACCATGAAGGTTTTGTGTCCCATAAACTGAAAAACACAGTGTTATTTCAGAGAGATACTCCTTTATCATAAGAAATAATAATGTATAGATTATTATTTATTTATTTATTAGTTTATTATCAGCCTTACATGTTTGTTTTAGGTTTAGTGGCATGGCAAGTTTATTTATATAGCACATTTCATACACAGAGACAATTCAAAGTGCTTTACATAAAATAGTTAATAAGGAAAAAGCATAAAAAATAAAAAAGCATAAAAGACATAAAAAAAGAATAAAAGACATAAAAAAAGAATAAAAGTCAGAGTGCATTTTAGAATCATAGTGCAATTATTAGTAGCAATTTAGTTTAAATTAAAGGCAAAGGCGAACATAAAGGTTTTTAGCCCATTTTTTAAAGTGGCCAGAGTTAGGGCTGATCTAAGATCTTCCGGAAGTTTATTCCAGCTATGTGTAGCATAATAACTGAATGCTGCTTCACCATGTTTTGTTTTAATCCTAGGAACAGTTAGTAGACTGGTCCCTGATGTCCTAAGAAGTCTTGAGGGTTCATCGTGTGGAAGCAAGTCAGAGATGTATTTTGGCCCTAACCATTAAGTGACAAGTAATATTATTTTGAAGTCAATTCTATAACACACTGGTAGCCAATGCAGAGACCTGAAAACTGGTGTGATATGTTCAGCTTTCTTGGTCCTTGTTAGAACTCTAGCAGCAGCATTCTGAATGAGCTGTAGCAGCCTAAGTGCTTTTTGGGAAGGCCTGAGAAAAGACTATTACAGTAGTCTAACCTACTGGAAATGAAAGTGTGAATTAGTTTTTCTAGGTCTTGTTTGGACATGTATCCCCTAATTCTTCATATTTTTTTAAGATGATAATAGGCCGATTTTGTTATAGACTTGGTGTGGGTGTTAAAATTTAGATCTGAGTCACTAATAACACCCAGATTTCTGACTTGGTTTTTAGACTTCAAAGAAAGGGAATCAAGATGAGCATGAACTTTCAGCCTTTCTTCTTTAGCACCAAAGACAATTATCTCAGTTTTGTCTTTGTTTAGTTGGAGGAAATTTTGGCACATCCAGTCATTGATTGGGTCAATGCACAGACACAGTGAGTCTATAGTCACCTAGTCACTCGATGAGAGAGCTATGTATAATTGAGTGTTGTCTGCATAGTTATGGTACGCGATTGGTGGACAGTTTGATGGAAGCTCAGGTGGCATAATAGATTTGCCAGCAAATATCCATTAGCTGATGGAGAGTAAGGGTTGGTTACACACCTGGTTTCCAACCTTTAGCCTCACTGCTGCATTGTAATTTTCACATAGCTTTTCATATGAGCCATAACCCCAGAAGAATATTGACATCAGGGTTAGGGTTAGGGTTAGGGTTAGGGTTAGGGTTAGGGATGTTAGAGGATTGAAAATAGCTGTGACGCACAGTGGAAGTAAAGCTGCCTTGATTATCATGTTGAATTACATTGGCGTGTGATAGGGTTGGTTGCTGAGTAGGCCAACTGTTATTTGCAGTTTTAAAATGTCCACAGTTTTTCTGTATTCATGCAAAGCCACACGTTTCTAGTAATACAGTCAGTCTATCTCAAATTGTATTAGACTTGAGGCCTATGTGCTCCAAGACATCATTGTCCCAAGGAACTTCCCCCTCATTTTCTAGAGAATAATGGGATCACTCTGTTTGGAGCAAGGCCTTCCTCTGTGGTTGAGCCGCATCAACAGTGTCAGCAAATTCTGCTCACTGCCTCATTTTGGTGTAATTCCTTTGAAAAAGAAAACATCAAATGGAAAAAGACATTCCACCACTCATCAAAACAGCACAATGTTCATATTCAAAGCACATTTGTCTCCCATTACAACAGACCCAGTGCCAAACCTCTATTGGGGAGAAAGTGTGTGTGTGTGTGTGTGTGTGTGTGTGTGTGTGTGTGTGTGTGTGTGTGTGTGTGTGTGTGTGTGTGTGTGTGTGTGTGTGTGTGTGTGTCGTGCGTACGTGCGTACATGCGTACATGCATGTATGCCTATGTGTTTGGAGAGGGGGTGAATGAGTTTAAGTTTGGGATTTTGTGCATGGAAGGAGAGATGAATGGTTGCTCCACCACCAAAGAGGGGGTAGGATGGGGGGATTATATGATCCCTTGCCAAAGCCCCTTGAAACAACATTTGAGAGTCCTAGTCACATGCCTGATTTGTTAAGTCACACCAAAGGTGCGGTCATGGCATACCCTGCCGTGTGAAGTAAGAAAGAACGATGTACAACGACTGTACCACTCTGTGCTTTCAAATTGTAAAGTCTTATTGGCTTTTCTTTGGACTCTTTCTTGTTTCAGGAAGAGTCCAGTAATTCCTAAGTATAACAATAATATGTAACACTGCTCTAAATGATGTAGTACTTTGATTGCAGTAGCTGGCAGGACCTAGCCTCTATACAGTTTAGGCCTTTGTTTACAACACCTATAACAATCCACACCCATACATTATACAGTGAAAGGGAGGAACACAAAGACGTCTGCAGCTCCTGGTCTTTAATCCTTCAACCACAGCTGGTGTATTAAAAATGGCCACACCCAGGAGAATTATGGGACAGTGTGGGTGTGAACTGACTCTGAGATGCCTCCAGTCAAACATTGGCTCACCTACAGACTTGCACATACACAGCTTGGATCTGTGTGCACTATCTATCTATCTATCTATCTATCTATCTATCTATCTATCTATCTATCTACCTTTCTATATACAGTATATATCTGTTATATCTTTCTCTCTTTCTATCTTGCATCAATGGAATTGGTCAGAGTGGAGTCGTCTCCTTTTCCTAAGTAACTAGCAGTCTTTGTCAGGTTTGAGCTGATGTTTCAATGTAGAGGGTGAAATGTCATTGTAAAGTAAATAATATGGCCAGCATTCTCAAATAGTATAAATGATGGATGGATTTGCTGCTCTTCCCTCTTTTAATTAAACTGTATTTCTCTTTGTCTCAGGTGTGACAGTTACTTTAAGCATGTTGTAATTCTTCCACAACGATGCAGGTGTTGCTATCTGGGGGCTCATCCGGGACTTTGTGTGTTTGCACCATTGTGCATTCCATTGGAGCCAATGCATGTTCATATGACTAAAGTCTAGCAGTTTTGACATTAAAATGACTGTATACATTTCTGTATACATACAGAAATGACCCCTTTTCTCAAAGTTATTCTCTTCTCCTTGAAGATACCAACACACCGGGATGTCACATGAATCTCAGCCAGTCTGCTCTCCTGGTGCAAACATAAATCCCAACCTCCGACAAGGCCATATGCTTGGGGCGTGCTCTCAAAAGCGCTCCACTTCTCCCTGCAACTCCTCTCCCGACCCCTCCACTTGCAGCAAACCAAACACCGAAAGGCCCATAAAACTAAACTGGAAAGAAGGGGAGCAAAGACAAGAGGGAAAAGACAAAAGGATGGAAGATGGAGGGAGGCATCTGCCAGGGAACAAAGAACATCTGCGTGGATGGAGACAGGCGTTCCCCAGGCTCAATGAAAGGCGTCGTGGGCCTGGACTATCTACCTCTACGGCCCTGTACCAGGAGGAAGTCATCTGGAGCCATAACTCTGGACCCGTCTACACACTGAGACAATGGTGCGCTCGCAAAAAGGCCTGAGTGTTTTTCACTGACCCAGTAATGGACTGCGGTCGCCATCAGGAGCATCTGCTGGAGTCCATGTTTTATGGGCTTGTCGTTATTGTGTCTCTGCTGAAGCCCAGAGAGTAAAGGTCCCCCGAGCTGGAAGGAGACCTGACGTCTGCTCACTGTAATTCATCTCAATGACAAACCAAACTTCCAAAGACACAGTTCTGATCGGTAGGCTATTGTGACATACTGCTTCACTTGTTCTCTGAACAGTGACCACTGCTTCTCTTGAACAGCAAAAACAGATTTTTTTTTATACTACATGGACCATAGTGGAATAAAGAGATACTTTGTGGCTCTGACCTGGGTCGAAAAAGTGTTTGAGGTGTGGTTGATTTAGCTTGTTTGGTGCATCGGCTGGGCAAGGTTTGCACTTTGAATGATTATTGCAATGGTTCCATTGCACCGAGAAAGCTATATCAAGTGCATGTAAAGTATTCAAAATTACTTAAATACTTTACATAAATTCATCCTAGGTCTGGTGTAGCTGTGTCAGGTATTGGCTGTTTCATGTCCTGGCCTGTACTGGGAGATCTCGTGGGTTTGCGGTATGGGTCATGTGACCTGTAGGTGGAGGAAAATTCACTTCATTATCAAGACAGGCTGCAGAGGAGTTATTACTTGCACGAAAAAAAATTCATTAAAGAAAAGAAGGCCAGCTGACATTTTTCTCCCTACTGACAGTCATGCATGTGTTCATTGACATACTGTACAGGCTCTGAATTGCACGTACATGTTATGGCAAAGGATATAAAAATGTATCCACAATGAACCACTGTAATGCACAAGGAGCAAGGGCAAACTCATAGACACAATAGGACGAATCCTATTCAATGTGGACCACATCGAAGTAGTTGTTGTAGTAATCTCAGCTTTACTGTAAATCCTACAGTCAACTGTCTGGCAGTCTACAGATCCAGAGCCAGACTCCTCCTACGGTACAGCCATACGCCATGCCTGTGATTTAGTGGGCACTATGGGACAGGGGCCTCCACTAATGGAATATCTAATGTCTGTACGTCCGACACTTTAATCTCTGGTGAGACCTGCAGCCTGCACATTTACGGTATAAATCAGAGACATGCTGCTCAGAGGAAGACCGGAGATGGCAGTAAGTTACAACCCACAGCCCCTCTTCCAAGGAAAAGGCGGAATCTTTTGACTTGGCTGTGAGGTGTTGCCTAGGGATGTATAATGGAGGGAAGCAATCAGGCTATATGAGTTGAGACAACCAACCAAAATATTTGTATTTTGTTACAAATGCTGTAGTTAAGCAGAAGGAGGGAAATATAGACTGGATATTAATAGAAAGGGAAGAGTGAGATCCTCAAAAGCTATGTTGCTGCAGGGCCAAGTCCTGTGTGCTTTGCTGCTTTATCTATATATAAGACATTTGCCCTTAGTGCATCTCCCATCTGCCATGTTACGTATGTATGACATTATTGCAATGTTACCCCTCCGTAAGAGGCTTTCATGAAAGCACTGCAGTACAGAACCATTCAACAGTTCCTCCAAAATAACACAATTTACAGCTTCAGACAAAACTGTGCAGACATACAGTATATTCTCACAAGCTACTGCCTTTAGTGACACATTCTTACAGGCTAAAGTTCATGTGTTCTATCAAGCAGTGTTTGAATATAAACTATAGCTGTTGGTGAAGACTGCTGTCTATCAACTTGCTTTACAAAAGCCTTTATAAAAGTGTCCTTGGCCTGTATAAAGAAAAGACCTTCTGGACAGCAACTTGATCCCTTCAAAAATGTTTTATTTGCTGATGTATTTCGGAGAAAGCTACTTCACCAAAGCATAATGTCACAATATGACACATATGACACATGACACAACATAATTACAAGTAGCACCACCCTGCTGATTATTTGCTCAATCAGGTTCCACGAGAGAAAGGATCTGGTCTGTTAAGCTTTGTTCACATTGAAGACCTTAATACTTAAATCTGTTTTGTTTTTCAAATATGTTTTGGAATACTAACTGTTCAAACTGAATTTCCAAGAGACCAAATCCGATGAGTGTGCGTTCAGACAGTAGTCTAGTGAAACAGACGTCAGATTGTTGCAGTAAACAGTGACAACACACGTGACCTTCTCCTCAAATACCCGATGTAAACCAGCTACGCTATCGAAAAGGAGTGAGTTTTACCATCTTAACTTGGTTATACTAGTTGCCATAGTTACGACAGGACCCTGTGCAGCGTAGGTGGTGCTGTCCTTGGTCTGTATTTGTGCTTTCCTTGGTCTGCAAAGGTCTTTCTCCATCCACTCTAACAGTTGTACTGTAGCATTACCACTGAAATTGATGTGCATTTCTTACATGATTCTTAGTTAAAATGTGATTTATAGCACCAGGCAATGCCATATCTATGAGGTGTTTAATATAGTGTGCCAACTTAAAAATGGCAATACCTCCTCCACACTGACTTTCAACACGGAGGCCCCCCAGGGCTGTGTGCTCAGTCCCCTCCTGTACTCCCTGTTCACCCACGACGATGGGGCTTAAGTGGAGAGCGTCAGTAGCTTTAACTTCCTTGGTGTACACATTACTGGTCCCACCACATCGGCACAGGGATCAAGACAGAGCTCCAATGCCTGTTCTTCCATTTGGCATGGACCCTCAGATCCTCACCAATTTCTATAGGTGCACCATCACTGCCTAGTAGCTGCACCACCCATGACCGAAGGGCTCTTCAGAGGGTGGTGAAAACAGCAAATGACATCTACTCCAGGAGGTGTCTGAGGAAGGCCTGGAAGATCATCAAAGACCGCAGCCATCCGAGTCACACCCTGTTCTCTCCGGTACCGTCTGGCAAACATTACCTGATCATCTGGTCTCGGACCAACAGGTTCTGTGACAGCTTCTACCTCCAAGCTATAAGACTTTTGAACTGATATCCCCAGCTGCTCAGCATCACTAGAGACACTTGCACACCATTTACACACACATACAAACACACACACACACACACACACACACATACATACATGCACATACTCACACCCCATGTTCATCATTGCTGCAATATTATATTTATACTATTTATCTGTATATTTCCATCCAAGACTACACCTATTGTTTGACTGTTTTTACTACTGATAGTATATTGTGTACTGTATTGTTATTATTCTATTTTTATTGTACCCCTATTCTTGTACTTCACTACACTGTTGAGAGGTAGCTCGAACTAAGCATTTCATTGTATGTAACAGTTGTATCCTGTGCACATGATAAATAAACTTTTATTTGATTTGAACTTCACTTCACAAAGTTCCTTTTTACTGTTGGACTTCTGCCTATGTAAACACATTGAAACAATGCACTCCTCTTAATTTGCACTCAGAGACTCTCAAGTGTGGTTGAATCTGTAAATGAGAATGTCCAACAAATCCATTGATAGGGTGAAAGAAGCTTGGGGTGCTGGGGGGGGTAGAATGGGGGTGTCGGGGAGTGTGTTGTGGCGGGCTGGGGTGTTGGGGCTAAGGCACTGATTTAATGAGAGTTTGGAGGGCCCTGTCAGACACCATGGGGGGTGCTCAATGTCTAAAATGTAAATGTAAAATGCTCTACTCATTGAACATCATTTGAATGTGCAACAAGAAGAAGAAGCACTGGTTACAGGCTGGGATGTATACTCCGCCTATCCTTGGGAAGCATCACTATAATACACAGTTCCTACATATAAAATATGTATGGACTGGAACTCAAGGTGGTTTATCTATTATGATCCGGAAAGAGTGCAAAAGAACTGACCATCAATTCTTAACTGTTTTGAAGTAGGCCAACGCGAAATGACATGGAAGAAAATTGTGCTCTCAAACTTATTTTGTAAAGTTTGTGTCAGTGTGAGTCGTCTTCCAGAGTTGCAAGTATATTGTTAGACTTGAATAAAGGCTGAACTAGGGGTAACTAGTTCTGCTTTTTGACACTCAGATGACGGTTGACAGGCTGATGTAAGTTTCATTATAGGGGGATATTTTATATTTTTAGATGAGAGACAGGAGAGACATTTAAAAAGAAAGTAGAGACAGACAACGGTTTAACAGAGTGAGAGAAACCTCCTCATTGCCGCTGTCATTCATCTTTCGCTGTCTTCCAAAATGCATTCTTGCACTCTATCTAGAGGGTATTCTGAACTTGGTATACGGTCTATGGAGTGCAAGAACGCATTTTGGAACACAGCCTTTGTCTATTTTCCTGAACCAACATCGTCCTCTAGTGGACAAAAGTAAAATTCAACTCAGTCGCCAAAACTGTAGAGGGCAGAATTACAGTTGATTGGTGTTGTGCGTGTACATTGTGTACACACTGGAAGAAGAGATTTTCCGGTCGAGGAAAATGGCCGACGTAGAGATGGATATCGCGTCTAGAAGAATGAATAATGGGAACGAACACGTGTAAGATAATTTTGGAGATTAGACAGTCATGCAAATAATTGTATATTTACCTGTTTCAATTATGTCGTGAATTAGTCTTTATCTTCAATATATCACGGTTTAATTCAGCGCTAATTCAGTATCAGCTAGCGAGAGGACTAGCCAACGTTAGCGAGCTAGCTCTTGACTCAAGCACAGAGTGTACAAAAGTGTTTGCTAACCTCATGATACGAATACGGTGTTATTTTCTACAGACGATAATATAAGGAATATATGATCATTTCAAAACATACGATTTGGCATTCCAGCTAGCTAGCTAGCTAGTTAGCAAGCAACAATCCATTGTAGATAGGCTAGCTAGTTAGCTAACCATGTTAGCCAGCTAGCTAATTCGTCTTGGCGGTCAAGTAGGGGAGCAAAAATAAATAGCTATGTAGCTGTTGCTAGTAGCTACAAAGAAAGCTTTGTTTTGTTGGATAACTTGGCAATTTGTCTTTGCTTGCGCTGTAAATTATGTTTATAGCACCAGTTATAGCCAATTTCTATATCAAATTACAAAAAAGTTATCTAGCTAGCCACCGCTTATCGTTAAGCTCCGCTTGTTGATGTTATTCTGAGCCTGAGAGTTTGGCAAGCGGTAACGTTTGGTTACAAGGCAGACAGATGCACCTGTTAGGTGCTCCACCTGAGGGACGAGAATACAATTCCTAAATCTTTACTTTTTAGCAACAGCTGCAACTTTCAAGAAGTGTATCCATTAGATACGTGTTTGTTTTGTTTCCTATGACCTCCCAGACATGTCCCTGAACATTACATTTTTTTCCCGAACAGGAAACAGGATTTGGAAAGTCAAGAGAAAAGTGGGAACGATGAAGAGAGTGGTGACATGTCTGAGGAAGAGGAGGAGGATGAAGAGGGTGGAGAGGAGGAAGCTGAGACCAATGGAGAGAAGATTGAAGAGGGGTCCAAACATCACAGCAGTGGCAGCAAACACAAGAGGAAGAAACACAAACACCGGAGCAAGCACAAAAAACACAAGCATGCCTCTGAGGAGGACAAGGACAAGGAGCGCAAACGCAAACATCGACACAAACACAAGAAACACAAACGCAAGGATGGCTCCTCTCCATCTGGTCACGGCATCAACAGCTCCAGTCACAGAAAAACGGACACCTCCTCCCCCGCTATTGGGATCCCTAGCCTGGACGACAAGGCCTTGCTGGAGGACTTAGAGAAACAGAGGGCCATGATCAAAGCTGAGCTGGATAGCCAGCTGATGGAGGGCAAGGTGCAGTCAGGCATGGGCTTGATTTTACAGGGTTATAACTCTGGCTCCGAGGAGGATGGAGAGGGGAGAGTCCGCAATGGGGAGCAGCGCCAAAGGGGCAGCATGGGTAAACCTGTTTCACCTAGAGGAGGAAGGAGTGGTAAAGCTAGAAGGGACTCCACAGAAGCCAGCAAATCAAGTTCCAAGCGCCACAGTCGGAGCAAGTCCAGGGACAAGACAGGCAAGGAGTCCAAGTCTGACAAAACGACCAAAAGCAGCAAAGACGCCACTGTCAAAGAGCGTGGCCGTGGCCGAAGCAAATCAAAAGACAGGAAACGCTCCAAGAGCGGGGATAGGTCCAAAGACAGAACCAGGAAGTCCCCTTCTCCCTCCAACAGGAGAGCAGAGCAGAGGGCCGGCCGTCCTGACAAACGCTCCTCGCCTCAGCCTGACGAGAGGCCAAATCTAGAGCGCGGCGCCCCAGGACGGAGGAGTCGGTCACGGGAGCGTCCAGGGCGGTCGGCAGAAACAGAGAGGGACAAGAGACCCACTAAGTCCCCATCTAAGGACGCTTCGTCCGGGAAAGAGAACCGGTCCCCCCACAGACGAGCAGGGCACAGCCCCCTGAGGAGGCGCAGCGCTTCCCCCCGCTCCAGAGACCCCCACCAGCCCGCAGCCTCCACTGCCTCAGATAGGGCCTCCAAACAGAGCACCTCTCCTCCCAGAGCCAGGTCCCCAGCCAGGAGAGGCCGCAGTCGCTCCCCAGACGCCAGGCGGAGGGACATGGATAGACAGGACTCATCACCACTGAGGTAAGTTACTGGCCAGCCATATAAGTGTCCCCCTGCTTTCACTGTCCCGTACAACGGCTGTGTTATGAAATCTGACAGTCAGTTATTCAACATGCACGATTGCCAAGTCAATAAATGCAGACACCAAAATGTAGCATTTTAGCGTTTTCAATGGCACGTGGCCATAGATTCCCACGGAGTCAGAAGATTGATTATTGTAGCATTATTATGCATTTCACAGCTTGTTTCATGTTTGGTTAGCAGTTATGTTTTCCATATAGACATGGGCATGTCCTGTAAGCCTTATAACATATTGCCACATTCCCTAAGAAGAAGGTTGTGTCTCTTACTTTAGAATGTGATGTCATAATGTACTGTAATCTACTGTAATGTCAAGTGTTTTGCTCAGCTGTGTGTGTCTCTCCTACAGGAAGCGTCCCAGGCCAGAGGCGGGGCCAGGCAGAGAGAGGTCACGAGAGACCAGCCCGAGAGCCCCCCGCCGCAGGATGAGCCGCTCACCCTTGAGACGAAGGTCGCCGCGGCGACGGAGTAGATCTCCGCTGAGACGCAGGTGAGAGGAGCTCCCAGACACTGTATGGATGGTGTATGAAGAGCCATGGGTGATGTCAAACACTCCAAAACTGAAATATTGCACTTAACTTAAAAATAACGTGTATAGAGGGTTTCATTGAGTCTCAAAGTGCTTGACATTGTAAACCCACCTCTACTCTATGAATTACTACCGCCCTGTCGATTGATCATTCAGTGTGTAAGATTTGTACCCCTGTGTTGTGTGTGGCAGGTCGCCAGAGAGGGACAGGTACGGCAGGCTCAGACAGTACGGTCGGCGCTCCATGTCCCGGGACCGAGACAGGAGGAGGAGGCGCAGCCGCGATGAGGACAAGTTCAAGGGCAGCCTATCAGAGGGCATGAAGGTGGAGAGGGAGTCCTCAGGGGAGGAAGTGTGAGTAGACAGATACTACAGCACCCTGCTGCCTATGATGAGCTACATTATGAAATAAATGTACAATGTTGAGGTCTAGCTAGGTCTAAATTCTTCACATTTGTGTGCAGATTGGAGGACTTTGACGGCGAGGAGGTGGATGAAGAGGCTCTCATCGAGCAACGCCGTCAGCAGCGCCTGGCTATCGTCCAGGTCAGTTCACTTCTACCATGCCTCAAATTTGATATTAGGTAACTGACAAAAAACTGCTGATTTACTGACCTCAAACTCTACTCTCACATTATTGAAGCCGGCCTAGTATACTCAAACTCCTTTTTTCCCAGATTGTTGTTTTGATCACATCTCCCTCTGCATGATCATAGTTTAAATATATATTTTTAGATGATCAAATAAATAAATGTAATCAACCAATCCCACCTCTCCCTGTGCAGAAATACAAGGGTGGGAACGAGGACAGTAGTTCGTTTATGGCGTCTGAGCCCAGCAGTCCCCAGAGCAGCACGCGCAGCCGCTCGCCCTCGCCAGACGACATCCTGGAGCGTGTGGCTGCAGACGTCAAGGAGTATGAGAGGGAGAACCTCAACACCTTCGAGGCCAGCATCAAAGCCAAGCACAACCTCATCGCCCAGGAAAAGGATGGTAAGGACGGTGGCAGGGACAAATCATAGATGGATCGTAGACAAGAATCTACTGGTGAATGGTGAACTAAATTCTGGGGTGAAATAGTTATACCAGATATTTATCGTTCATTATCTACCAGTCCGACCTGTCTCCAAAAGTGACTAGTGTCTCCAGTTCTGTTTACATTCTGAATTGATGGACTTTCATAGCGTATTGCCTCTGCTTTTTTGTTGTGTAAATATTTGTATTAATCTGACCTTTCAGATGAGTTCTTTAAACTAGATGTGGACATCCACTCTCTTACTCCAGGGCCCCTCTCTTATAAGGTGTGCTGGCATTGACAGGGGATACAGCACAATGGCACTCTCTCTCTTCTCCCATGCTTGCCACCATTGTCTTGTATAAGGCCTGGGAGAAAGCTGACAGTGCAAAGCGGTTACTGTACGTGTGCAACTGACATTGAAATGCAATGTTGCAAAATGCAAAAACCTGGGTTGATTTGTTAGCCTTAATCCAGCCCTAATCATGTTATGCATGTTTTGATCACTACAGAATGTTTTCGCAAATGTGACACATTTAATGAATACTTACCGTATGTTGTTTCTCCCCCATTTTCATCAGGAGCCAACCCAAAGAAGCCCTCGGCCCCTGATATGTTTACAGAATCAGACGACATGTTTGCGGCAGACTTTGATGTAAGTCTTGGAGGAACAGGTCCTTGACTGTGTTTATGCCTATAATTTTTATGCCATTCTTGTTTCTGATGTAAACATGTAT
The DNA here is from genome assembly GCF_951799395.1 of Argentina silus. Classification (NCBI taxonomy): domain Eukaryota; kingdom Metazoa; phylum Chordata; class Actinopteri; order Argentiniformes; family Argentinidae; genus Argentina; species Argentina silus. The sequence goes on along the minus strand of NC_139655.1, from coordinate 23,185,382 downwards.
GCATGCCTGGACCTAGTGCATCATGTTGATCTCGTGCTTCTAGGCTTTGTGTCAGTGTTGCTGCCCCCTCATGTCTGGTTGTTGTCTCTTCAGAGTGCCAGGATGAGAGCAGCAGGTGTGGGGAAGGACTTCAAGGAGAATCCCAACCTCAGGGACAACTGGACAGATGCTGAGGGTTACTACCGTAAGTGTTCCCTAACAATTACACAATCACAAAGGTTAAAACCCTCTATGTTTTTATATAAATATGTCTTATTGCAAATCAGAGTCTATGGAATTTTTATTGTAATCCAGTATCAGGTAGTCTGAATTATCTCATTCACTCTGTAAGGTGTTGAAGAATCTCACTTCTAATTAAACTGGTTCTTCACCTCCTCCCTGTGTGTTCCATGGTGCAGGGGTGAACATTGGGGAGACCCTGGATAAGCGATATGATGTGTACGGCTACACGGGCCAGGGAGTGTTCAGCAACGTGATCAGGGCCAGGGACACCGCCCGGGCCGGCCAGGAGGTGGCAGTCAAAATCATCCGCAACAACGAGCTCATGTGAGTCCTGGCAGCAGCAATCTCATCCATGACATTTTTAAAATTTACCTTGAAGGTGCTTTCTTTTAAAAAATTATTCAAGTTTTAGTGGATTATTATGGTCTACAATTGTCTTGTTTTTTTCTCTGCAGGCAGAAAACAGGGCTGAAGGAGCTGGAGTTCCTCAAGAAGTTGAACGACGCCGACCCTGACGACAAGTTCCACTGCTTGCGTCTGTTCAGACACTTCTACCACAAGCAGCATCTGTGTCTGGTGTTTGAGCCTCTGAGGTACTGAGAGAATACACACTGCACTGTATTACAGAGAGACTGCATTAGCACTCCATTATGTCCTCAGTAGCATTATCAGAGTGATGTTTGTCATGTCATCTATCCCACTGTCCTAACCTGTTCTCTTGTATCCCCTACCTAGCATGAACTTGAGAGAGGTGCTGAAGAAGTATGGTAAAGATGTTGGTCTTCACATCAAGGCGGTGCGCTCCTACAGTCAGCAGCTCTTCCTGGCCCTCAAGCTTCTGAAACGATGCAACATCCTCCATGCCGACATCAAGCCTGACAACATCCTGGTAAGATGCCTAACATATGTATATCACATTAGTGTTCCGACCAAAACTACTCGGACGGTCCTGACTAACCAACTGGCTATGCCTCGTCTTTTCCCCACCAGGTGAATGAGTCTAAGACCATCCTGAAACTCTGTGATTTTGGCTCTGCGTCGCATGTGGCTGACAACGACATCACCCCGTACCTAGTCAGCAGGTTCTACAGAGCTCCAGAGATCAGTAAGCTTTGTCAACTATAAACATCAATATTCTCTCAATCGTTGCCTCTGCTTGGATCTAACTCATTTTACGTGTCTTGTTTCTGTCTGTCACAGTCATCGGGAAGCCATATGACTATGGTATCGACATGTGGTCGGTGGGCTGTACGCTCTACGAGCTCTACACCGGAAAGATCCTCTTCCCCGGCTCCTCCAACAACCACATGGTGAAACTGGCCATGGACCTCAAGGGCAAGATGCCTAACAAGGTACACTGTCTACCATAGAATTGTTAACAACATTTTGATATAACTTACTCTGTGGTGTCCACAGCAGAGAACCTGGCTGGTATTAGCCTCTACTAAAGTTATATTTTCCTTAGAAAAATGGGCATTGTTGGTGCCTGTAGTTTTAAAGGAGGGGATGTGAATGATGCAATGTTTTGTTTCTCTGTTCCCAGATGATCCGGAAAGGCCTGTTCAAAGACCAGCACTTCGATCAGAACTTGAATTTCCTGTACATTGAAGTCGACAAAGTGACGGAAAGGGTTTGTGGCTCCTTCTTACGCTATATTTTGACTTTTCTTGCTTTTAGAAAACAATCCAATGATGAGTAATGTTGAGTGCAGAACACAAGCTCTTGACTTTGGCTAGTAATCATGAATTTCTTGCTGGCTTTCAAAATGTACATAAAGACTTTTAATAGTTGAGAAGGTTCACCTTTCTCACAGCAATCTCTCTCTTGCCTCCCTCCTCCCCTCCCTCCCACCCTCCTACAGGAAAAGGTGACTGTCATGAACACCATTAACCCCACCAAGGACCTGCTGACAGACATGGTGGGGGGCCAGCGGCTGCCAGAGGAACAGAAGAAGAAGATGATGAACCTCAAAGACCTGCTGGACTCTACACTGATGCTGGACCCAGCCAAGCGCATCACCATCAATCAGGCCTTGCAGCACCCCTTCATCCAGGAGAAGATCTGAGCACAGAAAGACCATAATACTACCACCATACCAACTAGTAACTACCAGACCAGCCCTGCCAGAAAACACCGCAGTGTGGCAGCCAAAATACAGACAGACTCCTATTGAGAATGTTATGGATTAATTGTTTTCTCTCTCCTCCCTTTTTTTGATTATGATGGGTACAATATCTTGTTTTTATTGTAAATAAGGCAGTGAAATAGACATTCATGGAAAATTGATTTTGTGAGTAATATCATTGTAAACTCCCCCCCTCAGTGATTCAGTTATGGACTTTTTCTATTTAACTGGCATTGAAGTGACTGATGTTTAAAAAAAAGAAAAGAAAAAATTGAATTTAATTCCTGTAAATATGTCTATTGCATTGTTAAGAATCTTGAGTGTCAGTCAGTTTAGAAGTTTGTGTTGTAGTTGCTTAAAAGCTGATACGTAATGACAGCACATCCTCAATTTGTTTTTTTATGATCACATTGCTCATTGTGGGGCGATGCATGCTTTTGAATGTGCACCCTTTCTTGTGCTATAGACGTGTGTGGTGCAGGCCTGTGTAAATGCTCTGTGTGTGCATTGATATTCCACGTGTTGGCACTAGCCCCATTTCCGCAGGTCTCAGGCTTGCACTGAAGGAATAGACTCAACAGTAGTACTGTACTCCCTGAACAATAGGACTATCCATTTCATGGCAGGTCATTGTTGTATTTTACTGAACAGCTTAATTGACCCCTGGTTATTTCACAACACTCTCTCTCTTCGCTCTCCCCCACCTCTCTGTCTCTCTATCTCTCTCCCTCTCGCTCTTCCTCACACACTCAGGCATGGCTCTGGTTCTATAGGCTCTCAGATTTAAGTGCCTCCTGCATGAGCCTAGTTTGTACAACACAGAACAATGTCAGTCAGCCTCTGGAAGCCACACGCTGTTGTGTTCCCCTCCATGTTGTATATAATCCATTGTTACCACTGTTTCATGTGATTGATTTGTTTGTTTTTTCAGTAAGCTGAAAAATCTTGTGATTTCAATAAAGAATAGAGTTGTGAAATGAAGCTGATTAAAAGAGCACCTTCAGTGTACCACGACTTTTAGTAATAAAATATTTCATATTCTATACCAAATTGTCTTTTGTCTTCCTCTTTTTGCAAGTTCAAGACATATTATTTTGTATTCTTAAGGCCAAAACCTGGTATTTGTGCATGTTTGGTTGTCATTTCAATTCATTGATTCTAGAAGAATCTGATTAATGAATGTCTAAAATGCTCTGTACAACTGTCTTACTTTGTCATAACCCAAATATATGGTTGTTTTTCTCCATTTATGTGTTAATGTATTTCTAAGAAAACATTTATAGCTGTGAAATATGTTTGAAAACTACCATTTCAATTTATAGACAACTCTTGCATCTAGAGTTCTGTCTACTGGAGAGAAGCCACATTTGGATTGTAGTTTTAAACCTAACATTGGTTAGCCGTGTGTCTGTGTTAGCCTGGCAAATTAGGGTGCTTTAGGTTTTTTTCCTTTATCCTTGACATTTCTATTTAGATTGTATTTCAGGATTCATTAACTTGCATTTGTTGGATTGATCTTATAATTGATCTAATTAGTTTTGTCTTCATTCAACTAAGTGAACACAGCAACATACACAAAGTATTTTGGGGGCAATATTCTAAACTTGGTAGACTTCATCCTTGGATGTTGATTCAGGAAGAGGAGACATGTTGAAAACATGAACTAGACCCTGATTGACAGGTCTCTCCATCGTTCTCTCTATATACCACTGACACACTCAGCCCTGAGAGAGCAGCACACATGCCCCTGGATGACACTCCGGTACTCTGACTATTTACTCTGAGACAGACTGAAGAGAAACAGGGCTAGGGAGTGAGCCAGAAAGGTAGATAGAGAAAGCAGGAGGAAGAGAGAGAGAGAGAACTCCTTTGAAGGGAACTGTGTTCTTGCCTGCAACATCTGCAGCCTCAGAGCTTCAAAGGTAAAGGGCCCATCACATGTCCAGTTGGAGCGATTTATGGCTCTCCTTGGTGAAATCTTCTAACGATTGCCTTTTGAGACTGCTCTCTATTTCCTCTCTGTGATTGCAGTTGTGTTCAGTGTGGGTTCTAAAAGGCAAGGAGCACTTAGAAAATGTTCTGCCATCTGAGAAAAATCTTTGAATGTCCAAGGGAAAGGAGAAATGATGTAAAGCCTGCCTCTACTCTACGTCAAGGGCCTTCAAATGGGGATTGATGGGTTGCCAGGTTAAAGGATCTGGGAATATGTGGGGCCATTATGAAATGGAAAGAGGTCAATCAGAGAGACTCACACAGGTACTGTCTGATGATGATCTGAACCGCCACCTTTGATCCCTTGAGGTATAGAAAATCTTCAGAGGGGAAACCAAATGGAATGGAAAAAATCGAATAATTTCAGTGTATTAAAGAAAATGTTTAATTTGTTTTTGCCCATTAAAACATATGTATGTAAACAATTAAAAGCACAACAATGAGCACAACAATGTTTATAGATAAACAGAGTCTGACTAATACTGTGCTGAGACATGAGGAGTGTGAATGTCAGAGTGGAACGCAATACTAAATGCAATACTTACTAATGATCAGAAGGGGGCAACAAAAGTACAGGCTAAGTTATTTTATTCCCTATAATTTATCTTGCAAGAGTTGAGGCTACTTGAAGTTCAACCAGTTGTTCACAAGCATGTCCGTTTGGTGTGTGTGTGTGCACAATTATCCTCTCTCAATAAAAAATAGGTTAATGTCTGGCACTGGACATTGATTTACTATTCTGACAAATTTGATTTGAGAGATACAGGAGGCTATTACCCCACTCAATCAAATAAACTTGAGTTTGAACAGACTTTGTTTAGTTAATTAATCAATTCTATGGACAGTGACTTTTACGTGACATGTCTCCTGCACAAACAGTAATGTGATATTAGCAGTCAATGGTTCTTTCTCTCTCCTAATTTGTTCTAATGTTCTAAGACCAACAAACCAATTTAAACCAAATAAAAGCATAATATCTTATGAAAACCAGCACACAGACAAGAAAGGAGACTTAGAATATAATTTCCTTTTTTTTATTAAAACCATACAAACATTTGTGGTCAGTTATAAAAGAGCAGATTGGCTCTTCTGGCAGAGAGATGGGCAGTGCTAGGCACTCCCTCTTCCACACTGAGCCAAATCTGCCTGGACTCAAACCAGGGCCTGGGAATCCCTGCTTTCAAAGTCATTTCTTTATTGGCCCCGGGTGCCTCCTCATATCTGATCTAAACCTACAGAAAGAGTAATGTATTTACAGGTATAAAAAAAAACGAAAAGGCAAGAAATGTGAAAACTAAAACGAAATTAACAAAAGAAAAAAATCTAATACATTTCACATAATTATCTTGACCTCTCTGATGACAATCAGATTTTTTTAATATAAATGTTATGTGAATTTTACAGGTCTCACAAGAAACTTAACATGTTTTATTTTTTTCATCATTAACAATGGAAGATTGGCAGTGATCTTTTTTTCCGACAGGCAAATATAAGGCACATACCTCATGGTCATTCCCTCTGGTCCTTTCACAAGGGAGTTCTTACCTCTTTTAAAACAAAACACCATTGATGCACAGCTACAAAAAGATAAAAGTACCCATAAACAATAAAACATCTGTACCTCATAGTTTTGATGCAGAAGACTATTCATTATACTGTACACTGTCAATGGACTGCAAAGGGATACTAACACTGTTGAGAAAGTCACTGCAATACTTGGTGGCAGGACCTATACTGTATTATACTCCATTGTAGAATATGGAAGGTTTATTATTAATGCCTAAACAAAAAAACAAAGATGATATTTCTAAAATATTGTGAGAATGAATTTCATGTTCTATGGATTTCATGTGCTAGGCCAGAATAAGACACAGATAAAAACAGAAAACATTGATATACAGTGTCTATTTGTTTAAGCATATAAAGCACGGAATGGGACCCTTTTTATCGCGACACTTAAAATTCATGGATGATCTGTTGTATTTTTTTAAAAACACATTTTTGTAAAATGAATACTTCCCAAATTGCTCATAAATGCTTGTTTTCACAGAGACAACACTTCAAAACACCCTGACAAAACCGACTGTGAGACGATTTTTCACACAGAAAATATAAAAAACATTGTTATATACACCCGTGTGAGTACCTTAACAGACAATGTAAATCAAGCCATTGAGATATGAACTAAAGAGCTACTTATGGCGCTTGTGAATTCTAAGACTTTGAAGTGCAGTCCTTTAAGCTTGGACTCAATACCATATTGGAATACACACCACTTGGTAAGACTCGGTAGAAGCACTCAAACACTAACATTTACATATTCGCAAAAGTAACATACAAACAAAATGACAATAGCAAAGGTGTAAATATCAAAAACAAGTCGTTATATAAAGATACCATCAGGGCCTTTTCAGTTGATAATGACCCTTTTTATGACCTGGTGACATGAGGATTGAGTCCGAGGCTTTGCACCATGTGGTCAATGGCACATCAGATAAGATAGATAATTGGCACATGGGCTAGTCTAAGTACTTATAAAGACAGTGTTTATGTTTGACCTTGAATACAACATGCATTTATACCAACAGTGTACAGCAAAAAAAACAGCGACGATACATAGAATACTGTTTCAAAGAGATGAGCCGAGACCGGAGGCCTCACTCACTCACCATCATATAGTAATATGAAAAGGGAAGGGCTTCCAAAAATAGCCTTAATTCCAGAAAAGGAATATATCTATATATCTATACATACTTTTGACACATCCCTACTCTGAAGGGGGATGACACTTTTACAAAATAAATCTGTTCGGCAACAAATCTGTTTGGGAGCACCCAAACAGAGTACACCATAACTCAATGCTTGAGTACAACATAATAAACTTTTCATAATTTGTTGCTTTCATCATAAGTGTTACCATATTTTTTTAGTCTGCTTTCAGTTCTTTACATGAGTCAGATTTGTCCTCTTCCTCTCCTAGATTCTATTCCTATATGGAAGGGAGCGGTAACCTGTTACTGCATGATGGCAAGGAACTTGCTTTCCTCAGCGAGGGTGGTGAGGAGGGAGCTCATGTCCCCGATGGCCATGTTGCTGAGGCTGGGGGGGGCCACACTGTGGAAGGTGGCTGAGGCGCGGGGGGTGGTCAGGCGGGACGAGGTCCGAGACAGGCCCTGGAAGATGGAGGGGCTGATCACCCCTGACACCAGGCTCCCCTGGTCATACCCATCTTCCAGCATAGCCCCAAAGTCCAGGGTCACCACCTCGTCCAGAATGCCGCTTGCTACACCACTGCTGATTAAGCCACCGCCAACACCGCTATCAACCGTGCTGGTCACCTGGTCTGCCCCAGGGGACAGGAGGACGGCCGAGTCCCCACCAGTGACACCAAGATCCACCGACTCTGTCATGGTCTCCAGCAGGCATTGGTCCTCCACTGGCTCAAAGCACAGTGGATCACTGTAGCTTTGATCTAGATACCCCTGGTCTGGAGCTTCCAGCTTCATCCCAGACACCTGGTGGGCCAGGGAGCAGTGGGTACCATTCCTCAAACTCTGCTGCTGCTGCTGGCTGAGATCAACATGGCTTCCACTGATACTCTGGGGGTACTGCTGGGCTCTTACAGGGTTCCTGTAGCTGCTGTTGGTCGGCTGGCGGGCTGCAGCAGGGGCCTGCGGGTGGAGGTGATGGTGGTGGTGGAGCGCAGGGGCCTGGTGGGGGAGGCTCTCCATGGAGGCCCTGCTGAGGAGCAGGTTGTCCCCTATCTGCCGCGAGGCGTTATGGTTCTGTTGGAAGTGGGTTGTCTGAGGCCCAGAGGAAGACTGCTGCCCATAGCCCTGGGGTAAAGGCCCCAGGGTGATCTGGGAGAAGTCCGGCCGGCCAAAGTTGCTGTGCGTCGTGTTGGTTCCGTTCCCTCTCATCTGCATGCAGGAGTTGGTAGATCCCTCTAGCTTCACCCCACTGTTGACTCTGCATGGGGGCTCTGGCTGAGGCTGGGGCTGGTTTTGGTTTGCTTGTACACATCGGCTCTGGAAGTCCCTGGGAAACTGCTGCAGCACCATGTTTCCATACCTCCCAAACGGAGAGACACCCGCAGGGCCCTGCTCTGACCCGGGCCACCTGCCGCACCTCTGTTGGTTCTGCCTCTGAGGGGACCTCTCAGCACTCCCAGAGCTCACCTCATTCCACTGGATGGGCATGCCATCCTTACTGGGGCTATCTCTCTCTAGGACCTGTTGCTGCTGCTGTAGGCTGTGGAAGCACTGGTTCAGCCCCGAACCTTGTAGCTGGTCCAGGTCCCCTCCAGAAACCCCTTGGCCTGCAGCAATGTGATCCTCTAGGGAGCCGCCGTAGGAGCCTACCTGGTCCTGAGAGCGGAGGTACTGCACCAGGTCGTCCGGCAGCATGTCCTCATCCCCCAGTAGCAGTGCCCCTTCCCCTTCTTCCATGGCCAGGGCCTCCAGGGCCGAGTGCTCCATGATGCTGGGGGGGCAGGGCGAGTGCTGCAGGCCTCTCTGCAGGTTCCCCTCAGATCGTGTGTAGTTCTGTAGACTGAAGTTGCGGCCCTCCACAGTGTGGTGCTGCATTCCAGGTAGAGGGGGTAGAGGGTGGATGCTGTTCAGGCTGTTGAAGCGCTGGACCTGGGGCAGGCCGAAGAGGTCCGGAGGATGGGTCCGCACAGGGTCGCTGGCCCTCCTGTCGCCGTTACCCGGGCCCTCGCCAGGGTAGAAGCCCCTCCTCCGGTACCCCACGTGCCCTCCTCCGTACCCGTTGGAACTGCCGTCGCTGCACCGACGCGGCCTGACCAGAGGAGGCAGCGCGGGGTTGCCTCCATCCTGGCCCCCATCTCCCATCATGGCCATGCGGGTCTTCAGGCTCATGCGCTCCATGTTGGGCAGTGGTGTCGGGGGCGGGCCTCCGGTGGCAGCGGCGTATTTGGCCTTCAGGTGGTAATGCTGGGCTGGGGTGAGGTTGAGCATCCCCCTTGACCCTCCACCTCCACCTCCTAGCCCAAAACCTGCCCAACCACCACCTCCAAACACCCCCCCTCCCCCTCCACACTGGCTGGCCTCGCTGGAGCGGCGGGAGGCATCCGTGGAGATGGGGTCGTAGGAGTCGGTAGAGCTGAGGTTGTGGAGGCGGCGGTGGTGGCCATGTGCTGCTGTACCCTCGCTCTGGGATGCCTGGCTGGAGCGCCGGCTGGAGAAGCATGGCGAGATGCCCGAGGAGCGTCTGCTGCCGCTCATGTAGGCAGAGCTGGCGGCACTGCCGCTGCTGTCGCGGCGGTCGCGGTCTCGGAGCAGGCTGAGTACTGTCAACTCTGTGGTGCCCAGCTCTGGACGAGGAGGAGGAGGAAGCTGAGGCCCTGACAACCCACCACAGCCTGGCCTGCCCAGACAGGAACCTGAGGAGAGAGAAAGGACAGAGATAGAGAGGAGGGGAAGGGGAGATGAAGAGGAGGCAGGGGTGGTGAGGGATGAAGGAAAAATGGGGGGATAAAGAGAGAAAGAGAGTGTAAGAAGAGGACAAGAGAGAGAAAGAGAGGGAAAATATGTATCATACAAGAGAGGAGAGATCCTTCAGACAGATGCCACCTTTGCACAAACACAACTGGCACAGCTTTGGCCATGAAATTATATTACATGCTATAATCACTGATATGATATATTGCCTGATATGATATGGGTTTGATACTGATTTCCAGCGTAACAGAGAATTTTAGCCATTTGTTACGCCTGTGTATTCCAGTCCGATCTACAGACAAAAATTCCAAGTGATCATTTGAGACATTTGGAGTTACTTTCACAACCTAATACCTATTATTTCAAGAATCGATTAATTTTACAGCAACATCCAATGACCGTTCTTAGTACAGACAGTTAAACTGTCACTAGCAGCCCATGGAGTTAGCAAAAATGAATGTGACATAAAGCTGTAACACTTACTGTATACACTTTGTTAAAAGTCCCTGTAACAAGACACTGCTATCTTTTGGTAATGTGTAATGCAGTGTGGAGAGCAGAGCCTTACCCTTTCCCAGGATGGTGGGCAGCGCGGAGCCTTTGGGGGGTGGTGTGGGGGACAGGGGGCCAGACCTGGGCAGGGCTCCTCCGTTGACTTGTTTGAGCCTCTCCATTTTGATGTGCTCCATCCAGCGCAGCGGCCGCCCTACACTCCTCCGCGCCTGCAGCGCTAGCGTAGCCGCCATCGCAGTGGAGACCGTGGAGTCCATGATGGGGGTGTGCTCGTGCTCATGCCCCTCCTCCTCGCCCTCCTCCTCCTCATCCTCGTCCACCTCTTCGTCCTCCTCCAGCCCCTCCCCCAGACCCAGCGAGCGTCCGTGGGCGCTCACAGCAAGCTGGACTCCACGGCTTGGATAGGCGCTGACGGGGGACTGGTCACTGCTGCATGTAGACTGACCGCCAGGGCTTGGCTGAGACGTCTGGACAGAGGAAGGGGGAAAGGGTGTAAGAGGAAAAGGTATAGAGGAAGGAAAGTTTGGGGAAAAGATGAAAACAGGTAAAAAAGAAGAGGAGAGAAGACAGATGGGGGAGGAGATGAGAGGAATAGGGAGACTTTACTACGAAGTTCACAAAACACATTGTTGACAAATTATGCTATATGTAAAAAATGTAATGATACCAGGTGATGCAGCTGGGAAATATTTTCCACAGGACAAGCGAATTAAACAATGACATACCAAGAGAACCAGGGACAGCATGAATGGTCATTTGAATGCATTCAGTCTGATCTAAACAAGACCACAAAACCATGGGTGATTTGCACTCAACTGTCATTGACGGTGTGACAAATATTGACAGAGCGCAGTATGGCCTCAATGTTCAGTGAATCACAGAAGCGTGAATAACGCCTCCCCCTTGTGCCATCCAATGGATCGGTCCAGACTCAATAATAAACACAGAGGAGGCAACTGGGTTGGGGCTATTTTCAGAGAACGGCGATGATGGACAAAGGCTTCTTTTCAGACTGTCTACTGCCTAATTGGGTTGTTTACTCTGATGTTTTCAAAATGGAGATCACTGAGGAGAAAGAGAATCACTTTTTTGGCACGTTGTTAAATGGGACCCTCTCTGACAGTGTTTTGCATAGGCATGCTCTCACTCTGATTCCTAAGAATGAATTTGGCTCTACAATGGAGCCTTAGGCAGCCTTAGGCATATTTTCAGTACACATAAACGCTGTTGGAAATGCACTTAGTTCTGCCTCAAGGCATTGAACTTGCTTTTGGCAAAAAGTCACTCTCCAAAATAAGGAAAACAAAGAAATTAGAAGAAATACTTAATTATTGTGTGAAGCATAAACAAAACCAAAATGGAGACAAACATGGCAACTTTGTCAAATTGACTAATGAGCTAATGATGATGTCTCATGGGTGGAAAACAGAGAAAACGGCCAACAGATTTATGTTTTATGGAATGGCTACTGAATGGACAGGCAGGGGTGAGGGAGACACCAGAAGAGTGTTGTACAAATGCAATGTGAAGGGACACCTATCTCACCTGATTACCCACTGTCCTTAGAAAGAGTAGGAGAGAGTAATGCACGAAGCATTGGACAGAAGAAAACATTTCATTCATTACAGGGGTCAGTTAGATCACACACACACACACACACACAGTTAGATCACACACACCTTGTTGATGTCACAGTAATCGGGTTAGATTTAAGTGCCTACCATGGTATTAATAGCATTGTGATTGGCTAGAGTATAAGGGTGACATTTAAGAGAGAAGTATTAACCCATTGTGCAGTTTGTGTGTGTGACAATGAAAGGGCCTTAGAAAAGGGCTTACCATGGGCTTCTCTGTCTTGATGGACTTGACTGACAGACATTCATCTTGTTTCGAGGTAGCATGGTTGTACTCCCTTTGGTCAGCGAACCCCCCATGTTGGCCCGGTGACCTGCCCTGGCCATTGCCCCCGCCCTCCCGGGGCTGTGGGGGGCGTGGGTAGGCGTCGCCACGCTGCTTCTTGGTGACGTGGGCCTCGGGCCCGTGGACAGTCTTGACGTGCTTGCGGAGGGAGCTGGGGTCTGTATAGCGCTTGGTGCAGCCTGGGATCTTACACACGTAGGGTTTCTGGAAGGAGAGCAGATGGGAAGTGTCAAACTGGTTCTGTTGCCAAAAGCCTCTGGCAGTGGACAGCATGTTCATACACCTATAACCTGCTGGTGCAATTAGAGTCAAAGGAATATTACTTGTTGCTGTGTGTGTGTGTGTGTGTGTGTGTGTGTGTGTGTGTGTGTGTGTGTGTGTGTGTGTGTGTGTGTGTGTGTGTGTGTGTGTGTGCATGCATGCCTGTGTATGCGCATACAGTATGTAAATAAGTGTGCATCTGTACCTCGTTGGAGTGTGTGCGGTTCTGGTGCTTGGCCCTGTCCGAGGCGTTGGAGAAGGCTTTGTTGCAGCCTTCGTGTTCACAGACATAGGGCTTCTCTCCCGTGTGGGAGCGCAGGTGGGTCTTCAGGTTTTCTAGCCGGGAATATGCCTTCGCACAGCCCTCAAACTGCACGGAGAGAAGGAGGAGTATGAGTTGTGGGCATGAGTTGTGGGCAGCCACACACACACACACACACACACACACACACACACACACACACACACACACACACACACAAACCAAAACCTCACTCAAATATTCAATACCAGCATAGAACATTTAGCCTACCTCATGAATATGCATAACTAGATTATGCAGATGCACAACCTCATTGTTTATGAAATGAAGGCCGTCTCACAGATAGGCCTACGCAACCACCTAAACAGTTATCCTTATTTATTTGAATATCGAAGCCTATGAATGTAAAATTAAACGTTAAGGGGGTGTTCTTACGGTGCACTTGTGTGGTTTCTCCCCTGTGTGTCTGCGCATGTGGACCACCAGCATGTACTGGGCCTTGAAGGGCTTCTGCTCCCGCGAACAATCGCTCCAGCGACACACAAACTCCTTCTTCTCCCCGTGGATGTGGTCATTATTTATGTGCTGAAAGAGGAGACAAGCAAAGGTCAATCATAGTAAAAGGTCCCTGTATTATGGTACAAGACTCAAGTGAAAAGAACATGCATGTAATGATACATGAGCACCACAAGGGGGCAAAATGACTCAGAACTGGTGTGAGAAGGCTGATGTAGCAGTTGTCAAATGTGAACTTGTTTTGTTGAACAAATGCATGAACATGGCAGAGTATGGAAAATAATTCTCGATTGCTACAAGATGTAAAAGTAGCATTCATTGTTTTGATGTTCATTCTCAGATTGGTAAGTCGTTATCAACAGCCTTGATACTGTATAAACTTTAGTGTCATATACTGTATCTTACTGTACTTAGCACATTCAATCTCATCTTTAAATCCTCCAGTATGGCTTTCTGCACACCTGATAAGGGACACTACTGCAGGTTAAGAGAAGGAGTTGAGAGGGATCAAACATCCACTCTGAAGAAGTTTTAACTGTTAAACAAAGTGATTTTGTAAGACATGGTACAGTGCAGTATTTCTTTGAAGTTTATACAAAGCCAAAATGTATAGCCTACTACGCAGTGGCAGCTAATAACTCTTGCTTCCAAATTTCTCTTTATAGATTTACTCTCTTCTCATTTCCTTTCAATGTTTTTTTTCTGTCTCATTTCACTTCTCTCTCTCCCTACCGTTCTCTTTCCTTCCATTGTTTCTCTATGCTCTCTCTTTCCTCTCCTCTCTCTTTTCTTCTATTGGAATCTGCACTCGGAGGAATAAAGGGAGACTTGTGAGTCTCAGTGTCCGATCTGAACAGGATTTTCAAATAAAACCCTGTCACTTCCCATCACATTGGGCCCCTGCCCCTCCGTGACAAGTGCTGACAGTTATGCTGCCGTGGCAACTTCCAATCTGAGGCTTAGGTGGGGTGAGGGAGGGAGTCAGGGAGGGAGAGAAGGAGAGAGGTGAGGGGATGGGGTGAGGAATCAAAAGTTCAGTCAAAGCGTCTCAAATGCCAGGGCTTTGCAACTCCAGGGAAGCATTATATCTGTGAGCACTGAGTCTCTACTCCTCTCTCTCTCTTTCTCTCTTTCTCTCTCTCGCTCTCTCCTCTCTCTCTCCCTCCCTAACTGTCTTACACACTCAACGGTGAAAGGGCTAAGTGGTGGATGGTTAAAGGAGGGATAAGGGGGTAAAAAAGAAAAAAGAAAAAAAAAGAAACGGTACACAGACAGAAGAGAGAATCCTCCCGGGGATGAAGTCAACATCTGGCTCTCTCACAAAGACAACAGTGTGGTGTGTGGTGGCCTCTGAAGTGCCTTTCCCAGAGCAATTTAAACCCAGGGAGACAGACACAATATCCTGACCAAAAGGAACCAGTATTATAACATTCCTGAGCAAGGGGGAGAGAGACCTCTGCCTTAGGGGGAAAATGGAGAGAGAGAGCAAGAGAGAGAGGGAGGGATGCTGAGGAGAAAGAGAAAAGAGGGAAGGGGGGATAAATAGAGATTTTGACTTTGAGATTTTACTTGTATTGTAAAATAGGAAGGAAAGAGAAAAAAAGAATGAGTGTTTGGAGGGGTGGGGGAGGGGTTTCATCCTTCATTCCACTTTATGACACAGAGACAGCCCCAGTGCCTCTGTCCTCCCTCTTCAACTACTGTACTACTGTAGAAACCACATACTTAAAGTGCTTGAGGTGTCAGGGCACCTGTGTGTCTGTGTGTGTGTGTGTGTGTGTGTGTGTGTGTGCGTGTGTGTGCCTGCGTGCGTGCATGTGTGCGTGCGTGCATGCATGCGTGCGTGCGTGTGTATGCATGTGTGTGTGTGCATGTGTATGTAAGTGTGCTTCTGTGTGTATATGATGATGATCACTGCCCATGCAGCACCTCCAGCCCCCAGGCGTGACCGTCCCCCAGACAAAGGGAGCATTGTCTGATCCTGGGCAGCCCCTCCCCATGGCCAACCAGTGACCCAGTGCACAGGCCAATGGGGTCCTGACCACGGGCACCTATACAGCCCTTTGTTCCCTTCAAAGCAGGGGAAGCACCCTCATACACACACCACCCTATGAAGTCTGACCCCACTACAAGAGAAAGGGCCCCCAAGGGTCCCCTAGCTTCACAGCACTTGCACTTAACTCACCCCCTATATAGTACAATGGCTGAGATTGACTATATGTATCAACAGAGGACCTCAATTTATATTATTTGACAAGTTCTAATTTTGGAGTGACAAAAAAATAATGAATCCAAAGGAAACGATTGGGGAGTGGAGAACCACAGACATTTGTGAAGTTTCCCTAGATTGATCCCCCCCCCACCTTCCTCCCTCCTCCCCCTCCGTCACCACATGGAAAACCACATGCTTCGCTCTCCCTCTCTCGGTGAGGGGAATCCCTGTGGCAAGCGATCAGTCTGCGGTGCGCTGCGTTCGATATCCCCTGGCTGAGAGCGATGTGATGTGAGCACCTCGGCGGTATGCTCCTACACTGGGTGCTGGCATGCACTCCTTCCCTCCCCCCCCCCAGTACAAATGAACAAGGGTCGTTGACGGGTGTGATGCATGAGCTCCCTGGCCTGACAGAGAGAGGGGACAAACAGGGAAAGAGAGGGACCTAATGGCATGATCTAATGGCAATTTTTATTGAATCAATAATCTCCATGCTGAGCGGACAGGACAGGGCCCTGTTGGCTGAGGCTAAATCGACAAACAGGTGCTGATAGCGGTGGCAGCAGGCAGGTTATTCATCTTCACCCTGCCAGCTTATCGGCCAACACACTGTAAAAACGCCACCAAGATGGATTTAGCAGGGAGAGACGCTCAGTCGGGCCACGCGCCAGGGACACAGGCAGGCACAGGGGACACGGAGGCTGTCTGTGACGTACGGGAGCTGACACACACACACACATGCAAAAGACACACACACACACACACACAAAACCCCACATACAAACACACACACACACACACACACACACACACACACACACACACACACACACATATTTACAGACAGTGTGGTATGTAAGTATTAATGCAGGTAGAGGCCTTCATAAAAAATATATTTATAATGTTGATGATTTTCACTCACTCTATGCCAAGACTCAAACATTATTCCATACACCTGCTTTATATCTATAAATCTCCCATAGACTTACATACCCTACGGTGTATCAACAGAATCTCATCATTACTATTTTCCACTATTTTTCCCCACTTCAGAATCCATCCACAGCGTCTCCTTATCAAGCTCTTTCTGAGACATAGCCCTCATACATTAAAAAGCAGGCGTGCATGAAAAGAGGGCCTGTTTACAAGGCAATTTCACTAAGCTGTGGGACCCGCAACACCGTTTAGCTTTATCAAACACTGCCTAATAAATCATATGCTCTTTTGTGATGTCAATTGCTGAAGCGCTTTGTGCAAGAAAAGAAAAAGAGGGAAAAAAGGAGGTGAGGGAAAGAGGGAGGGAGGGAGAGAAAGAGAGATGGAGGGAGGGAGAGAGTGAGGGCGGGAGTCGGAGAGTGAGGGAGGTGGGGGCTGGAGAGAGGGGGTTTTAGAATTGGCATGTGTAATTCAGCACAGCCTTTTCATCTTGGAGTAAGATACTCCAGACTGATAAGAGGCCTAATCCTCCTCCTGATCAAAAAAAATCTGCATTTTACCAATTAAAGGCCTGCGCCAGCAGCCAGAGAGGGGGCCGCCTTCAGACTGCGCCCACGTTTATCTCCCCTCAACACCAGGGAGGCACGCAGCAGCAGCCCCCTTACAATGTACTATACAGAGGGAGCCACCAAGGCAGGCTACTGTATCTCCATCTAAGAACAAGACCATCATCACAGCGCCACCTACGGAGATAACCCAGAATAGCACAGTCAAAGGTGGCAGGAAAGAGTGGGTGGACCGCTGCTTTCAATGAGCATGGACATACACATTCACGAACACACACACATTCACGAGTATGGACGCGCACACACACACGCACGCATGCGCGCATACATGCAAACACACACAGACTCACACTAACACAGACACAGACACACACACACACACACACACACACACACACTCTCTCTCTCTCTCTCTACTGTATATCCCCCACTTAGTCTTGTAAGCATCTCTCCAAACCCACCCCTGCAGTGTGAGAAAAAACCCTCCAAGAGAGACATTAAAGAGTCCACCACCCTTATCTCTAGAAGTGCTCCCTCTGAGGGGAGGAGAGGCAGAGGGGAGAAAATGAAAGAGAAAATGAGAGAAGGAGAGAGAGGGAAAAGATGCCCAAAAAAGGTAGCATAGGAGGTGGGTTGTAAGGGGAGAGGTTGAGAGGCAGTTAAAATAAATCATTGGAGAGGGGAGAAATAAATTAAATAAATATACAGCAACCTAAAATTGACACCCGCCTCGCTTTTGCTGACTGGGTAGGCCAGATAAGTGAGCTAAATTGCGTAGATCCGATGTTTATCTTATCGGCAGCACCAAGAGCGCTTAAACGCAGATGATAAAGGAGTGTCATGGTGAGAGCTTTTTTGAGAGTGTAAAAATATGCATCAAGAGCGCGGCAGGAGCAAGCTTTTGAACAAGGTGGAAAAGCAGTGAGGGTGGTGCAGGCTTTAATGCTAAAATTAGGCCAACCTAAAACAATGTAAAATGTTCTCTCATCTATGCAAACCAATGCTTTTAACACTTCAAATAGCAGTTTAATTTGCAACACTAATTTCAAATAGCAGTTTAATTTGAGAGTGTTTACCTTAGTAATACCAAAGATTATCAATAATGAATGCATCAGAAGTAAAAAAACAAACTGTTTTTATATTAATTAGTTTATGCATAAGATAGAAGTAGTAACACTAGTATCATTTTTTTAAAAATAATTTTCCCCCCACTCCCATTTTAGAATACAAGTTGAAATACAGGGGGAGGGGAAGTCCCATTGTTTGGCTATATGGAAATTTCACCCCCCAGTGTTTGAGGAGAGCCACTGTGGTCCAAATACTGTACTTATCCTATTACTGGGGGTTGGGGGTTGGGGGTGGGGGGTGGGGGGTGCGGAGAGATAAGAGCCATTCTCTGCTCTGAATTAGAGGGGAGGGATTCTGTAGGCGAATAGTTTTATTAGCATGTCCTCCATATCTGCACCAGCGTAGAAAATGAGAAATAAAATACAATATCAAAAAGTCAAATGACAAAAAGAAAAACAAAACAATTCTGACATGGTAGGGAGAAAAAAAACTATGAGGATTTGTTGATTATTTCCTACATTGCAAATATCTCTCTGTTCACACAGATGTACAGTTATAATGAATCTAGGCAAGGTTAGGGCAGGTGTGAGGACTGGAGTGAACACTGGTAAGGGTCAGATAGCCACGTGGCGTAGCTACAAGAAGCATATGGGGAGGGGGGGGTTGCCTGTATGACTCCCCCTCTCCCTCCCCCAGCCAAACTCCCTCTTGCCTGCCTCCCGGAAACAGGGGCAAGAAGTTGTCAAGATCCTCAACCTTTGAGCAGAGCCCTTCAAATGCGGGAGGCAGCCCATTCCGCACTGAGGATATCAATTATAGATAGGGGTTACCGCCGCGGCCGTGGATTGCAATGTCAGACGGCGGATAGACAGCCGTGGAGAGCTGGGGATCTTTCTATCAGATGTGTGCTGATGGGGGTGGTGTGTGTGTGTGTGTGTGAGAGAGAGAGAGAGAGAGAGAGAGAGAGAGGGAGAGAGAGAGTGTGTATGTGCGCACACGCCCGTGCATGTGTACAAGAGTCTGTAAGTGTCTGTGTGTGTAGGGGGTTGACGATGGGATGTGTGCAGTTAAAAGGGGCACAGTGGTGTATTCTCCCCATCAGCCTCACCTCTCATGTAGCCTATGGAGAACAAAGTCAAGGCAAGTCTAGTGCTCTCTCAGTGAGCTTACTCCTAAGTAGTCCATGGGTCACAAGGGAGGGCAGTGGCAGCAGTGGTAATAGCATCAGTGTAAGTGGTGGCCGTGGCGAGAGCGACATAACTGTAATATTATTCATATTTACTTTAAGGATATACCCCCTCAGGGTGAATAGGATGAGAGTCATCCATCTCTTCTAGGCAATCTGAGGAGTTGTATGACAGATGGGTATTTGTGTGTGTGTGTGTGTGTGTGTGTGTGTGTGTGTGTGTGTGTGTGTGTGTGTGTGTGTGTGTGTGTGTGAGTGTGTGTGTGTGTGAGTGTGTGTTTGAGTGTGCGTGTTTGTGTGTACAGTAACAGTACTCATTGCATGATTCTGTAGTGCTTGGTGCCGGCCGGAAAGCCAAATCAGTTAGCACATTGGCCATAGAGACGTGCTCAGCAGCCTTTGAGTCCATTACCATCGTAACCCTGAAACCAATCAGGAATCCAGCAGGGGCATTACTCAATGCCATGTAGCACACAGTGTACTCCACTACGGTACTCGATGACAGCAGAGGCTTAATGCACCAGGGAGGGGTATGGTTGTGCCAGGGGTACCGGAGGACAAAAGAACCAGTTGACTTATTGGGTTGTTGGGGAACTCGCTGAGGTGAGCCTCACCATTGAGGATAACCAAGAGTTTCATCCAAAACCTTTAGAGATGTCAATGTGTGATCCTTCTGTTAGAGAACCTTCTTTCACCACCATTGTCATTTTATGCGTCTATTTGACCCTATGTGATCGTTTTGAGGAACGCTGAGAAACTTGAAGTTGACAGAAATTAAGTGAGTGTGCTGATTGTGAACCAATGTAATGGCTGTGCTGATAGTGAACCTCTAGTGTCACATGCAGTACTTACGTGCACTAGTTGCTCCTGCGTATCAAACTCTCGGCAGCAGCTCTCCCAGTGGCAGTTGGTCTCGTACACAATCTCAGGCTCCTGCTTGCTCTCATCCTTGTCCCCCTCCTCCTTCACCAAAGTCATGCCATCAGGTTGGTCCTGAAACACAGCAGTGGAGTTACAGCAGCAGCTAAATACGGACAAGCAACGAGTTGGACAACTACTATACAGTATTTACTTGATTCAGGGAAAAGGCATGAACTTATGGAACAGAAAGTATTGTCTATAAATAAGAGTAAAACCATGTCATTGGTATACATATGGATTGGAGAAAACGGGAAGAAAAGAAAAAACAAGGTTCTCCCACCACCATACGCTTTAAGCTGGACCGGTCTTGAACTGTTAACAACTTCCAAACCAAACTATCTCATGTCTACAATCAGATTACACCAGAATCTGTTCTCCCCCTAGCCCTGCCAAAAGAACTATACGATTTGGTTACACATCCCGACCACAGTCATTGTGTGAATCTGGTCTTGTTGGTTATATGCTGGGGGAATGAACCAGATCTGGGGGCGGAAATGTAGCGCTGAAAGTCCTGCTCTGTGCTGGGAGTTGATATACGACAGGTCTAGGGCGGGTATTTCAGGAATCTAACCCCCTCTTCCTGCTCTAGGTTGCTCCATTAGTCCAGACATATTTCACTGTCACCGTTACATGGCTGAGCAGCCTGGACCAGGCTACACACTGGGGATCCCAGGGTCTCTCTACTCAAAGTTATGGTTGGTAAGAAAGAAAGAAAAAACATCAGTCTAGTATCGCATATCGCCTGCCACAGCACTATGTTTTACAGGAAAAGGCATGACAGCAGAAAAAGAGAAATAAAAAGCAGAGAGAGAGGGAGAGAAAGAGAAAGAGAAAGAGAGAGGATACAAACTATAAAAAAGGTATACTGCAAGAAGAGGAGTCTTAATCGATAGAATTTTACTGTTAGAAGGTTTGACTTCATTGTATGTGAACAGAGCTTTTCTCGCAGGCTGTCAATGCACAAGCACATGTCTCGACCTCTAGAAAAACGCTGCCTAATTTCTCTTTCATTTTTTCATTCACTTAAGCATCTGAATAAAGGGAAAACAATTTCCTTCTAGTGCCCCAAAGATCAATGGGGCTTATCGCTTCAAAAGCAGCAGCCCCAACACGCAGCAAATAAATAAATTGTTTTACAATACGTCACATAATTGGCCCCAAAGCTCTCTGTGTTAGAGTGAGTGACTGCGTGTGTGTGTGTGTGTGTGTGTGTGTGTGTGTGTGTGTGTGTGTGTGTGTGTGTGTGTGTGTGTGTTAGTGCATTTGATTATATTACAGATGATGCAGTACACTTGCTTATCTCCTTTAGGCTACTATAAATGCATGTCTTTTGAATAAAAAAAACTGCTGGTCATTGAAATAAATGGTTTAGAAAACTCACATGTACACGCACTGCCCCTGGGCTGGGAAGCTCCTCATCTGGTTTGATCTTGGAGCGTTTGTGGTGCATGGGGTCCCCTGTGCTGCTCACTGCAGACTCACTGGTGGGTTTGGTCTGTAGGGACACAGCAACATAACATCACCATCCATGGTTCTCCCCAGGATTTTTGAACAGCGTGGGGCTGGATTGCATTATCAAAACCTGACTCGCAATTTTTTCGCATGTCAAAATGCGAAAAAAAATACCACTAAAATGCTGAATTCAAAATGCTTTCACTTTTGCTTTAGTTTTTAACAACGATGTTGACTACAACATTGACGATCAAAATTACTCTATCATTACTAAATATATAGGTTAATTTGCCTTGAAATGTTTACATAGTGGTGCCGTGCCACGCAGTACCACTCGTACCAGTCTTTGGGGAGAGTCCTGCCATCTTTTTGACATCCTAAATGATAGAACATTTACATCAAATTCAATATCACGTATCATACTGTTAAAAGCGCTCTAGTTGTCCAAGTTAAGGACTATTCAGCGCAATATATTGAATGTTAGCTAACCAAATCATGGCCGTTCAATAACTCAGTGATCCTATTCACCACGTCTCTTCTTTATCCTGCCTTTGGATGACCTGAGTTTGGCCTTGGCCCGGGGAGTCAAAGAGGAGTTCCCTGTTACAAGCCGAAACTAGCCAAGAAATAAAGAATTAACACGGAAAGGCTGAAGCGTCTGGAAAGAGAGGAGAGCTTCCTTGGCTCTTGTCTGTCACAGGCCTGTCCAGTTGAATGTTTACTCCTACAAAGTAATTTCCTTTAACAGCAGGACGCCCTGACACGAGAGCAACCAAGACCCTGTCAGTCAGTCACTACACGGAAACAAGAAGAGTTCATGTCTCTGACAAGTCAATCTGCTTGAGTTTGAACCACATACTGTATGCTTGATACTTACTGCTTACTGAGATGTAGGATTCTGACTGTGTTCTCTGAAAATAGTTTCAGAATAAGCATTACCATAGTCACTGCTCTACCTTGAATGAGACCTCTTCCCCTACAATACTTCACAACCATGAACAGCAGGGAGGGTTGCCATTAAACACACCAGATGCCAGAATATTAAAAAGGCAGTAGGAATAACAAAATAAGAATAATTGAATATTTGCTTCAAACGTGAAGCTAACAGTAGGAATTGAGTGAATATGGGAAAATATACTCCTGGATCCATCCATCCATGTCAATATTCCTTTTCCATATCCCTGTTTCCTCTCTAGTGATTAATGGTGTTAGCAGTGGGATTCTATGCTAACAAGCCCCATGTTGTTTCTCCCATACATTCTTGTTCTGGCGCGAACCTTTCCAGTCCAAACAAAAGACAACAATACCAGGCAGAAGCTCCCTTGAGGCCAGTGCATGGAGGGGGGCCCGACTACTGCCTGAACGCTCTACCTGTTTACCGTACACACGGTTGGTGTATAGCAGCGCTATCTGCTACCTGTGATGATAAATCACAAAGGCGTGCGTGTGTGTCGGCACTCTCACCTGTGAGGAGTCGTTGGAGATGACGGAGCGTTCACTGTTGGTGAGACCGGGGACGGGCATGCCGGGGACGGGCCGCTGGTGGGCGAAGGCGGGAGATGGGTGGATGAGGGGCGGACTGTGGCCAAACGCAGAGCCCACCATCCCCGGCTGCCGACCAAGCAGCTGCTGGTGCATCTGAAGGGCCACAGGGGTTGGAGGGTAGGCAAAACTCAGCGCCGGGCTGGAGGGAGAAGGGGTGAGAGGATACATTTGACCATTGTGTAAAATATGTATTTGACAAAAAAACGTACTGTACTTCTTCTACCTTGCTTCAGTATACAGATGAATGAGATGAATTTTGAAATCACATTGCAATGGTAATGAGGGAGAAAGAGATGGAGAGAGAGGAGAGACTGTGAATAAATGGATTGTTCTGGATAGCTCCCCATCCCTGAGGACAATCTGACAGGAGGGACTGTGGTAATACTGTAGCCACAGAGCTCCAGGTGGATCCCTGGCAATGAATGTTCAGCTTGTTAACACTGTTGGAATGATGCTGTGGTCTCTGTAAGGTAATACTGCCGCATAACTCAAACAAATTAAATGAAAATACACTAATAAGGATAATAAAAAACACTGTGCTATTTTAGAAGCAAAAGTCCAACTATAATTACATCTGTCCTCTTCATGCTGTCTGCTGGCCAACTGTATATGGATCTGGGTTATAGGTGCCCAGTTAAATCCACATTGATTTGAGGGTACTTACACATTAGATTACAGTAAAACTACATCTCTCCAACCACCCTCCTCTAAGGGCTCTCCACAAACACAGGTAAACTCACAGGTAAACACAGGTCTCTGTGGTTCAATACCAGTCATGTGTGGGGGCCTTCCATTCATCCAATGACCTGACACTCCCTTGCTCTCAGCCCGACCCATACGTCTGCAGATCTTATTACTGCGCAGAGTGGAAATCAATGGGCCGAGACGCATTTGGGGGCCCATCCGCTTGTCATATCACTCATCAGTCTGTAGGGCCCCTATCTATGTCCTGTCACTGGCACAGTGGCCACAGCAACATGATTGATCAGGTTCTAGCTACGGATCGCTGATCAATGGCCACGGGTGAGGCTATGGATCTCCCTCTCTCTTTCTCTTTCTAGTTCCTTTTTTTGTTGTTGCTTTTCCTCTCTTCCTCGTCTGATGCTGTGTGTCGGTGTGGCGTCCTGCTGAGGAGTGATAGGTGGATGACTGACACACGCCGCCGGGGAGGCAGGCTGGAGAGCAACATCCACCAGGGGGGTTTGATGTGGAGGATAAACACACACACACACACACACACACACACACACACACACACACACACAGAGGTGACCCAAAAATGTTCCAAAACTGACAAAGACAGCGAAAAAAAATTGCAGTGAGGACCAGCCACCATCTTACAGAAAGAAATGACCATACTGCCATTTTACATTAACATGTAGAGGAATTGTTCCAGGCAATAGGACAATGGGTTTATACTGCTTCTTATAGGAATTTGTTTGTGAATTCATTTGTTTTCCCCCTAGAAGGTTTAGAGGTCTGTATGGGACTAAGCTTAGATGGTCAGAAATGTGTGTGTGACCCAATACTGTTCAACCAGGGGAGAGCTGGCATAGTCTGGTGTACTGCGGTGAGCAAATTAGCCTTTCCTAATCCCTGAATGGTCGCCTTGATAGAAACATAACCAATCAGAGACCAATCAGTCTCTATGCCCCCTGACTGACACCACTGATAGGATGTGATGTAATCTCTACACCACACATCACTGGTCTCTTGTCGTCCTTTGTTGATGGAAATGTGCTTCATCAGGAATCTCTACATGAGGTTTATTTATTTGGGTCTAATGCAATAATGTAATTATTCCTCATAGGAAAAATTGTAAAAACTTGCATTCCTCCAGGACTTTAGGCTGTTGGTGAAGGGATGGAGAGCTTTGGGAATGATCTATGTTTGTGTGTGGGATGTTGGTCTAGTTTAGGAGGAGGGAAGTCCTAGGATGTGGTGGAAGACTGAGGTTTCTCAGGGAAAAGTAAAGCACAAGAAGAGGGTTGTGGGACTGTGGGCATACACCCACATTAGAGTACATAACTCCTATGAGCATGTTGGGACCCAGAGAGCACATAAAAGCACTGCTGGTGAGAGAGAGAGAGAGAGAGAGAGAGAGAGAGAGAGAGAGAGAGAGAGAGAGAGTGTTAAAAGATAAGTCTAATAGCAGTTATACAATCCTCCTCCTCTGGACCATGCCCTACCTAATGGCGCCGGCAGAGAGGTGTCCGTAGGAGCCGCTGGTGGAGGAGCTGGAGCGGGAGTTGTTGAGGATGGTGACCAGAGAGTTGGGAGAGTTGCGGATCATGGTCTGCAGGTCAAAGCTGTGCTCCGACAGGGGGGAGATGGGAAGGGCCCGCTTCCGACTGGGCCGTGCCGTGAGTCTGGGGCTGGGGAAACGAGAACCTGGAAGAGAAGGGGGTGGAGTTAGATTCAAAGAAGCTTCAGTGCAATCATAGTATGTACAAAATGATGTTTTATACTGTTTGCTTTGTTCATTTGTTTGTCTTAGTTTTCATGGATTATGCATCTGTTTTAAGATCAATATTTGTATTTTTTTTAACCATAGAGAGATCAAAGTAACATTTTCTGCCGAATACAAACTTAATTTACAATCTTTTTGAGTTCTTATGACTAAAACAAACCTCATCTTTGATTCTGAGTGGATCATCACACAAAAGGCCATTTTGAATGAATGCGTACAACTGTCAATGGGTGCACTTTATTCATTAAATGCTTTTATGTCGGCGCAGTGTACTGGCTGGGTTATGGCAATATTTAATCAAGTATAATTAGCCTCTTTATTCAAATGCTTTCAGGGTTGAATAGAACAACTCTGAGGGGGTTTTGAAAAGGTAACAGGCATCAACGACCATTCTCTCTGCTCTCACAAAGAGCTGCGTGTACGGATAAAGAAATTACTTTTGTTGTCTTTTCACTCCGAGATGTCACAAACAACGAGACAGAGGGAGAAACATAGGGAGAACTAAAGACGGAGGGCGGAGAGAGACGCTGAGGGGATGTTGCGCTTTGTGCGTGAACTGACACAATGACTTTGTGACTCAGACTCGCAATTGAAAGAAAAAAAAACATTCCGCTGTTTTTCAAGGGTTTTTTTCCGTGGGCAAACAAAACCAGCTTACGCAGGCCCCTGTACCTCCACCCCCCACCCCATCCTTCCATCCTTCCATCCATCCATCTATCCCTCCATCCATCCCCCCCAAATGCAAATGCTCCTTCTCATCTGACATATCCAGCGATTACAGAGGGCTCTATTCAGATGGAAATCAGTTGTGTATGTGTGTGCGGCGGTGGTGGCGTTCTGGCATACACAGGCCTGTGTTTAGAGTATGGAGGGGAGGGGAACACCCTTCTACATTGTTACTGCTCTGGCCTTGTATAGAAACCTGCCTCTCACTTTGATGTCTCAGGAAGGGAGGGGTAGGGGGGGCACACACACATACATACATACATACATAGATACATACATACATACATACATACGTAGAAACACACACACACACACACACACACACACACACACACACACACAATAAAGACAAATCCCCAAACACATACATTATCCTCCACACAATACATTTCTGTGTATGTGTCAGCCATGTGCAGTTCCTCAGAATATTTGATGGAGTTCATACATTGCATTTGACATATAAAACCTCCCTCCAATCCACATACTGTACAGTATATTGGACACAATCCCACCTCGGGCTTCTCTGTAACTAACCAACTGATACCACACTCTTGACCCATGTGCGAGGAGTATGATGAAGTTGGCCCGAGACAATCTAAGCTCAGTTTAACACCCTCTCCTAATGATTAGGGTTAATTTGGGGAAGGTAATCGTAGATCGATGCCTTAGCTAGGGGGAACAACTACCTGGCCCATGTGTGAGGGACTGCCTCCACTTGTGGAGAGTTAGGGGGAAGGGAGGGGGGGGGGGGGTGATGCGGGCGAGGGAGGGGCGTCCCTTCCCATCACAGCAGGGCCTCCTGGGAGCTGTGTTTATTAATGCACAGCGGCAAATGATAAATCGTCCAACCGGAGGAGAAGGAGAGGAGCGCCTCGGCCCGTAGCGGGAGTGTCCCCTCTAATTTCCCCTTGATTTATGGATGGGATGGCTGGTTAGGCGCAGCGTCATTAATTCACATAGACAGGGAGGGTCCAGACAGGCTGGACTGACAGCATTAAAAATAAACCTGGAGACCAAACCCCTAAACCCCCAAACCCCTAACCCACACAGCTGAGGGCCGAGAGGGTTAAGGCCACTGGCACAGCACTGGGCCTCAGTTTAGAAGCATGTATCTTAAAATATCACATATATCTTAAAAACACTACAACTCATCTAAAGCTACAGTACAACCACTATAGCCACTAACTAACTATTGAACATTTTATATAAAATATCATAGGTGCCTTGAAATGGTAATTGGGAATGTGTTTCAGAGCTGATTGCTATTATAGGCTATTTCCCACACAAATTAAATGGAATAATTGTACCGTTGAATAATTGATCAGTCAAATTGGCAGAGACACTTAGTATAATGTTTAAAGCATAAAAAAACGACTGTTTCAGTATTTCAAATAGACGTTCAGCGTTCACTAGATACAGTCAATAGCCTATCATTAGTGAGGAAATCACAACAAACTGTTTTAGTGGATAAATAACAAAAGACAGATAACTAGCTTATAAAACGCCCAAATACAGATGTTAGAATAACGATGCATTGACACTCACTAATTAGAGGCTAAACATGTAGACAATAGCCCATGAAAGCCCAAACAGGCAGGACAGGCCCATTGTTTCATTAGCCAAGCTCTCTCCAAACGTAATTACATTGATGTGAGGTAGAACGCAACCACGGCTACGACGCACCCATTAGAAGAGAAAGTCTCTTGATATACTCCACGTTCTTTCTATAAACAATTTTTTCTTCTTCTTAAAATATATATATTACAAAGGAGAGCTTTAAAGTGTTAATTTTGCTACCGTGGAACACACATTGTTGAAACGCAATGAGTTATTACCAGCAATGATCACAAGTGATTTGAAGTGAGGATCCCGGCATCTCCCATTTGAAATGTGCCCCTAATTGTTTTGTTTCAGTCTATTAATCTTAAACACTGACACAGAAGAAAGGATTTCTCCTATGATGAATGGTGGGACATTCCAATTCCCACTTAATAGCAATTAATTTTGCTGATACCCGTGCAAGTTTGGCTAGTTTTAATTAGTTTGTACGGAGGAATAGGGGGAACTTCACCCCGGATTTCCATGAAAGCGGCGTCTGGCTGACTAAATACGTTCTCATCAAAGGGAGAGGGGTGAGGCTGTTCGACCTTCCTAAGATTCACTGTGCGTTTAATTTCCTATTTACACTTTAAAATAACTCATTAGCATAAATCCTCTGCACGTTAGTCCTCGAGCCCGGCATATTAAGACAATGGCTCATTTAAATCTTGTCAGTTTATAATCGCGACTCCCTCCTCGCTTTTGATTTGGCTGTTTTCTTGCCCCAGTTAAATACAAATTGATCTAGATATTGCAGCCAAGGTGTGTGTGTAATATTTTGTGGGTAAAAGGACATGAAAACAACCGCCACACACAAACATACAGAGACCTAGACACACAGATACCTAGACACAGACACAGACACAGACACAGACACAGACACAGACACACACGCACACACACGCACACACACACGCACAACGCAGTGATATACAGTAGGACTGATTAATCTAATATAGTATAGGCCCACACAGTAGATTATGAAGTTAATGCATAAGTCAATGTCTGTGTCTGTACTGTATCATTGTTGGGTAAGATTCCATCATTTCAGTGTATGAGTATGTATTCTCAGTGCAGACTGCAGACTTACTCTCCATGGCCTGCAGGTACTCCATGTGCAGTGCACTGCTGCCTGCCCCGGCCGTGGACGCCACGGAGGGCAGGAGGTCCGCGTAGGGGCTGCGGTGGCCCGCCAGCAGAGCCATCTGGTGGTAGTACTCTGCCGTAGTCAGGCCTGTGTGGGGTGCTGGGTGAAGGTAGACAAATAAAGGGGTGGGACAGAGCGATGAGATAGAGGGATGGGACAGAGAAATGAGATAGAGGGATGGGACAGAGCGATGGGACAGAGAGAGGGACAGAGAGAGGGAGAAGAAGACACAGGCACTTTAGGTAATATGGAAGACACAGCAGGAAATACACCTGCAAACACATGACACTACTGATCACCTCCAGCAGACGATCATCCGCTCAGCACATCTGTAATGAGCACATTAGCACCACCATCATGTATATGATGCAGAGTGGAGCAGCTGCATTGAGAGTACGGAGTGATGAAGTCCCAGATGGGACTACAAGCTGCTCCCTCAGAACTCACAGTAGCCTACTGTTTGTATTGGTTTACAAAGAATAATTCATTCATTCGAACAGGTAAGACCATACCATACCATAGCTAATTGTATTGCAAAAACAACATATACTTGTAAATAACTGTATGTACACTTGTAAATAAGTGTGTGTGTGTGTGTGTGTGTGTGTGTGTGTGTGTGTGTGTGTGTGTGTGTGTGTGTGTGTGTGTGTGCGTGCGTGCGTGCGTGCGTGCATGAGTGTGTGTGTGTGTGTGTTTGTTTCCATGTTGTGTTCTTAGCCAAGGATTATCATGCCATTATCATGGCATAGCAGGGCTGCAGGCTGCAGATACTCAACCTGCTCTTTCACTCTACTCCTTAAAACTCTGTAAGAAAACAAAAGGCACAAATCTGCCCAGATCTGCAGGCATGAAGAAACAGCGGCAACACGTTCTGCCCCCTTTCCATCTCTCCCCAACTCTTTATCTCTTTCTCTCTCTCTCTCTCTCTCTCCTTCTGAATATGCCTCTCCTTCCAACCCATTCGCTTAGTTAAAGAGCACCATAAGTCCTTGAACCGTGTCCTAAAAATAAACATCTGGCAACGTGCTTCCATATGCAAATATCGCTACCAAGAAAAGGAATGAAAGAGGGGGAGAAAAAAAGGAAGAATAAAAGACTGACACTGTGGTTTTGGATGCAAATATGAAAATCAGTTTAGCCCCACAAAGTGTTATGGTTAATTCCTAGTCTTTTTCTTTCTTTTAAGACAGAGAGGAGAAAATAAATAAATAAAAGAAGGGGATGAAAAGATCTCCTCGGAAGGATGGTCTGTACGCCTGCAATACGCATCTCTGATTGGTTGGGTGAACGTAAGGAGAAATTCCCAAATTAATTTGATTTGGGTATTATGTCTTAAGTGGAGGGGGGAGTTCTCTTAATTGTCTTCGTTGTTCCGCTTTAGCTTTGCTTATGCATTCAAGCGTAATGTGCCCCATTCTCCGCTCGTGCGCAGAAAAGGGCTTTGCGGAATTTTCTAAATCAGAAATCCTGGCAGAGGGGAACCATCCTGGGGGCAAGTGGGGGGTGGGAGTGGGGGGGGGGGGGGGAGGCTGTCACTGTGGCACTTGACGTGGTGGAGGAGAAGCTAAAACGTGCCGTAGGACTGTGTGAGCCACAGGGCCTTCTATGAGAGCAACAATGGGATGAGGAGAGCAAGTCTAGCACTGAACCCCATTTCACCAGAGAGAGAGAGAGGGGGTGGGGGGTACTAAATCCCACCCACTTCAAATCTCCCACCAATTCCGCCAGTAATTAATTCATAATTATTCAAATGCACTTACAGTAAGAAATGTGCGTATACTGCAAAAAAAGAAATAAAATCCATAAGCATGACGATATACTAACAACATAAAAGCTGATAGGTTAATTAATTATTGGCTTGATTAAAACAGTAATTACTTGCTTCATTCCCATTTCACACCATGATATACTATAAGGATGATATGGTGAAGAAACCATTTTGATTTAAAGCTACGCTAACGATGGCAACAGAACATTCTCTTCCTAATAGGGAGAAACCGGGATTAACAGCACAAGTGCCTTCTTCCTGCAAAAGCACAGAGAGCAGTGCATGTTGGGAAGGATGGAGGTTGGGTGGGCCTTGCAACTCAAGGCCTACTTAGAGGAGGTCTCTCAGAGAGAGCAGGATGAGAAGAGGGTATAGAGGAAGTACCTCTTCAAACAAGCACTCAAAGACAATGTTTTTCAAGAACCTCAAGGTCTTAACCATTAGAGGTAAACAGGCAGAACAGCAATAGTTGAATCATAGTTGAATGTGCGCAGTAATGTGCAAAAAGCATGGGTAAAATACTACAAAATATTTTACTTTGTGTACTTTGTGTACTTTGTGTAATAACCGACCCGCAAATTAATTTGGAAATGATAAAAGCAAAAATGTGTGTGTGTGTGCACACGTGTGTGTGCAGCTCTGAATATTCTGGCCCCTTATTAGTCATTACATACACATTTTGGCCCCAACTAGTACCAAAGTTGCCTATCCCTGATATAGTATAATACTGTTACTAACTTTTGGTCAAAGTAGACTGAGCGGGATGCAGCCAGCCACAGCTCAATCCAACTGTGATTACCTATGGCCCCAGGGAGTGGGAGGGAGGCCTGGCCTCTCTCAGTAATTGAGCTCCAGGCTTCAATTAAAGCTCCATCTCTGAGCAGTAGGCCAGGAGGCCGGAGCACTGCTGAGGCTCTTTAAAAGCACACACAGTCCCCAGTCAGACCCCTGTAATTGATTTCCCAGTCTGCATCCATCACAGGAGCCAAACGCTCCCTGCAGGACACCATATGCCCCCTGTCCCCCTCCCCTCCCCTCCTCCCCAACCCTCCACCCCCGACCCTGGCCTTGAACCCGAGCCTCCCTCAACGTCTGTTACTGTATGTGACTGATGCGTCCTCCACAGGGCCCTGACATGATTCAGAGATCAAAGAGAATAACCCTTCTCTCAAACGAACAGACACACACACACACACACACACACACACACACACAAGCTCTTGCACACACACATGCACATATACACACACGCACACAGTCTCTCTCTCTCTCTCTCTCTCTCTCTCTCTCTTTCTCTCTCTCTCTCTCTCTCTCTCTCTCTAAAACGTTAAACCAACAGATCATTCTCAACCTACTGATCGGTCCCCCAATCAAGTCTACCATTATCTCTCACAGCGGTTCATAGGGGCAGTAGGGGCCTGAGGTCTGTGTGTTAGCTACTCACCATCTGCAGGGCTGAGGCCCCTGGCTGCTGAGATCATGGAGAGGGAAGGGCTACTGTGGAGTGAGCGAATGTAGTCCATGTAGGGGTTGATGTAGGGGTGCGGAGGGTTAAAGGGCGACTCGGCCCCAATCGAGGGGTTGCGGTGGGGCGAGATCCGGATGAGGGAGATGTCAGAGAACGCCGGACTGCCAGCCAGCCCATGAGGCCTGTACAAACAAGGGATGAAAAGAGAAAGACAAAAATAAGCATGTGACAACGTGTATTTTCACCTCTCATACAGAGATGTTGGATATCTGTGAGGATCAAAGCATGACTTAAACATACACTTTTTTAGTGTGATTCATTTGAACAGGGGCAGAACATCATATTTGTGTATTAGGAGATTGTGAATGGAGAGAGGCCTCAAAGAAGCATCATGCACATGATTTCAATGCACAATGATTTTCAAGAGACAGACATGTGTTCCTCCTCTCCACTCCCAGTAGGGGAACCAGCCAGGCCAGTATAATGAACTGTGACACTATCGCTCTCCCTCCATCTGCAGTCCAACAGAGAGAGCTGCTGCATTCCAACTGCTTCCCTCCACAGACATTTCCTCAGATCAAAGGCTGCTTTCACCACTGTGTCTTAATCAGGCTGGGATGCCAGAGCACGCTCACCGCTAGGCTAGCTAGAATGATGACTCGCTAGGCTAAGCTAGCATTTAGTATTTCCTATAACTTTCCCTCCCTGTATATATTTAACAAGGAGAGAGAGTGTTGGCTACTGGATGTATCTTAGGTACACAGAGTGCATCTGTCAGAAATGGATCGGTCTCATAATGTGAATCAAAGCAACATACTCGCTACATTAAAATGCTCTGTTCTCTACAGCTAAAAGTGTATCTGGTCCAAGACATGAAAAAAAAAACTTGCCAAAACTGGAGTGAATTTCTGAGGAGTAAGTTTGAGGTCTACTAATACCGCTTCCTTTTTATAATTGGCTAAGAGGGGTTTGAACATTTCATAATGATGGCCTCTAAGACAAAGCTCTTCCCCCAAGGGCGGTGGAGAAATCCACATATCACACAGACATTAACAAGCTGAGAGATTAGAGTGAATCAGCCCCTCCACTCCTTCACTCTCTGGCGGTGGCTCTCCCCTCCGGACCACGGGGATGTGACACCCCAGGAGAGGGGTGGGAAAGAGGGGGAGAGATGGGGTGGGGGAGGGGGTGGTGAGAGAGAGAGAATGGGGGGTGAGAGAGTGAGAATGGAAGGGGGAGAGAAAGAG
The DNA here is from genome assembly GCF_951799395.1 of Argentina silus. Lineage (NCBI taxonomy): Eukaryota > Metazoa > Chordata > Actinopteri > Argentiniformes > Argentinidae > Argentina > Argentina silus. The sequence continues at coordinate 23,151,798 of NC_139655.1, read as the reverse complement.
GGAGAATCAAAGAGAGAGAGAGAGAAGGAGGGAGAGATAGAGATAGAGAGAGAGACGGCTTGAAAAAAACAAGAAAGAGTAAGTTGTACTGAGTGAAGGAAGGACCTGGTCCAGAGTTTGGCTGGGAGTGACCTTGAACAAGGCCAGGGGACCGGAACAGCCCAATTACAGCCCTCTCGACCCCGTCCCCAGGTCCCCCACCAGCCCCTCTCCTCTCGTCCCTCCACATCACAGCCCCCTAATGAAAGAGCTCAGGCCAGGGCCCTTAATGAGGTCTGAGGAGCGGAAACACACACACACACACACACACACACTCAAAGACGCACACATCCACTGCTTTATATACTGTACACACACGCACACACAACACGTACTGTACACACATGCACACATTCACTCAAAGACACACACGCACACACACACACGCACACACACGCACACACACACACACACACACACACACACACACACACACACACACACACACACACACACACACAAATATCCTCTACCTCTTAACGAGCTCACAGCCATTAAACCAAAAGGGCACTTTAGGCTGAATTTCAATGCCTTCTCTGTGTTCAGTTGAAGTGCATGACGACATGTCTATGTGATGTAGGACCAGGTACGTGAGGAATGGTCAACAAGAGCCCTCATCCTCTCTAGAGGAGACATTTCCGTTGATGAGACAATGCAAGAGCAGCTGAGGAAACGTTTTAGAAGTTGTGCGGTAGATGAAAACACATTTTTCAGGCAGAACGGTACTCTATTATCTTAGGTTTTAGCTCAATAATAGATGTGTATGCTCCTGGACAAGACTTTGGGGTCTTTCTCTCTCTCTCTCTCTCTCTCTCTCTCTCTCTCTCTCTCTTTACAGAGTTACCTTGAGATCCAATGACGTGAGAGAGACTCATCTACTCATCAACTATCACAGATCACAAGGACAAAGGAAACCACCCCTATGTACTTTTAACATTTCTGCACGTCTCCCATTCTCTGAGTCATGAGACAGCTTCTACTTCCTTCAACAGAGAGAGGCCAAGCTGAGGGCACCCATGTCACTGACTCCTCTAGTGTAGCTCCACACACACACACACACACACACACACTGGTGTATGTGTGTGTGTGTGAGTGAGTGTGTGTGTGCAAGCAGGCGTGAGGACTGGCATACAAGTGTGTGTGTGTGTGTGTGTGTGTGTGTGTGTGTGTGTGTGTGTGTGTGTGTGTGTGTGTGTGTGTGTGTGTGTGTGTGTGTGGTGTGTGAGGGCAGACGATAAGGAGGTTACATCTGTGTAACTACAGGCCACCATGGTATGCCTCATTTATACAGATCAACACAGCTGCAGGGTGATGCTCACTTTGATGTCACTGTCACATCGTGACTGTCATACAAACACACACACACACACCTGAGAAGAACCATCATCAGATATGCACAACGTGCCCCTTAATAGCAATACTATAGGGTATAGAAAAGCCCTTCAATTGCACTAAATATTCATACCAGAATTTCCACGATCATCGTTAATATACTGTATTTTACAAACTATGTTTAATCAGTAGACTGAGAGTGTGTAGACCAGTAGACCAGTAGACAGAGTGTGAGTAGACCAGTAGACCAGTAGACACAGACCGACTCTGAGTAGACCAGTAGACAGAGGGTGAGTAGACCAGTAGACCAGTAGACACAGACCGACTCTGAGTAGACCAGTAGACAGAGTGTGAGTAGACCAGTAGACAGAGTGTGAGTAGACCAGTAGACAGAGTGTGAGTAGACCAGTAGACCAGTAGACAGAGGGTGAGTAGACCAGTAGACCAGTAGACACAGACTGACTCTGAGTAGACCAGTAGACAGAGTGCCATGAGACCCCCTCCCAGGACCCTCAGTAGACAGAGTGTGAGTAGACCAGTAGACAGAGTGTGAGTAGACCAGTAGACCAGTAGACACAGACTGACTCTGAGTAGACCAGTAGACAGAGTGCCGTGAGCATGTAGACAGAGTGCCGTGACCCTCAGTATGTCTGTGTGAGTGGAGCCAGACACCCACTCCACCACGCCACTGACGCTGATTAACCCTGTCACGTACTGGCTGCGTCTCTACAAACTGACCCCGGCTAAATGGCTCTCCTCCCCTTGTTTTTCCAATTAATTTAGCACCTAAGAGCAGAGCACTGCTGGCAGCCAGGAGAAGGGCTGGAGGGGTGGGAGGGACAGGGGGAGAGAGGGGAGGGTGTTCAGAATGAACGGAGATTGGGAGAGGTGTTTTAAGAACGGAGAGAGAGAGGGAGAGGTGTTCGGTAAAGAAAGGGGGAGAGGTGTTCAGAAAAGGAGGAGGGACAACATGTGTTCCAAGTGTGTTTTGGGATAACATGTGTTTTGAGAGGAAAGGAGATATATGGGGGAGTCGAGGGGGGGTGAGGTGGGAGATGAGAGATGAGGGGAGTGGTAAGGGGGATGTGAGGAAAGGAGAGTGGAGGGGTGGGAGAGGGACTACAAAGGGTGAGAGGTGGGACAGGGGAGGGGAGGAGCAGAAAGGAGAGGTAGTGAGGGGTGCTACAGGAGTTGAAAAGGGGGGAGATATGAAAGGAGAGAGAGGGAGGGTGAGTGGTTAGTGAGTATGGTCTGGGTTTTGAGAGGGGGAGTGAGAGGAGGAGAGGAGGAGAGGAGGGGTGGGCTATAGGGGTTCATAGTGGGGTGTGAGGGGATTTGAGAAGGACAGGTCGAGGATGGATTATACTGTGCAGGAGTGTGGGGTGCATGTGTGTGTGGAAAAGAAGGGAGAGAGAGAGAGAGAGAGAGAGAGAGAGAGAGAGAGAGAGAGAGAGAGAGAGAGAGATAGATAGAAACAGAGACAGACAGAGACAGAGACAGAGACAGAGAGAGACAGAGACAGAGACAAACAGAGACAGAGAGAGACAGAGAGAGACAGAGACAGAGACAGAGACTGAGACAGAGACAGAGACAGAGACAGAGAGAGCAGGGTGGATCAGTCCCTCTCTCTGGAACCTTAATGTGTGTGTGTGTCTGTGTGTGTGTGTGTGTGTGTGTGTGCGCGTGTGTGTGTGCATGTGCGTGTGAACACATGCCCATGCAGCTCCATACTGGTTTGTGTGTGTGTGTGTGTGTGTGTGTGTGTGTGTGTGTGTGTTACACCCAGTGCCGGCAAGGTAGCTGGCGTCTTAGTTACACCTGATTTAAGATTGACATCAAAGCCGCACCCCGGGGAGCTCGGGCTGCCCTGGCTTACCAGGGTCACGGTATGTAGCCGCAGCTGCAAGACAAAAAAGAACAAGCTTTTCTCCTCTTTCCCTTCCCTGCCACTGCTTTATAATTCCTATTAGACCCTCTCAAACTATCCTGCACGCCGGGCTTGACTATATCCTGCACGCCGGGCCTGAGGAAAGACTGAGCTCCGACACATATGGAAGCTATTTCCTCTCACATGGCCTCTCTCTTTAGCCAATCAGCAAGGCTTCAAGGCATCGTATGTTGACACAGGGGCGGTCTGTGTGGATTCTGGAGTCGTTTTTTTTTTCCCTGGATGGAATATATACTTGTCTTTTCCTATATAAATAGGATACTAAGCGTTTAGGGTTTTGGTTTTGGATGAGGGGTGTGTGTGTCCATGTAAACCAGTTCTAAATCTGCATTTTGAGCAAGGTTGTATCAATATTATACTTATAATGGGTTTTGCAAACGCTCCAATTCAAACAGCCTTATGGCATGGAGTGATGACCTCACACAACCACACACAGTAAGATATCATTGTGGTGTAACAGTTAGGCTGGCACTGCTGAAACAGTGCTCTCTAAAACGGGAGTCACTCTGACCAAAATTATACCTAATGGACAACCGAAAAATAACAACATATCCAACTCAGCTAAGCACAAGGGAAAGGAAGGGCCATTCAGTGCTTATGGATACTGTAACCACCCTCTAACTGTCAGCCAACATAATATGTGTACAATACGTAGGTAGATGCTACAGAAACAACAGTAAACACACAGACGATGTGGATGCTAACCACAGTAGCAGCAGAGAGACAACACAGTGCCAGGCGTGATGCACAGAATCAGGTCATTGGATCCAGTAACTCCCTACACCCTACTACCCCATCCAGCCACCAGGGGCCATGTGAGGAGGAGGTGGAGGAGGGCTGGGTGTCTTGTGGCTGTCTTGTGGTTCCCAGACCAGGTTTGGAAAGGAGGGGTTGGGGGGAGGGGGGTGGGGTGGGGGCAGAGATCAGTCAGGTGTCAGGGCCTCTCTCTCCTCTCCTGGCCAAGGATGACAGCGTCTCCCCCCCTCCCTCCTTTCCTCCATCCCTCCGCCGCCGTGCAGGCTGCCACCACCAGCTCTCTGAAAGTCTAAACCAGAGCAGAGGAAGAGAGGGGCTCCTGACAGCGGAAACAGCAGCGCTTTAAAGCCCCCCTCCTTTCACCAAGATCAAAGGGCCACTGCTACAGAGCCAGTCAGCCAGCCAGCAGAGACTGAGACTGAGGGAGAGAGAGGAGAGGGAGGGAGAGAGAATGCAAGGAAGGAGAGAGAAAGGGAAGAAGGGGTAGAGCATATGTGCATGTGCTTTCCCTACTGAGGGAGACAAGGAGGGAGAGAGAGAGAGAAGGAGGGAGAGAGAGAGAGAAAGAGAGAGAGAGAGGAGGGAGAGAGAGAGCGAAGGAGATCATATGTGCAAATGCTACAGAGGGAAAGTGTGTGTTTGTGGTTTCAATATACGAGAGAAAAAGAGGGAGTGTGTGTGCACATGTATGTTTTATATGGTGTTTAGTGTTTACCAGCCTTCATAAGTATGGAAAGCGTGACATTTCTTAATTCTGGCATTAACCCCAACTCAAAACCGGCAGAGTACGAAGTGAGTTGCTTTTTCCATATTACCGCACTAATGACAATTATGCAGCGGTGGTGATTAAAACAACATTTATTTCATTTGGATATCCAAATAGTCTGCCTTCCATCAGGCTGCTGGTTAGGGCCATACAGTACTTAACACCTCTGTTCCTAATTACAGGGAGTTACAGCCTGTGGGCCTGGCCTTAAACTGTTACTGAGCAGACAGCTCTGAACCCAGCCACTTCATTAGGACCTGGAGCTAGTTAGCGGGTTAGTGTGTGTGTGTGTGTGTGTGTGTGTGTGTGTGTGTGTGTGTGTGTGTGTGTGTGTGTGTGTGTGTGTGTGTGTGCGTGCGTGCGTGCGTGCGTGCGTGTGCGTGTGTGTGATTGATAGCTGGCGCTGTCTTCTTGGCTCTTGGCTCTGCAGCTTGGAGACTGCAGGAGGAAACGGACTCAAGGATTTGTGTGTGTTCACGAGACTCATGGTGAAGTGGAGGGAATCTAACATGCGGGAGGAAAAGAAAAACAATGAGACACATTATATGAGGACTGTGTGTAATTGACGAGCGACCCATAGTAGGAAATCAGGATTAGAAGTCAAGGTAAAGCCAAAATAACAACTGCACTCAGTAGCTTAATATTCTATAGTGACTGTAGTGATCTTGTCATTCATAGTGGCTTTTAGCAGTTGTTTTATCTTTTAGCCTAGTTTTGAATGCATATACTGTAATGGCACATTGACTAGTGCAGGTGAGGATCAAGTTGGGTAATTGAATAGGTTTAGACAAGCCAGTTTTAGCCCCCACATGCAGGGCCAATGTCATCAAAAGCAATTGGAGAGCAGCTATGTACAAATCCTCTCTAGTTTAGTTTGGCACTGATAGCCCCAGTACTGAAGAGATCATGTCCCTTTAGAATCTCTACCACCCCTGCTGTACTTCCCTATTCCTGATGTGTGTGTGTGTGTGTGTGTGTGTGTGTGTGTGTGTGTGTGTGTGTGTGTGTGTGTGTGTGTGTGTGTGTGTGTGTGTGTGTGTGTGTGTGTGTGTGTTTGTGTGTGTGTGTGTGTGTGTGTGTGTGTGTGTGTAGAGTTGCCAGGCGTGAGGTGTAACTATGCCCCCCTGGTGCTGAGAGGGGGTCTCTGTGACCCCCTGACATCAAAGGGTTGGGTGGGTTCAGGAGGTGGGGTGCAAGGGTGGGGCCGGGGCACCTATTCATCGTCCCATCAATAAGGAATCCCTCTCAGTTGGATATCTCTGGAGGCGTGCCAGAATTCTCCCATACATTTCACACACCACTGCTGCTGTCCAACTGAACACATGGACACAGTCTCTCACGCTCTCTATCTCTCTCACACACACATACACACACACACACACACACACACACACACACACACACACAAAAAGCCCACATCCACTGCTTTATATACACACATACATACACACTCACACACACACACACACACACACACACACACACACACACACACACACACACACACACACACAAGCACACAAACTCATCCACCACCCCTGCACACACACATGTCCTGCAGGAGGTTACACATCTCTGCAGGCACGTATCCTCTGTACTATGACTATGATAACACATGTTATTCAACAGGAGTCAGTGACTGTGACAGGCTCAAGTCATAACAGCCGGGCCCAGGTGTCAGGACAGGAGAGCTGGTTCTAACCGCAACCACAGGCTCCTGTGAATTCACTGCGCTGGAAGTGTTTACTGTAACACTTCCATACACATGGTCCTACCTACAGTATAACCCAATAGGCTTCTCCTTTTGCCATTCTTTGGCTATTTTGGTTCCATATAGAACTCTTTCTACCAGGACACACAGAAGGGTTCTTCTTTTTGACTGTCCCTGTAAAAGAACCCTTGGAGAATCCTATTTTGGTTCCATATAGAACCATTTCCACAGAGGAGGTTATAAAATGGACACTTTATACAGTATGCATGTGAGTAAATATCAAGAAAGGTTAAATAGCAAAAGCACATTCTCCTCAATTGTTTAGAACTCTTGTTCCAAATGATGCCAAAACACAATTGCTGTGAATGACTGACTCTTTTTGCCGTTTTTTAAATAAATATTTATGTTTAGGCTTGGCTCGCAGCAAAGTTTTTCACAGGCTGTTTGGAAAATCATTTCCACGCCATAATTAAACGTAATTTCAACTATCAAGATAAGGACGTCTACCAAAACGAATCAACAAAGTGTACACGCAGAAATTCAGAAAAGATGAAAGTGAAATGAAACAAAATGAGTCTAGCTTTTTTCCTGTAATTTCAAGGAGGAAACAGATTTCCTCACTGTCGCGTTCCTTCCTTTTCTTTGGTCCTTTTCCATACCCTTGTGGTAAGCTAAATGTGTTCCAAATAACATGAAACAATCGGCACTAACCACTCTCCCTTCATCTCAGTTTGCAGAGAAAGTCACGCTTGATTGCTCTTGTTCAAAGACAGAGTCAACAGCAAAATACAGGCGAACTTAACCTTGTTCACGGTGAGTGTTTTGAGTTCCTCTGGCATGCCCCGGGCTAGAGAGACAATAGGGGACTCCCGGGTGTTGAAGTGTTCAACTTCTGAAAAAAAGGGAGGAAGTACATCTTTGGTCTTCCTCTCAAAGAAGGTCTCGATGGTCCTGATGCCTTACACAGCAACACAGCAAGAGAGCCTTCTCTGCCTGCAGCCAAACAGGGTCAGCTTCCACACCCCATCGCCTCCCTAACCCAACAAGGCTGGAATACGTTGTGACTGGAGCAATCAGTGTGTGTGTGTCTATCTGTGTGTGTGTGTGTGTGTGTGTGTGTGTGTGTGTGTGTGTGTGTGTGTGTGTGTGTGTGTGTGTGTGTGTGTGTGTGTGTGTGTGTGTGTGTGTGTAGCCCATCCCAGGTGAGGTGAGGAGGAGTGTGTGCCCCAGGGCTGTGAGGGGCAGTAGTGTATCAGTGGCCTGGTAAGAGAACGCTCCCCGTGAACCACCTCAATTCACCGTATCACAGCAGGACTTAGAGATGAGCAGCCGGGTGGACGAGCCTGAGCAAATCACAAACAATACACATTGCTACCAGGGAGGAGAGTCACGCTGCTACAGAGGGCTAATCCCTGACATCCAACACAGAGAGAAAGAAAGAAAGAGAAGGAGAGAGTGAGAGAGAGATATATAGAGAGAGAGAAAGAAAGACAGAGAGAAAGAAAGAAAGAAAGAAAGAAAGAAAGAAAGAAAGAAAGAAAGAAAGAAAGAAAGGAGAGAAGAAGAGACAAGAGAAAGAGTAAGAAAAGGGCACAAAACATTTCTCTTTTTTTTTACACTAAAACCGTCCCCTTTTAAAAAAAATAAAATCCATCCCATTTCCCCTTAAAAATCCCCCTATATAGCAGATGGTAGGAAAAGAAAGCAAAAGCTGGACAGAGGAGAGAGGCAGGCGCCAGTGGGAGAGTGAACAGACACAGCCTACTTTATTCTTGCCATTTCATCCATCTTGTTGGACTAATAGAATGTCAAGTGGAGTTGCCTGATATTTAATCATGAACAGTGCAGGCTACGTAGTAGTAGTAGTGGTGTTGGTATTGGTGGTGCCCAGCTCTGGGCCTGATTAAGCTCTGTGTTGGCTAAGTATAGACCACAGGATGTAGAGGCTACATCATGAGAAAGATACACAGATACACACACACACACACACACGCGTACACACGCGTACACACACACACACACGCACACAGACACAGACACACACGCACACGCGCACACACACACACACACACACACACACACACACACACACACACACACACACACACACACACAAAAGCTTGTTGCATTCCTTCTAACCGTGCGGACGCCCCGCAGCTGTGTGCATGACTGTGCATATTTGTGCGGGTCCCACTGGATGCTGCGTGCAGAGAGAGAACTTCACAGGCTGACCCCTCTCTGAGAGACTGAGGTATCATGGGAAAAGGAGGCAGCAGTGGAGATGAGCTCTGTTGTGCTCATTCCAAACAGTTAAGCGCTGAACTACATTATTAGAGAACATTCTCACAGTATTTGAATAATAGACTCCAGATCCTATTAGATAAGAAAAGATAACATTGAAAGAATACACTAGCCTAAGGTGATATAATTCATTTTCTGGGTAAAGGGCACATAAGAGGACAGAAAGCAGCAAAAGTCATGCTAGCTCAATAGAGCGATTGTGAATAGTGAAACACCATTAAAAGGAGGACTGCGAAAGGAGAGGTAAAGGCAACAAAAGGAGTAATGAACTCATTTCCTTGGGCATTAAAGCTGTCGATGCTCCTTCAGGAAGGCTCAGGCCAGCGTACAGACATTTCAACGCTCAGTAACATGTGGTAATATTATACATCGTTACATTCATGTTTCCCTCCATTTACTTGAGGCTTGAGAAGGAGAAATGGAAGGAGTGGGGGAGAGGGGGAGAGGGGGGGAGAGGGAGGGGGAGAAAGGCTTAGTGGCCAAAAGCAGGGCAGGATTTATAAGCCTTTTCCCTAGATCTCGTTACTTGCTGTAACTGGCCCCCAGAGTGAGATAGGAGGGCCCCGCGCCCGGAGCCCCAGAGAAGTATATGCTGCTCAGAATAATGGAAACTCCACATTTCTAGACTTCTCTTACTCTAACTCTTTCTCTCTATCTCTCTCTCTGACGTCTCTGCTTCCACAGGGCAAAGGACCGTGTAAAAAAAACACTAAGAACATACCTCTTAAATCAATTGTTTTGTCTTTCTTTCAACGTGAAAATAACTTGCTAAAAAAGTAGTAACAGTACTACCTCTGCATTCGAAAATGAGAAAAAGGAGGCGTTCATCGACTCAAAATGTATACAATTAAATATCTATTGTCTACATTTGTGTGCAGAACTTCAAGTAGTAACTCCTCCTTCACATCTTTCACTGTCCTTTTTGAACCTATGCATCACAATGTTATTTCTACATGAAAATGCAATTAAAAACAAAAATCCTAAGATGAAACAGACATCAACATGAAACTGTCTCTGCTCCAGCCTGGCCTCTCTCTGAATCTGAGGCCAGAGGAGGGCTTGTTGAGAGAGTGTGAGAGCATCGTGCCAGCCAGGGTTAATAGGCACTGCCGTTCTCTAATAGCTACTAACAACTAGGGGAGGGCCTGTACAAAGCCAATTAAGAGCAGGCACAGCCCACTCATATGACAGCTGACTCCGCCCACAAGCCCAGTATCCAACCAGTGCCAGTACACAGGCCTCTGGACTGCTGGGAAAGCTTTATTTAGGTATTTATGATCAATTAGCATGATATGATTTATGATTCGTCAGATCATTTAAAATTATGATATATATTTGTGATACATTATATTAGTTAATTAGTTTTATTTAAAAATACCTATTAATACAGTCTATATTTAATTGAACTAACAGGGAATTTACAGTTGTTATTTATAAGACTAAATCAGATCCCAAACATTATTTCAACTGAGGGCATGTAAATTGTGTCATGCATTAATATGTGCTCTATTTATTTTACTCATCATTTTGTCTATTTTTTTCCTGTAAATATATTGATATAAACTGTTTTCTACCCATAATTCATTTAAAAAATCTTGATTTATTTAGAAGAGAAAAAAACATAATAGCCGCACAATTTAAATGACAAGTGATGTAATGACATTGACTGAATCTTCCTATTATGGACTTGACAGTGCTGTTCAAATGCTTTGTTAACCATAGGCAGATTTAACGCAAGCGTACACACACACACACACACACACACTCACACACACACACACACACACACACACGCACACATGCGTGCACACAAACACACGCACGCACGCACGCACGCACGCACGCACGCACGCACACACACAGCTGTTAGCACCTGTCTGTTATCTCCCCTTCTCCAGACCCTATATTCTATTGTGCACTCTGGGTGAGCTAACAAATTGAGATCTCAAGTATAAAGAGGAGAGCAATTGATTCCTGCACAGAAAATCAAATGTACTAATGTGTTACATGTGGAAATTCAAAAGGCTAATATCAGAGATAAATATATTCCTCTTTTATCAAAATGTACATTTTTTTCCAAATGAATAATTCACAGTCTTGAATAGAATTAACCCAACAAAGATCAGTGCACATTTACACAGAACGCTTGTAGGCCTGTATGTAGGGGTTATAAATTGAACCTTAATTTGCATGAATAAATAAAACTGTGAATGGCCAGTGGCATATTGTTAATTATATCTTTTGATGTTACATGAGAATGCATGTACAAAAGCAAACGCGCGCACGCACGCACACACACACACACACACACACACACACACACACACACACACACACACACACACACACACACACACACACACACACAGTCAAATGCAACCACACAAGTAATAAACACACACAGAAAAATCGACTTAACACATACACATTAATAAAAGCATAAATAAATTAATCTTATAATTTCAAGACATAAGAGAACAAAAAATGGTTGAGGGGTAACTACTGTACAGCCTTTTAATTCAAACTGTTATGTCGGAGTGAAATTAATCCATAAACCCTTGCAATTTACACAGTATATCTGAATAGTTTCAGTAGCCATGTAGAATCAGAGAACCATAGAATAACCGGTTAAAAATAATAAATATGTATTCAAATCATAAAATAAAACAAAAAAAACGGTTTACAACAGTCTCTGTCTGTGTCTGTAGTAACAGCATGCAGCTCCTATCCTGAGCAGAGTTTAGGAACATGTCGAAGCTGGTTTCCATGGGTAATGGCTCTACCTTAAGCCTTTGCAGGCCTTGTCAGATGTCTACTCTGCCAAAAGTCTTCTTCTTCTTCTTCAAAACCTGCTGCATCCATCATACTCAAAATGCACAGGTGCCTTCAAAATATCACGGTTCCCTGCACAGACTCCCGTTGAAAAAAAGAGGACACCAGCCATTTAGGTTTTATAACTGGTGTATTACCAAAAAAATGATATTACTTCAATCTGCCCACATTTCTGCTTAGGCATTTATCTCCTTTCTCTCTAAATCCTGAAATTGCTTGAGAAGAAAAAATAAAAAAGAGGGAGAGATACTTCCCCCCCTCGCACATTTTCACAGAGTAGCGCGTAACTTTCTTTCTTCCCTTTTTTTCTCCTGTGAAAATTGAAGAGGCTTTATGTCAAATACGGCTAAAGCCAGCCTCTCCATATCAAACAACGCAGCGCGAAAATTACTGTGGTGATGATAAGACTGCCAGATAGAGTGGGAGAGGAGGGCGAGAGGGGAGGAAGGGAGAAAGAAAACTGAAAGGAAGTGACTCTACTCAATTATACTGCAAAATTGGTATGACTGAATATTTTTCATTCAGGTGACTGATAGTATCGGTGAAACTGCAATGCAGATAAATAAAGGAGCCTTCTGTCAAGAATAAACACCATTAATCATGAAGCTAGCTACCGCGTGACCGCCTGTCCTAAGCCTGCCGCCACAGAGAAAGTATTAAAAAGAGAGGGGGGGGGGGGGGGGGGCGGGGGGGGGGCTGGTGACTCCACTAGGAGGGTGACCTGCGAAGTCTCACAGAATGGGCCTGAGCTCAAAAGTGGCCTTCCTCTTTCTCAGTAACAGCAGACATAAAGAGATCATCTAGTATGATTAGGAAATGATCATGTGCACCTAATATAATTTGTGGTCCCATTATATGTTTCATCCAAGTCTAGACAGTATTCAAATACATTTTCTAGAATAAAACAAATAGGCACAAAATTAACAAAATATTACAATGTATAGGGGATTTATAAAAGGTGCATAAGTAGTTGATGGGCATGTACAATCTAATTCATACCATAAATCAATGACATGCTATCTACAAATCAGAAAATTGATTTACGGTGGGAAAATCAAATTTGCGTCCACAAACATTTGTAACTCCCTTATAAATGGGTCAAATGAAATACACTTTTCCTCAGGGAAAAAAAGGGGTGAAAGGGGGCAAAACAACCACCCAAAATAAATACAAGCTTTCACACAAACAAAAAATCCAAAGAAAAGACTGAACATGAAGCTATATTTTTATTTATTTTTCTAGCTGTTTATAAAAAGCTGTGCCTTTTGTCTTTCTTTTGTCATGGAGCGTGTGTGTGTTGCAATGCCTGGCCTGTACGCATCTAGAGAGGAGCAATCTGGAGGGAGGTGGGGAGATAAGACTGTGGTCTTTATGCTAAGCAGCGCGCAGCTCCTCTATGTGCAGATTGGGCTCTCTGACAACAGTTTATGTAAATAACACAACAACACGGCGTACACCTAAAGAACACACTCGCTCAGCCAAAGGCAAAGGACACAGAGAGAGGGGGAACGAGAGAGAATCAGGGGAAAGACAGAGAGATAGAGAGGAAAAATACAGTACAGTAGGATGGAGGCACTATCATATGGATTTATGAAATGGAAAATATAGTACAGAAAGTTAGAATCTTTGGATGTTACTACAAATGTTTTTGAGAGTTGTTTGTAAGCTATACTCTTCTGATTATTCAGAGGGTTTAGATGAAATTATCATTTTCCAAAACATGCTAACCAATGACACCGTCTTTAAGGGGTTAACTATCATTTCATAGGAGACTTCAGAGTGGTGATGTTGTGCTGTGATGACTGGAACCTGCTGGTCCCCCCTGGTATGCTGACAGAATACCTTCCAGTCAGTTTGGGGCCACAGCTGTCCAAACACACTTCTGAATGCAATAACCACACAGACAGGAAACATACCTTCACAGCCCCCACCACCAGCCAGCCCAACCCCTCTCCAGTCAGAATACAAGGTACAGTATAGTGCCTGTCAACAGTACAGCATATTCACTATATGCTAGGGTTCCAATACATTTTACTTTTCAAATGTCCCAGCATCATTATGGCAAACTACTGTACAAAACAAGTGAAGAAGTGACATACAAATCCTGCTTCAACATCCCTGTTGTATTAGTTTCTTCATTTCTGAGATTGAGACATGTGCATGAGAGATACATCTATATAAGTTCAAAGGGTTTAGTGACAGATCTAGGAACTATTTCCATGACTACAGTGCGTCAAAGACAATAGTAACTGTAACATTAATGAGTAATGTGGGACGACCATCAGAATATGTACACGTTATCACAGAGAAATATGAGCATATCATCTGTATACACTCCAACTTTTACTCAAGAGAAGATCATTCCAGCTAACTCTTAAGTAAACCTTATTGCAACCACCATCACTGCACAACCAGTTGTGAGTCAATTACTTATCCTCTAAGTGTGTTTTGTTGTTTTAGTGGTTACATTCAAGCACAAGGGCTTCTAACTTCTGAGTAAACTCTGATGCAGATAATTGACTTGTGACGAATACCTCTGTTTGTTCCAAACTGTCGCTGGGTGACCGGGACCAGGCGCTGAGCCACAAGAGAGGGGTCTTTTGTTTTGGTGTGGGCTGCGGTCGGGGCAATAATGCAGGAATGAAAGGAGCGGTCTCTTCTCTGTGGCCCCAGCCTCCCCCCTGACTCCCCATTAAAGCAGTCCGACACAATGAGTGTGTCGGTGGGGACGAGAGCTCCTGTGGAGAGCCTGCTCTTCACTGGTCAATGTGTTTACTTAAGCAGGAAGTAGCATCCTCTCTAAGAGGAGGAGAGGGTCGCTCTCTTCAATTAAGACTGGAGGTCAGCTTGTTTCCAGGCCGGAGACACAGAGTGGGGGGGGCACCCGCCTGAAAGCAGTGGAGTGGAGTTCATGCTGTTCTTGGATCAGGGGCACTGAGGCCCCACTGTATGTAATAAAGAAAGGGGTTGGTCAGAGCTCACTTCAGGCTCTACTGGACTCTACTGAGGATCTACTGGACTCTAATGAGGCTCTTCTAGTCTCTGCTGGTCTACTAGTCTCTACTGAGGCTCTTCTAGTCTCTGCTGGGCTCTACTAGTCTCTACTGAGGCTCTACTGGTCTACTGGTCTCTACATGTGCAATCCCATTCCCTGTGTGACTATATGGCTTTCTCCAAGAGAACGTCAGAAACCACCGCACCCACACAAGGGAACCCCCTGACCCTCAGTCTTTAATATTGAATGGCACACTGGTGCCTTCCCCACAAGAAACCATAAACTAAACGATTATCGCCTGCCTGTAATTGCACTCTCCCCTGCCTAATACGGGCGGTGTGAGGGAAGGGGAAAAAACAAAGGACAGTTAATTTGTGATTTCCTCTGCTCATTTGAAGGCAAATTAAGTGTCAACCAGCTAATACAAGGCATATTTCATTTTATGAGCTTTTAATTTAATTCCGTCGCCTCATATTGTTGGAGCCCGTTAGCTCGAGCGCTAACGCGTTCTCCTCGTCTGAAGCAAGAGGTCATAAATAAACATGTTTCAATTAGACCCTTCCCGAAGTAATAGGATATGATTATGTTCATTTGTGACGTATGGATGGCAGACATATCATTGGAGAAAACGAGGCAGCGGGCGTTCAGTGTTTTTTTCTCTGGACACAGATGCCCACTCCTAGCTTGGCGCATGGCAGGAGAAGCCGGCTGGATTGATGGTACTGCCGCAGGGCCAAACCAACTGTAATTACGGGCCGTAATGAGAGGCTGCATGGGGAAGTACGGCAATAATACTCTGTGTGTACTTAGGCATATCTTTAAGAGTGTTAATAACGATTAATTCTGCTCACTAAGGAGAACTTGTCTTAAAACAATTCAATATTTCTTCCTGCAGCCCCCACCTGTCCTCCTGTTCCCTGAAGCACCATACATGTGCTAGCTATTTGTGAGCAAGGCCACTGACTACATTGTTGGGAATGGCTGGATCAAAATGTCCCCTTTGAGAAGCTTTGGCGTTAGCTTTTGGCTTTTCAATATGGTTACTTGGAGTTGTGTAACTTCATAGGGAATTCAGAAACACATGGCCACATTAATGATACTTTTATATTGAGAGCCAATATCTAACAATATGGCTCGCATGTTGCTGTTGAGGTACTGTAGATTGTTACAATTCTAATGTGAGGAAAAACTAAAGGAAATCTTCAGTCCATAGGTTGAATCCAACTGGAAGCTTAACACAACAGTTCTGTTTACAAACCACTCACAAAGATGCACAACTCTAGGCTACTTCTTCAGAGAAGCAACGTTTGTGAGCAGAAGGTTGTGGGTTCCTCAAACAGGAACATGTGTAACTAGATAATGTGTACAACTATGAGTTGAGCTACCTAAGTCAGTTTGAATGAGGCTGTCCATTGACTAAACAACTGACTGGTAATAATGAAAAATGGGTGCCATCACAGCGGCGTGTCGTATTAAGAAGCCATACGAGTGGATAGTAAGTACCTGCGCCAGAGCACAGCCATGCCTCGGCTGACAGCCACGAACAAACCAAGCGCACAGATAAACTCCTGTCCGGACAGAGAGCGAGTGACTGAACACGTTTGCGCTCCACAACTCCCCCCCCCCCCCTAATTTAATCCAGTGGCACCTCCCCTCCCCCTTCCTAACCTGCACTCCAGATCTCTCCAAAGCGCTCCTGACTGATAACCAGCCAGGCTGTTTGTTTGAGCCGTGTTGCCGGCGCGTGTTCGCCCCATTATCTCCGCATAAGCTAAATGCTAAATTATATTTGCCATTTTGTTTGTAGTGACACGGGGCATCAATCACCCACCCCCTTTTTCTTTTTTATTTCCTTGCCTCTCTCTCTCTCTCTCTCTCTCTCTCTCAGGAGATGAGGGGAGATGAGGGGGGTGGGGTGGGGTGGGCTGGATGGTGGTGGTGGGTGGGGGGGTGGGGGGGACATAAAAAATTCATTACGCTTAGTGGCACATCGGCAAGGGAGAGATATGACTCCTGAGGATGATGGAGGGGGGGGGGAGTTGATAATGATGAAGAATATCAAACATAATGCGGCCCAAGTAGCTGCCCGATCCAATTTGTCCCCGTCGCGCACTGATCGCTTCCTTCCTGTCTCTGTGTTAGAAAACTAGCGCCACAAGGGCGACAGAGCATCCGTAAGTACTCACTGTTCAGGCTGAGAGAAAGTGGAAGAGAGGGAGTGAAACAGAGGGAGGAAGTGAGAGAAAGAGAGTAAAAAGGAGGGACTGAGACTCAGACTTGTGTACATGTGTGTGTGTGTGTGTGTGTGTGTGTGTGTGTGTGTGTGTGTGTGTGTGTGTGTGTGTGTGTGTGTGTGTGTGTGTGTGTGTGTGTGTGTTTTCAAGCGTGAGTGCGTGAGTGCGTGTGTGTGTATGTGAGCCCAAGCAGAAGCTGAGGGAATCCCCTTGTAGAGAAAACTTTGAAGTAGCTGCTGACCTGGGCAGCCACATCAGAGGAGCTTTATATGACATATGACAATCAAGACTCAATTCCTCTGCTTATTAATGTACTTACCACTCACATAACAAGGCATGACACCATGTTTTTATCTCTGTTGTGTGTGATCGTGGGGGGTTTATACATATACAGTGTATATGTCAGATGTGTGTGTAGAGATGTGTGTGTCAGGAGAGGTGTGAGTGTCAGGTGGGGGTTTCGTCTCTCCTGACAAGGCTTGATCAGTGCTCTTATGACTTATCACACGCTCCTCTCCAGTGCTCTCATTTCCATGTTTCTGACACGTGTTTCATTTGCGTGTCTCTGACGTGTGGATCATGTTGCACACAGACAGGCCCTGGCCTTTGATCTGAGACGCAGGGAGGTTAGAGCACCTCTGAGCGTGCTACACACCACCCCAGGGGGAAGACTGGAGCACCTTATTCATACGAGTAAAAATCCTCACATTGATACCAATCATACTGATATAATGTATAGCTACATCAGTTCTCAGTCTCGATCAGCACAATGTCCCATATGTACAGTATATACAGGTGTTATTTGTGACAAACAAGTGCACACATTAGTATCATGGGTGTAAGAGTGAATGTGTGTGTGTGTGTGTGTGTGTGTGTGTGTGTGTGTGTGTGTGTGTGTGTGTGTGTGTGTGTGTGTGTGTGTGTGTGTGTAAAGGTCATGACACTCACACGTGTAGCGGGGGCACTGGGGAAGGCTCGTAGATGTAGCGTCCCTGGGCATGTCTGTCATCAATGGGCACCGGTGGATGGAAGGCAGGGAAGAACTGTGGTGGGGCTGCATGGGGAGAGAGAGAAAGAGAGAGAGAGAGAGAGAGAGAGAGGGAGAGAGAGAGAAAGAAAATAATGTTAGACATGATACAGCTTCAGACTAGGGTTGGGGCGATTGGACAGAATTTCCGCCAATCGCCAACAGAATTTCCTTTGCCTATTTGAAGATGATTTTTCAGCCATTTAAAACAGGAGAAAATGCCCTTTATGGCACATTTAAGAGTTGCGTATCTGAAGTAAATAAACGCCTTCTCAGCCCTTTGCTTTCCCTTTTACCAAAAGTGTTATGTAAAGGCTATTTTAGCATGCAGACATTCAGAATTTAACTGGCATTTCATTTTTAGGAGACCCACAAAGGCATTACTGGTCAACTACAGAGTGGGGAGGAGTTTTTAAATAAGTCTCATGAGGCATATCTCATTCATTCAAATGTCTGACTATTAAAAGACTACTGTCTACTTGTCCTACAAGTGTTACCTTTTAAGATCGTCATCAGGCAGTTTCATGAGCCGTTAAAAATGAGAGGGGATTAGGCATAGCTAGGCTTAGGGCTTGTGTCCACCAAACATGCTTTTGACGAAAAAGACAACATTTGCTTGAGTGGCAGCCGTGCATGGTTGACCAATGGATGGAGTTCATGTTGCACAAACACAAACTTTGTAGGCATTTCTATGCTAGTAACAGAGTAGCTTGCTAGCAAGAGGGGGTTAAATACATTTAGAGAATGTTTGTTTCAGACAAAAATAGTGTATATTTATTTCAGAAACTGTAGTAGAAGACATCCTATTGTCCATCAGTATGAGGCCGCCCTCTCTTTGTGCATTGTGTCGGATTTCACTTTGTTGCTATGCTATTGTAGCCTACTTTGACAGCCTAACTGAGGGCTATCCTTTGCAAATGGACAACTGGGAATTATGAATAATTATTTCATATTTCCAGACTAATAGTCGACAGGCCTGATGTACATGAACTGTTTAGGCTATATTATGCATTATTCCCTCCGACTGTTTGCAGACCCTCAGATTCTCATAGCCTAACAATAGACCTATTATCGGCCTATTATCATAGCGTCCGTCGGATGATTACATCAGGGATCGGCGCATTCAGAGGGTGGAAATAGGACGATAGGACCATGTAGACAATAGCCCAACCCTACTCCAGACAATCACTCCAGAAATGTATCTCTTTACCAACCATTGATTCACAGTTATTCTCACAATATGTTTTTGAAGGCATAATATGTCTAAAGAGAAGGGTAATGAAAGGCAGTGGTTGATGGCTGTCTCACAGGAGGCCCGCCCAAATGAGGCCTCATTAAAAAATAACTACTAAAAGTACTCACTCCCTCGGAATGTTCACTTAGAAGTGCACTTAAACAGCTAAAGGCAGATAGAACTCAAAATAAACTAAGATAAAAAACTAACGAGAGGAGAAAATTGCCATATCTTTGCTATGAGGCTAATCAAGAATAAATACATTTTATACAAAGTGTAACAGTGAAGAACAACCATTGAAACACCCAGAATAGGGAGAAAACTGTACAATACATTTTAAGTCGTTACAGGAGCAGAAATGATTCGTCACAACTGTCGGAATGAAGTGGGAGGCTTTGTTAATTCCCCAGATAAAACATTAAAACATTTGCATAATATCAGCTCCTAAGCCTTGGCTATTTTTACCCCTGAGAATGAAGGTGCTGAATAGTCGCCAGACACGCAACGCTGTACAAGTACACTGTTCAAGTCTCCTCACCTCAACTGCTCCCACAACACTAAAAAACGCACTCCCTCAAGCTTGGGCCTGGAATTCTATGTTTTGACAGTGAGTAGGCATACAGCTGCATGCTATAACCATTGTTAGTCTAGTTTAAACATGAGCAGGCCACAAGAGTGCATTTTGCATATATTGCTAAGTATACCTGAGGGGTATAATTAACCAAATCCTTGTGAAAGTGGAACAGGTTAAAACACACCTACTGTACTAAGGTAAACACAAACACACACACACACACACACACACACACACACACACACACACACACACACACACACACTCTTCCCCCCAGACTCGTAGACGACAACTCCATTAATGATTAATCATCATCATCATCTGGGCATCATCATAACTCATAGACAAACTGGACAAAAGCTTGCTTTACAGACATGATATAATTGTTGGAGAAGTTGTATTTTGCCATTGATGCTCAGAGCAGTAAGGAGGTGGTTAGTTAGAAGTCAGTCTGAACTGGCAGTACTATCAAGAGGGCTGTGTGATAGGATGTGTTTTTTAGTGTGTAAACATCTGGCGCCCGTGTGCCAGGGGGAGGGGTGGTTGGGGGGCTGCCAGGGCAGGAGTGCCCAACAGCTGGATCTACTTGTGCCCCCCGGCCCATGCCAAACACGGCCCCACCACTGGGCAACACGGAGGGGTTTTATCCCCTGGTGCCCTGGGGCCTGAGGCCTGCTTTACCTCACCACTCACTGGTTATTACTCACAGCTTGGCTAATCCAGACATGCCCTCACCCACAATAGGACACAAAACACACACACACACACACACACACACACACACACACACACACACACACACAGACACACACACACACACATCGCTGCTGCTGGAAATGCAGCTCTAGCACATAATTCATAAGTACAACCAGATATCTCAGATTATTGTGCAGAATTCTTATCATGCTGAATATGTTATGGATGTTTTTCCTCTATCCTACAATGTTACAATGTGTCACATTACAGTGTGTGTTAGCGTCTCTTGGTAAATCATGGCTTGCACAGTTTATCAATAGCCTTAGAATTGACATTCCAACTCTGTTGTGTAATGTTTGAAACATTCACTGAGGACAAAGTCTGTCGTTTTAAAAAGAGCCAAACCCTCACCTTACATAAATATGAACGTAAAAACTAAATGACTAAAACTTGTTTTTGTACAAGCAATAACAAAGTAAAGAGAAGCCCTAAATGCCTGCACTCCTGCATCGCTAGCTCTCTGGCACTACATCTGACCTCTGAGTATCCGTCTGTTTGATAGCTTCCTAGTGATGACTCATATTTGGCCCCTCTCTTCACCTCTATTTCCAGGTTTCCTCCGAGGGAGGGAGAGGAGGAGGTAGCTAGGAAGGGTGGAATCTGCTACAGTATCTGTTCTGTTTACCTCACATAGCCTTCCCCTGAGGCTCACAGCTCTAGGCTAGAATACATTGGCATGAATTAGTGCGGGGGCTAACAGGGCTAAATGCTCTTAGCTATGATACGCTACCATTATCTATTATTCTATTCCAGTTTGCTAGGGTCTATTAGCCCTAGCCTTACCCCCTTAAATGAAATAGCATATACAAGCCTGCTCTAACCTCTGCCCATAAGGTAGAAGATAGGTAGACTATAGATATTTCAAACTGCATAGTCTCTTTTGTAGACCTCTCCTCCACCCATATACAGACTGAATGAATGCTGCCCCCCCCACCCCCCACACACACACACCCTCCGTCCCCCACCTCTACATCCGCCTCCCCAATGTTAAGGTTTCCCAGATCCCATCCATGTTTATTCCTCTGGAGCTCCTCACTCAACACACACACACACACACATTTGCCTCCC